>NC_062225.1:93209658-93578286 GCF_902686445.1 Sciurus carolinensis
TGTGATGGTCAGGTGACCCCATTTCCATTTAGGAGACACTAAGGGTGATGGTGAGGTGACCCCATTGCCATCCAGGAGACACTAAGTGTGATGGTAGGGGGACCTCATTGCCAACCAGGAGAAACTCAGTGTGATGGTCGGGTGACCCCATTGCCATCTAGGAGATAATAAGTGTGATGGTCGGGTGACCCCATTGCCATCTATGAGACACTAAGTGTGATGGTCGGGTTATCCCATTGCCATCCAGGAGACACTCAGTGTGATGGTCGGGTAACCCCATTGCCACCCAGGAGACACTCAGTGTGATGGTCGGGTGAAACCATTGCCATCTATGAGACACTAAGTGTGATGGTCAGGTGACCCCATTGCCATCCAGGAGACACTAAGTGTGATGGTAGAGGGACCTCATTGCCACCCAGGAGAAACTCAGTGTGATGGTTGGGTGACCCCATTGCCACCCAGGAGACACTCAGTGTGATGATCAGGTGACCACATTGCCACCCAGGAGACACTCAGTGTGATGCTCAGGTGACCCCATTGCCCCCAAGGAGACACTCAGTGTGATGGTCGGGTAATTCCATTGCCACCCAGGAGACACGAAGTGTGATGGTCGGGTGACCCCATTGCCATCCAGGAGACAATAAGTGTGATGGTCGGGTGACCCCATTGCCATCTATGAGACACTAAGTGTGATGGTCAGGTTATCCCATTGCCATCCAGGAGACACTCAGTGTGATGGTCGGGTAACCCCATTGCCACCCAGGAGACACTCAGTGTGATGGTCGGGTGAAACCATTGCCATCTATGAGACACTAAGTGTGATGGTCAGGTGACCCCATTGCCATCCAGGAGTCATTAAGTGTGATGGTCGGGTGACCCCATTGCCACCCAGGAGACACTCAGTGTGATGGTCAGGTGACCCCATGTCATCCAGGAGATAGTAAATGTGATGGTCGGGTGACCCCATTGCCACCCAGGAGACACTCAGTGTGATGGTCAGGTGACCCCAATGCCATCTATGAGACACTCAGTGTGATGGTCGGGTGACCCCATTGCCATCCAGGAGACACTCAGTGTGATGGTCGGGTGACCCTATTGCCACCCAGGGGACACTAAGTGTGATGGTCGGGTGACTCCATTGCCACCCAGGAGACACTCAGTGTGATGGTCGGGTGACCCCATTGCCATCAGGAGACACTCAGAGTGATGGTCGGGTAATTCCATTGCCACCCTGTAGACACTAAATGTGATGGTCAGGTGACCCCATTGCCACCCAGGAGACACTAAGTGTGATGGTCGGGTGACCACATTGCCATCCATGAGACACTAAGTGTGATGGCCGAGTGACCCCATTGACTTCCAGGAAGTACTCAGTGTGATGGTCGGGTGACCCCATTGCCACCCAGGAGACAATCAGTGTGATGGTTGGGTGACCCCATTGCCATACAGGAGACACTCAGTGTGATGGTCGGGTGACCCCATTGCCATCTAAGAGACACTAAGTGTGATGGTCGGGTGACTCCATTGTCATCTATGAGACACTAAGTGTGATGGTCGGGTGACCCCATTGCCACCCAGGAGACACTCAGTGTGATGGTCGGGTGACCCCATTTCCATCCAGGAGACACTCAGTGTGAAGGTCGGGTGACCCCATTGCCACCCAGGAGACACTCAGTGTGATGGTCGGGTGACCCCATGGCCATCCAGGAGACACTCAGTGTGATGGTCGGGTGACCCCATCGCCACCCAGGAGTCCCTAAGTGTGATGGTCGGGTGACCCCATTGCCGCCCAGGAGACAATCAGTGTGATGGTCGGGTGACCCCATTGCCATCCAGGAGACACTCAGTGTGATGGTCCGGTGACCCCATTGCCATTAAGGAGACACTAAGTGTGATGGTGAGGTGACCCCATTGCCATCCAGGAGACACTCAGTGTGATGGTCGGGTGACCCCATTGCCACCCAGGAGACACTCAGTGTGCTGGTCGGGTGACCCATTGTCATCTATGAGACACTAAGTGTGATGGTAGGGTGAACCCATTGCCATCCATCAGACACTCAGTGTGATGGTCGGGTGACCCCATTGCCATCTTTGAGACATTAAGTGTGATGGTCGAGTGACCCCATTGCCATCAGGAGACACTAAGTGTGATGGTCAGGTGACCCTATTGCCATCCAGGAGACATTAAGTGTGATGGTCGGGTGACCCCATTGCCATCTATGAGACATTAAGTGTGATGGTCGGGTGACCCCTTTGCCATTAAGGAGACACTAAGTGTGATGGTCGGGTGACCCATTGTCATCTATGAGACAGTAAGTGTGATGGTAGCGTGAACCCATTGCCATCCATCAGACACTCAGTGTGATGGTCGGATGACCCCATTGCCATCTTTGAGACATTAAGTGTGATGGTCGAGTGACCCCATTGCCATCAGGAGATACTAAGTGTGATGGTCAGGTGACCCTATTGCCATCCAGAGGACATTAAGTGTGATGGTCGGGTGACCCCATTGCCATCTATGAGACACTAAGTGTGATGGTCGGGTGACTCCATTGTCATCTATGAGACACTAAGTGTGATGGTCGGGTGACCCCATTGCCACCCAGGAGACACTCAGTGTGATGGTCGGGTGACCCCATTTCCATCCAGGAGACACTCAGTGTGAAGGTCGGGTGACCCCATTGCCACCCAGGAGACACTCAGTGTGATGGTCGGGTGACCCCATTGCCATCCAGGAGACACTCAGTGTGATGGTCGGGTGACCCCATCGCCACCCAGGAGTCCCTAAGTGTGATGGTCGGGTGACCCCATTGCCGCCCAGGAGACAATCAGTGTGTTGGTCGGGTGACCCCATTGCCATCCAGGAGACACTCAGTGTGATGGTCCGGTGACCCCATTGCCATTAAGGAGACACTAAGTGTGATGGTGAGGTGACCCCATTGCCATCCAGGAGACACTCAGTGTGATGGTCGGGTGACCCCATTGCCACCCAGGAGACACTCAGTGTGCTGGTCGGGTGACCCATTGTCATCTATGAGACACTAAGTGTGATGGTAGGGTGAACCCATTGCCATCCATCAGACACTCAGTGTGATGGTCGGGTGACCCCATTGCCATCTTTGAGACATTAAGTGTGATGGTCGAGTGACCCCATTGCCATCAGGAGACACTAAGTGTGATGGTCAGGTGACCCTATTGCCATCCAGGAGACATTAAGTGTGATGGTCGGGTGACCCCATTGCCATCTATGAGACACTAAGTGTGATGGTCGGGTGACCCCATTGCCATCTATGAGACACTCAGTGTGATGGTCCGGTGACCCCATTGCCATCCAGGAGACACTCAGTGTGATGGTCGGGTGACCCCATTTCCACCCAGGAAATACTCAGTGTGATGGTCGGGTGACCCCATTGCCACCCAGAAGACAATCAGTGTGATGGTTGGGTGACCCCATTGCCACCCAGGAGACACTCAGTGTGATGGTCGGGTGACCACATTGCCATCCAGGAGACACTTAGTGTGATGGTAGAGTGACCATTGCCATCCAGGAGACACTCAGTGTGATGGTCGGGTGACCCCATTGCCATCTATGATACACTCAGTGTGATGGTTGGGTGACCCAATTGCCATCCAGGAGACACTCAGTGTGATGGTCAGGTGAACCCATTTCCATCCAGGAGACACTAAGTGTGATGGTCAGGTGACCCCATTGCCATCCAGGAGACACTAAGTGTGATGGTTGGGTGACCCAATTGCCATCCAGGAGACACTCAGTGTGATGGTCGGGCGACCCCATTGCCATCTATGAGACACTAAGTGTGATGCCGGGTGACTCCATTGTCATCTATGAGACACTAATTGTGATGGTCGGGTGACCCCATTGCCACCCAGGAGACACTCAGTGTGATGGTCCGGTGACCCCATTTCCATCCAGGAGACACTCAGTGTGATGGTCGGGTGACCCCATTGCCATTAAGGAGACACTAAGTGTGTTGGTCGGGTGACCCATTGTCATCTATGAGACACTAAGTGTGATGGTAGCGTGAACCCATTGCCATCCATCAGACTCTCAGTGTGATGGTCGGATGACCCCATTGCCATCTTTGAGACATTAAGTGTGATGGTCGAGTGACCCCATTGCCATCAGGAGATACTAAGTGTGATGGTCAGGTGACCCTATTGCCATCCAGAGGACATTAAGTGTGATGGTCGGGTGACCCCATTGCCATCTATGAGACACTAAGTGTGATGGTCGGGTGACCCCATTGCCATCTATGAGACACTAAGTGTGATGGTCGGGTGACCCCATTGCCATCAGGAGACACTAAGTGTGATGGTCAGGTGACCCCATTGCCATCCAGGAGTCATTAAGTGTGATGGTCGGGTGACCCCAAGCCATCTATGAGACAATAAGTGTGATGGTTGGGTGACCCATTGCCGTCTATGAGACACTAAGTGTGATGGTTGGGTGACCCCATTGCCACCCAGGAGACACTCAGTGTGATGGTCGGGTGACCCCATTGCCATCCAGGAGACACTCAGTGTGATGGTCGGGTGATCCCTTTGCCACCCAGGAGACACTCAGTGTGAAGGTCGGGTGACCACATTGCCAGCCAGGAGATACTCAGTGTGATGGTCGGGTGACCGCATGTCCACCCAGGAGACACTCAGTGTGATGGTCGGGTGACCCCATTGCCATCTATGAGACACTAAGTGTGATGGTAGGGTGACCCCATTGCCATCTATGAGACACTCAGTGTGATGGTCGGGTGACCCAACTGCCATCTTTGAGACTTAAGTGTGATTGTCGGGTGACCCCATTGCCATCAGGAGACACTAAGTGTGATGGTCAGGAGACCCTATTGCCATCCAGGAGACAGTAAGTGTGATGATCGGGTGACCCCAATCCCATCTATGAGACACTAAGTGTGATGGTCTGATGACCCCATTGCCATCTATTAGACACTAAGTGTGTTGGTCAGGTGACCCCATTGCCATCCAGGAGTCATTAATTGTGATGGTCGGGTGACCCCATTGCCATCTATGAGACACTCAGTGTGATGGTCGGGTGACCCCATTGCCATCCAGGAGACACTAAGTGTGATGGTCGGGTGACCCCATTGCCATCTATAATACACTAAGTGTGATGGTCGGGTGACCCCATTGCCATCCAGGAGACACTCAGTGTGATGGTCAGGTGACCCCATTGCCATCCAGGAGACACTCAGTGTGATGGTCGGGTGACCCCATTGCCACCCAGGAGACACTCAGTGTGATGGTCGGGTGACCCCATTGCCACCCAGGAGACACTCAGTGTGATGGTCGGGTGACCCCATTGCCATCCAGGAGACACTCAGTGTGATGGTCGGGTGACCCCATTGCCACCCAGAGACACTAAGTGTGATGGTCGGGTGACCCCATTGCCACCCAGGAGACAATCAGTGTGATGGTCGGGTGACGCCATTGCCATCTATGAGACACTCAGTGTGATGGTCCGGTGACCCCATTGCCATCCAGGAGACACTCAGTGTGATGGTCGGGTGACCCCATTGCCACCCAGGAAATACTCAGTGTGATGGTCGGGTGACCCCATTGCCACCCAGGAGACAATCAGTGTGATGGTTGGGTGACCCCATTGCCACCCAGGAGACACTCAGTGTGATGGTCGGGTGACCCCATTGCCATCTATGATACACTAAGTGTGATGGTCTGGTGACCCCATTGCCATCTATGAGACACTAAGTGTGATGGTCGGGTGACTCCATTGTCATCTATGAGACACTAAGTGTGATGGTCGGGTGACCCCGTTGCCACCCAGGGGACACTCAGTGTGATGGTCGTGTGACCCCATTTCCATCTAGGAGACACTCAGTGTGAAGGTCGGGTGACCCCATTGCCACCCAGGAGACACTCAATGTGATGGTCGGGTGACCCCATTGACATCCAGGAGACACTAACTGTGATGGTCCAGTGACCCTATTGCCATCTATGAGACACTCAGTGTGATGGTCGGGTGACCCCATTGCCACCCAAAAGACACCCAGTGTGATAGTCGGGTGACCCCATTGCCACCCAGGAGACACTCAGTGTGATGGTCGGGTGACCCCATTGCCATCCAGGAGACACTAAGTGTGATGGTCGGGTGACCCATTGCCATCTATGAGATACTAAGTGTGATGGTCGGGTGACCCCTTTGGCATCTATGATACACTAAGTGTGTTGGTCGGGTGACCCCATTGCCATCCAGGAGACACTAAGTGTGATGGACGGGTGACCCCATTGCCATCTATGAGACACTCAGTGTGATGGTCTTGTGACCCCATTGCCATCTATGATACACTCTGTGTGATGGTCGGTTGACCCCATTGTCATCCAGGAGACAATCAGTGTGATGGTCGGGTGTCTCCATTGCCATCTATGAGACACTAAGTGTGATGGTCGGGTGACCCCATTGCCACCCAGGAGACAATCAGTGTGATGGTCGGGTGACCCCATTGCCATCTATGATACACTCAGTGTGATTGTCGGGTGACCCCATTGCCATCTATGAGACACTCAGTGTGATGGTCGGGTGACCCCATTGCCATCCAGGAGACACTCAGTGTGATGGTCGGGTGACCCCATTGCCACCCAGGAGAAACTCAGTGTGATGGTCGGGTGACCCCATGCCATCTATGAGACACTCAGTGTGATGGTCGGGTGACCCCATTGACACCCAGGAGACACTCTGTGTGATATTCGGGTGACCCTATTGCCATCCAGGGGACAATCAGTGTAATGGTCGGGTGACCCCATTGCCATCTATGAGACAGTAAGTGTGATGGTCGGGTGACCCCATTGCCATCTATGAGACACTCAGTGTGATGGTCGGGTGACCCCATTGCCACCCAGGAGACACTCAGAGTGATGGTCGGGTGACCCCATTTCCACCCAGGAGACCCTATGTGTGATGGTCGGGTGACCCCATTGCCACCCAGGAGACACTCAGTGTGATGGTCGGGTGACCCCATTGCCATCCAGGAGACACTCAGTGTAATGGTCAGGTGACCCCATTGCCATCCAGGAGTCATTAAGTGTGATGGTCGGGTGACCCCAAGCCATCTATGAGACAATAAGTGTGATGGTTGGGTGACCCATTGCCGTCTATGAGACACTAAGTGTGATGGTTGGGTGACCCCATTGCCACCCAGGAGACACTCAGTGTGATGGTCGGGTGACCCCATTGCCATCCAGGAGACACTCAGTGTGATGGTCGGGTGATCCCTTTGCCACCCAGGAGACACTCAGTGTGAAGGTCGGGTGACCACATTGCCAGCCAGGAGATACTCAGTGTGATGGTCGGGTGACCGCATGTCCACCCAGGAGACACTCAGTGTGATGGTCGGGTGACCCCATTGCCATCTATGAGACACTAAGTGTGATGGTAGGGTGAACCCATTGCCATCTATGAGACACTCAGTGTGATGGTCGGGTGACCCAACTGCCATCTTTGAGACTTAAGTGTGATTGTCGGGTGACCCCATTGCCATCAGGAGACACTAAGTGTGATGGTCAGGAGACCCTATTGCCATCCAGGAGACAGTAAGTGTGATGATCGGGTGACCCCAATCCCATCTATGAGACACTAAGTGTGATGGTCTGATGACCCCATTGCCATCTATTAGACACTAAGTGTGTTGGTCAGGTGACCCCATTGCCATCCAGGAGTCATTAATTGTGATGGTCGGGTGACCCCATTGCCATCTATGAGACACTCAGTGTGATGGTCGGGTGACCCCATTGCCATCCAGGAGACACTAAGTGTGATGGTCGGGTGACCCCATTGCCATCTATAATACACTAAGTGTGATGGTCGGGTGACCCCATTGCCATCCAGGAGACACTCAGTGTGATGGTCAGGTGACCCCATTGCCATCCAGGAGACACTCAGTGTGATGGTCGGGTGACCCCATTGCCACCCAGGAGACACTCAGTGTGATGGTCGGGTGACCCCATTGCCACCCAGGAGACACTCAGTGTGATGGTCGGGTGACCCCATTGCCATCCAGGAGACACTCAGTGTGATGGTCGGGTGACCCCATTGCCACCCAGAGACACTAAGTGTGATGGTCGGGTGACCCCATTGCCACCCAGGAGACAATCAGTGTGATGGTCGGGTGACGCCATTGCCATCTATGAGACACTCAGTGTGATGGTCCGGTGACCCCATTGCCATCCAGGAGACACTCAGTGTGATGGTCGGGTGACCCCATTGCCACCCAGGAAATACTCAGTGTGATGGTCGGGTGACCCCATTGCCACCCAGGAGACAATCAGTGTGATGGTTGGGTGACCCCATTGCCACCCAGGAGACACTCAGTGTGATGGTCGGGTGACCCCATTGCCATCTATGATACACTAAGTGTGATGGTCTGGTGACCCCATTGCCATCTATGAGACACTAAGTGTGATGGTCGGGTGACTCCATTGTCATCTATGAGACACTAAGTGTGATGGTCGGGTGACCCCGTTGCCACCCAGGGGACACTCAGTGTGATGGTCGTGTGACCCCATTTCCATCTAGGAGACACTCAGTGTGAAGGTCGGGTGACCCCATTGCCACCCAGGAGACACTCAATGTGATGGTCGGGTGACCCCATTGACATCCAGGAGACACTAACTGTGATGGTCCAGTGACCCTATTGCCATCTATGAGACACTCAGTGTGATGGTCGGGTGACCCCATTGCCACCCAAAAGACACCCAGTGTGATAGTCGGGTGACCCCATTGCCACCCAGGAGACACTCAGTGTGATGGTCGGGTGACCCCATTGCCATCCAGGAGACACTAAGTGTGATGGTCGGGTGACCCATTGCCATCTATGAGATACTAAGTGTGATGGTCGGGTGACCCCTTTGGCATCTATGATACACTAAGTGTGTTGGTCGGGTGACCCCATTGCCATCCAGGAGACACTAAGTGTGATGGACGGGTGACCCCATTGCCATCTATGAGACACTCAGTGTGATGGTCTTGTGACCCCATTGCCATCTATGATACACTCTGTGTGATGGTCGGTTGACCCCATTGCCATCCAGGAGACACTCAGTGTGATGGTCGGGTGACCTCATTGCCACCCAGGAGACACTAAGTGTGATGGACGGGTGACCCCATTGCCATCTATGAGACACTCAGTGTGATGGTCTTGTGACCCCATTGCCATCTATGATACACTCTGTGTGATGGTCGGTTGACCCCATTGTCATCCAGGAGACAATCAGTGTGATGGTCGGGTGTCTCCATTGCCATCTATGAGACACTAAGTGTGATGGTCGGGTGACCCCATTGCCACCCAGGAGACAATCAGTGTGATGGTCGGGTGACCCCATTGCCATCTATGATACACTCAGTGTGATTGTCGGGTGACCCCATTGCCATCTATGAGACACTCAGTGTGATCGTCGGGTGACCCCATTGCCATCCAGGAGACACTCAGTGTGATAGTCGGGTGACCCCATTGCCACCCAGGAGAAACTCAGTGTGATGGTCGGGTGACCCCATGCCATCTATGAGACACTCAGTGTGATGGTCGGGTGACCCCATTGACACCCAGGAGACACTCTGTGTGATATTCGGGTGACCCTATTGCCATCCAGGGGACAATCAGTGTAATGGTCGGGTGACCCCATTGCCATCTATGAGACAGTAAGTGTGATGGTCGGGTGACCCCATTGCCATCTATGAGACACTCAGTGTGATGGTCGGGTGACCCCATTGCCACCCAGGAGACACTCAGAGTGATGGTCGGGTGACCCCATTTCCACCCAGGAGACCCTATGTGTGATGGTCGGGTGACCCCATTGCCACCCAGGAGACACTCAGTGTGATGGTCGGGTGACCCCATTGCCATCCAGGAGACACTCAGTGTAATGGTCGGGTGACCCCATTGCCATCCAGGAGCCACTCAGTGTGATGGTCGGGTGACCCCATTGCCATCCAGGAGATACTCAGTGTGATGGTCGGGTGACCCCATTGCCATCCAGGAGACACTCAGTGTGATGGTCGGGTGACCCCATTGCCATCTATGAGACACTAAGTGTGATGGTCGGGTGACCCCATTGCCATCTATGAGACACTCAGTGTGATGTTCGGGTGACCCCATTGCCACCGAGGAGACACTCAGTGTGATGGTTGGGTGACCCCATTGCCATCTATGAGACACTCAGTGTGATGGTCGGGTGACCCCATTGCCACCCAGGAGACACTAAGTGTGATGGTCGGGTGACCCCATTGCCATCTATGAGACACTAAGTGTGATGGTCGGGTGACCCCATTGCCGTCTATGAGACACTAAGTGTGATGGTCGGGTGACCCCATTGTCATCTATGAGACACGCAGTGTGATGGTCCGGTGACCATATTGCCATCCAGGAGACACTCAGTGTGAAGGTCGGGTGACCCCATTGCCATCTATGAGATACTAAGTTTGATGGTCGGGTGACCCCATTGCCACCCAGGAGACACTCAGTGTGATGGTCGGGTGACCCCATTGCCATCTATGAGATACTAAGTTTGATGGTCGGGTGACCCCATTGCCACCCAGGAGACACTCAGTGTGATGGTCGGGTGACCCCATTGCCATCCAGGACACACTCATTGCGATGGTCGGGTGACCCCATTGCCATCCAGGAGACATTCAGTGTGATGGTCAGGTGACCCCATTGCCATCTATGAGACACTCAGTGTGATGGTCGGGTGACCCCATTGCCCCCCAGGAGACACTCAGTGTGATGGTCGGGTGACCCCATTGCCACCCAGGAGAAACTCAGTTAGATGGTCGGGTGACCCCATGCCATCTATGAGACACTCAGTGTGATGGTCGGGTGACCCCATTTCCACCCAGGAGACACTCAGTGTGATGGTTGGGTGACCACTTTGCCATCCAAGAGACACTACGTGTGATGGTCGGGTGACCCCATTGCCACCCAGGAGACACTCAGTGTGATGGTCGGGTGACCCCATTGCCATCCAGGAGACACTCAGTGTGATGGTCGGGTGACCCCATTGCCATCCAGGAGACACTCCGAGTGTTGGTCGGGTAATTCCATTGCCATCCAGGAGACACTCAGTGTGATGGTCGGGTGACCCCATTACCACCCAGGAGACACTCAGAGTGATGGTCGGGTGACCCCATTGCCATCCAGGAGACACTAAGTGTGAAGTCGTGTGACCCCATTGTCATCTATGAGACACTAAGTGTGATGGTCGGGTGACCCCATTGCCATCCAGGAGACACTCAGTGTGATGCTCGGGTGACCCCTTTGCCACCCAGGAGACACTCAGTGTGATGGTGCGGTGACCCCATTGCCACCCAGGAGACACTAAGTGTGATGTTCGGGTGACCCCATTGCCATCTATGAGACACTTAGCGTGATGCTCGGGTGACCCCATTGCCATCTATGAGACACTAAGTGTGATGGTCGGGTGATCCCATTCCCATCTATGGGACAGTAAGTGTGATGGTCGGGTGACCCCATTGCCATCTATGAGACACTAAGTGTGATGGTCAGGTGACCCCATTGCCATCCAGGAGACACTCAGTGTGATGGTAGGTGACCCCATGACCATCTATGAGACACTCAGTGTGATGGTCGGGTGACCCCATTGCCATCTATGAGACACTCAGTGTGATGGTCGGGTGACCCCATTGCCATCCAGGAGACACTAAGTGTGATGGTCGGGTGACCCCATTGCCATCTATGAGACACTCAGTGTGATGGTCGGGTGACCCCATTGCCATCCAGGAAACACTAAGTTTGATGGTAGTGTGACCCCATTGCCATCTATGAGACACTAAGTGTGATGGTCGGGTGACCCCATTGCCACCCAGGAGACAGTAAGTGTGATGGTCGGCTGACCCCATTGCCATCTATGAGACACTAAGTTTGATGGTAGGGTGACCCCATTGCCACCCAAGATACACTCAGTGTGATGGTCGGGTGACCCCATTGCCACCCAGGAGACACTCAGTGTGATGGTCGGGTGACCCCATTGCCATCCAGGAGACACTCAGTGTGATGGTAGGGTGACCCCATTGCCATCTATGAGACACTAAGTGTCACGGTTTGGATGTGAAGTGTCCCCAGAACCTCACGTGAGATAATGCAGGAGGGTTCAGAGGAGAAATGGTTGGGTTCTGAGTTTTAACCCAATTGGTGAATTAATCCCTTGCTAGGGATTAACTGAGTGGTTATAGAAGTGGTGAGTGTGGCTGGAGGACGTGGGAATGTAGTCTCTACTTTGGGTATATATTTGTGTCTGGCAAGTGGACACCTCTCTCTGCTTCTTGACCAGCATGTGAGCTGCTTACCTTTGCTACCCTCTCCTGCCATGATGTCCTACCTCACCTCGAGCCCAGAAGAATGGAGTCTGCTGTTAATGGACTGAGACCTCTGAAACCCTGATGAGCCCTCTAGCACACTCCTCCTCCTGCACAGTTGTTCTGGTGGGGTCTTTTAGTGGCAGCAGGGAAATAGCTGGTGAACATTAAGAACTGTCTCAAAGTCAGGGTAGAGTCCTGGAGAGGCCCTTTCCCTTAGAGGGGCACCTTGCTAACATCTCCCTCTGGGCCTTCCTGTCCCCAGCTCCCTGGGACAGTGGGTTTCTGCTGTCCAATGCCACCTCGCTGGTGGTCCTTTGTTGTGCCAGCCTGAGGAAAATCCCACAGAACCAGGTTTCTGAACTCCGGCTTGGAGCAGCGGGAGCAGAGCGGTGGCCCTGCCTCTCAGCCCACCCTCCCTGGACAGGCGGGCCTGGCCTGGGCAAGCTCTTCGGAGTGGGGTGGCCTCTACTTCACCACCTAGGCTGGGCTGGGCTGGGCTGGTCATCTGATGGTGCACCTCCTCACTCCTGGTCACCAGCTGCAAGGTGCTCGCTCACAGGCCCAGGTCTGGCAAAGTTGCGACCCAAGCGTAAGGATGAATTTTATTTTGGACCAGAGACAGACACCTACAAGTACACACTGAATTATCACCTCCTCTTTCTTAAGGGTGATGAATTTTAGTAAAAATGTAATGCTGTTTTAATAAAAAGTACTGGGAATTGAAGTACTCTCCGTCATGACGTTCTAGCTAGTGTCTGGTAGGTAGAACTTGCTTTGCCAGGACTGGATAGTCCGGCTGGGACTCTTTCTGTGGGCTCCTCACATGCGTGTGGATGGTGAGAATGGGCTTCTCTGGGGGCTCCCTGAGGGACGGGCAAGGCTCTTCCTCCCTATTTTCTGTGGCAGGGGCCCGTCGGCGTGGGCACTGGCTGGGAGTGTGTTCAGAGGCGATTCAGGTGAGGAGGGGCTCGTAACTCGTGCTACCAATGATCAGAGCCTGTATGGACATCTTGAGGCCACGGAATCCAATTCTCACTTCTTCAGATGGAAAGTCAGAGGCGCAGGAAGAGCGTGCCCTGCAGTCAGAGCGCAGGTCTTCCCGTGAGGGGCGTCTCAGCTCGGGAGCGCGTGCAGGGAGCAAGGCCACCCAGGTCTGCACGGCGTGCGGAGCCTCCTTCTCCCACCACGCAGACATCGGCAGCTGGAGACTAGGAGCAGATCGCCCCTTCGTCACAGCCTGTTCACGGAACGATGGCTGCCTTCCTTCACGGTTCCCTTCAGCCAGCATGAGTGACCCTGCTGGCCGTGTCCCGGGCTCTGCCGAGGCTGCGTGCACCGAGTGCGGTGGAGCCAGGCTCTCTCTGCAGCAAGGTTCGCACACATTCCGTGCCCCTAGCATTCGAAGGAAAGCCTGGCTTCACTCAGGACTTTACAGTCTGCCTTCCAGTTACGGCAGCGTCTCAAGGAAATAGTTAGCTCGCCAATTGACCTGTTGCTCCTGAGCCCCACCCTTCTCCTTCCAGGGTCTCCACCTCAGGTGGGGCTGGAAACCTGAAGCCCCCTGTTCACTCTCCCACCAGTTTCTGGTTAACTCCACCCTTGGGAAGCGCAGGTGGTTGATTAGCTTGATTAGCGGGAGGCGGAAGCAGGAGGGCTGCAGGCCCAGGGCCCCTGCAGGCTCCCCAGGTGCAGAGGACAGCTCAGGCACCCCCCAGAGGCCGCTGGCACTTCCTGACCTCGGGGTACCACTGCTGTCCTCCCACATGTTAAGCCTCTCTCTGGGTGAAATATCTCAAGTCACTTCGGAGGGCTTCTGAACAAACACAAGGTATTTACTTTGATTCTCCTATTCACAACTGCAATTGTGTGACTCCGGGAAGCCACCGGCCTAGGGGGAGGAGCAGCACCTGCATTTCTGAAGTGAGGCGCGCAGGTGTACGGCCTAGGGCTGTGGGTACTGCTGACCGAGACGCCGTAAGCCGGGCCAGGCAGATACTCAGACGTACTCATCACTTCCATAATGCCCCTTTCCCTCTCTTTGAACCATATGTATTCTATATATTTTCAGTGCGTCTACTCTCCAGCGGGGGTCGGGAAGGAGACGTGGGAAGTTCTAACCCTCCAGGGTCATCATCCCTAGGCAAAGCACTGCGTTTTGTTTTCAGGAGAAAATCTGTGTCCCTGGGTGAGTCAGTCTCTTAGTGATTCTAGTCAAGCAGGGTGAGTCTTGGTCCACTCAGAGTCTCAGAGTCCTCTTGAACATGCCCCATGTTACTTCTCAGGGAATTTTAAGACAACTAGGAACCATTTGACATAGTGCAGAGCACAGCGAAGGCACTAGGTCAATTTTTAAAAAATTATTTGTTGGGTTAAGG
This sequence comes from Sciurus carolinensis, assembly GCF_902686445.1. Classification (NCBI taxonomy): domain Eukaryota; kingdom Metazoa; phylum Chordata; class Mammalia; order Rodentia; family Sciuridae; genus Sciurus; species Sciurus carolinensis. Next base: position 93,224,395 of record NC_062225.1, read on the forward strand.
GACAGGAAAACAAAAGAAGGATGAGCACAGTGGTCAGAAGAGAAGGGACAGAGGGAGGACAAGAGGCTGGTGCTGTCCTAGACCCCTCACGTGCTGCGCAGGTGTGAGCGGCAGCGGCCTGTCTTCCCATCCTGCAACAGTGCTGCTCTGAAGTGGTGAAGAAGCGGCCCACCACTTCATGAAAACAACGGAACCCAAAGTGAGTGGACCCAAGAACTAGGGAGGGAAAAGCCAGCGCTTGCCGGGAACTAACTGCTGTATATGTACCGTTTCCTTTAATCAGCAAATCAGTCCTATGGGACCAAGGCCACCGGGGCTCCCTTCTCATAGAGGAGGAATGGAGCTCAGGAAGGTCGCCGGCTTCCTGAGCCAGGCCCGGCTACACGTGGAGCAGCTCAGGGTGTGCGTGCTTAGCTACAGCATGGCGCTGTCTGGATATCGCTCCCCTGTTGAGTTGCTAACAGCTGTCCTGAAGAACGGCAGCTTGCTGGCCTGTGGTCTGGTGACCCCAAGTCCAATCCCATGCTCCACACAAGCTAAATAGTGTCCTTTGAGCTATGTCTCAAGAAGACCAAAGCTACTCCATTTGTGCAAAGATCAATAAAATAATTTAAAACAGTAAAGACCAACTAAGAAATAAAATAGAGAGATGCCATTCATACTAGCAGCCAAACCTACACATGACCAAGCAAGAAGCATTAAACGCCTAAAACCTTCACGAACTTAAAAAACATAGTAGGACATGAAATCACATATGAAAAGTGAAGATACAATACTCATGGATGAGGCAATTTCTTTGTAAAGAAGTACATTGCCCCCCAATAAATCTGAGTGCAATGCTCTTCCGATGAAAATACAAGAGCGATTGTTTCTAAAATCAAGTCATTGCCTTTTTAAAGTTGTGGAATGGCCCATTCAAGCGAATTAATATATTCATCACCTCCAATACTCATTTCTAGTGGTGAGAACCCTTAAATCCTCTCAGTGCCTTTCACAATCTGTGTTAACTCTAGTCACCGTGTTCTATGACAGGCCCCTTGGTTTACTCCTCGCTGAAGTTTTGTTTCATTTGGGCATCTTTGCACACCCGGCTGCCATCCTGCCTCCACAATCTCCATTCTCTGTTTCTGTTAGTCGGCTTTCTGTCAGTATAACAACATTCCTGAGATAATCAACTTGTAAAGAGGAAAAGGTTATTTTGGCTGGTAGTTCTGGAGGTTCCAGGCCATGACTGTTTGCCTTGTGGTTTTGGGCCTGGGGTGAGGCAGCCCCTCCTGGAGCATATCATGGAGTGAAACTGCTCACAGCTTGAATGGGAGACCAGCAGGGGAGAGAGAAGGACCAGCATGGCACCATCCCCTGTGGGGCAGGACCTCATGCCTTCAGGACCCCCAGAGTCTCACCACCTCCCAGCAGAGCCACCTCGGGGACTAAATTCCTGACACATGGGCTTTTGGGAGCCTGTCCAGATCCACACCACAGCCAATTGTCTGAGTCCAGCTGTTTCAGATTCCACGTGCGGGCGAGCTCTGCTGGACATTCTCCTCCCGCGTCTGGCTCGTTCCCTTGCACACTGTCCTCCAGGCCCGTGCACGCTGGCACAGGTGACGAGGTTCAAGGTTGACCAGTGCTCCATTCTGGCTCTCGTCACATTTCTTTGTTCACACACGTGGGGATGGACACTTGAGTGGTTCCGCATCTTGGCGACTGAACGGTGGGGCAGTGAACACAGGAGGCAGATGTCTCTTCAACACGGTGACCACGTTTCCTTACGACGGACTCCCAGAGTGGAATCAGAAACACAGGGACATCTCTCCTTGCCCCTGGCAGAATGGCTATTACCAACTAGGTGAAGGTAGGACGCCCTGGCGAGCCTGCGGAGAGAAACCCTGCAGCTGCTGCGGGAACGTAAACCAGAGCAGCCGTCGCAGGAAGTGGGCGCAGCGTCTCAGTGACACAACATCGAACCTGTACAATAGGCAGACCCCACCGCAGGCAGAATCAGACTTCCAAGTTTATGGGACAAGAAATATCCAGAATGGAAAGACAATTCAAGAAGAGAGAACAGGAGGCGTTAGTCTACCAGGCATTAAAATGCTAAAAAGAGATGGGAGGAAAGCGTGTCCCGGGGACAGAACTGACCTGTGGAGCAGAGACGCGAGGCAGGTTCAGAGGTCGCCCACACCTACAGGGTTCCAGCAGAGGTCCTGCCCCGCGCGTCACATCGCTGTGGGGAGAAGAATGCTTTCTAGCTGGCCTTGGGTAGCCGGCTCAGTCCACGGAGAGCCTTGTGGGTGGACGGCGGCCTCTGAGAGACTGGGAGTGGGCTGGAGAGAACGCTGGGAGGGTAATGAAGAGACAGTGGAAATGTCTTTGGAATCTGGGGCGGGGAAGGAGTTCTTCAGCCTGAAAGGGAAGGACCCGCTGACTCCGGAGCTGCTGCTGTCACAGGGGACACTGAGCTGCGCTCTGAGGATGAGCCTCCGAGGAGGGGATCCCATCATCTGGGACGGAGCAGAGACTGCCCTCCAGGTCGCACGAGGTGGCTCTTTAGATGAGAAGGGGAAGGAGACACCGAGGACAGCATGCAAAGAGAAGGAACTGGGACTGGAGAGGCCTGGGTGCTTGCCGGAGTAGCCTGCAGTGATGAGTCCTTCCATGATACCCCCACTGTACTTGCCATGTGGAAAAGACCAGCTGAGTCCAGTGGTTGGTAATGGGTGGATAGAAATCCCAGAACTCAGGGGGTGGGGGCACCTGGGCATGTGTGGGCCACCGTTGGCAGTAACGAGTGGAAATCAAGGATCCACAAGCTTGCGGCTCAGGAATCCCACAGAAGTGTTCAGAGAACAGAGGAAGAAGGTACTCGCAGCTACTTGGGCAGAATTCCCAGCAGCTCCGGGATCCGGCACAGCAGTGGAGGAGCAGAGCAGCACAGTAGGGTGGCTCACGCTGGGCACAGCCTCAGCCACCATCTTGCCACCTGCAGCCACCTGGTAGCCGTGCAGAGCTCTGTTAGGGTGCTACCGACTTCGCTGATTCTTTCCTACTCTATACCATTTGCAAATAGCCAGCCCCAGGAGAAACTGGAAAGTTGTACTCAGTGCCGAGGAGTGGAGAGGGGAACTACAGTCACCTTTCCCCAGCAGACCTGGGGACTGAGCTGGCAGGGGCCATGCAGTAGGCAAGCTGTCTCCTCTAGGGGACTGGACTGGCGGCTGACAGCAGAGAGCAGGTGGTCATAGCCTCCAGCCACAATTTCCACAGGCAAACCTCACCTGCAAACAAGCAGCCCTTACCGAACAGGAAGTCACTGGGAGGTTCTGGGTGGGGAGGGGCGCCTGGCAACTAGAGAACCGCTTGAGAATCAGAGGGAGGTGCTAACCTCTGAGCTCAGCTTAAAACATTCCTACATACAAAGCACTTTAAAGACACAGGACGTGGCTCTCTGGGGGTGGGGAAAGGATTTGGGGGTGGAGATAGAGCATTAAGTGGAAAAATATAAAATAAACAAGGCAGGTGTTTGCAGCGTCCTCTGGTGGCTGCTGTGCATGCTGGGTAGGTGTTTCTGCAGGGGCTGACCAGCCTCTGCCAGGGTGCCGAGTGCTGGCACAGATTTACCACCGAGAGCGTGGTCCTACTCTTCTTGACTGACAGGCCAGCTATGCTCTGTGCACTAGGGCTGGGCTTAGGGTCCACTCCTGGGGGCTCCAAAATCCATGTCTTTCCAGTAATAGAGATGATGGGTACTCAGACAACCCAAAGCACTCAGTGCCAGGGAAGCAGGAGTACAGGAGGCGGCTCAGGGGAAGGAATCGGGACACCTACTTGTGCTGGCAGGATTTCAACATGGACTTTGAAAGACTTTGAGTTGGAGAATAGGAGCACAGAGAGCCACATGGGTGAGAGCACACAGCACAGCAGCCTGGGATGCTGGTGAAGGTATTCCCATGCCATGCATCAGGCAGGATGGGTAAGGAGTAAGGGATGGTGGCCACACAGGGCGATGGTGCGGTGTGCACAGTTTGGAAACCACTCTGGTGGCACTGTGAAGATCCCTTCCTGAGGTCGAGGCAGTGGAAGCACAAATAAGAGGGTCCGAGGTTGAGCAGAGTGCGTGAAGAACCAGGTGAGAACCAGGTAAAGAACTAGGTGTGAACCAGGTGAAGAACCAGGTGTGAACCAGATGAAGAACCAGTGAGAACCAGTGTGAACCAGGTGGAGAGCCAGGTGTGAACCAGTGTGAACCAGATGGTGAGCCAGGTGTGAACCAGGTGGATAACCAGGTGTGAACCAGATGAAGAACCAGTGTGGACCAGGTGGAGAACCAGTGTGAACCAGGTGGATAACCAGGTGTGAACCAGATGAAGAACCAGTGTGAACCAGATGAAGAACCAGTGTGAACCAGTGTGAACCAGGTGGAGAACCAGGTGGAGAACCAGGTGGAGAACCAGGTGTGAACCAGGTGTGAATGGGTGGAGAACTAGGTGTGAACCAGGGTCTGTGCAGGGCAGCCCTCAGGAATGAGACCTTGGGACTGAGCGCAGGAGACATTTCTGCAGGCTCCTGTGGACGCTCGGCCACTCTATGAGGGGTTGGTGGGCAGCAAGAGAGGGGCCTGGTGAATCTCCTTCCTTCCATAGCTGAGAGGTCCTCTCCCACAGCCAAATGCTGGTGCCGGGGAGCACTTCGTCTGGCAAGCGCTCCTGGAGAAACCGAGGTATGAATACGCGCTCCCGTCAGAGCCGAGGAGGCCCCAGAGGCCTGTCTGAGAGGTTTTGCTGAACACATCCACGTCGGTGATGTCAGATGGAATCCTCCTTGGAAACCGCAGACACCAGCTGACTGTGGAGCCACCAGGCAAGCTCCAGTACCCAGGAGGGGCACCCAGGCAGGCACCCCCTTCCACGCAGGGCTCCTGCCGTGAAAGCCAGTCCTGCCTGAGTGGGCGCCTCACTGCAGGATGGTACCGGATCTGCTCCACCAGGAGAGTGTGCTCAGGTGCGGTGCCAGCTCGGTCGAGGGGGAGGATACAGCACAACCAGCTGTGGATGGTGTTGTTTGCAGCCAGCGCTGGTTCCTTGGTACAGCACCCTGGCACGGGCCTCTCTTGAAACATTGTTGTCAGTTCCATGAGCCTAAATGACCCTGGGGCTCTTTCAGTGGGCACAGAGGCTGCATCTCCCTGTAACCATGCATCAAACTGTGGGCTCATTTTTGGCAGGGCAGTGTCCTCCAGCGGGGGTCAGGAGGAAGAGCCCCCCGACTGGCCAAGTCCCTTTGGTGCAAGAAACTCAGCAGCGTCTGGCCCAGCGCCTGTCACGGGAGGGAGCCCCGGCTGTGCAAATGTGCCTTTCTTGGCTGTGACTCCAGGTCCCACTGAGGGGCAGTGACCCTAGTGGCCTCTGACCTCACCTCCTGTGACCTGACCTCACACTCAGATCTTTCTGGGAAAGGAGAATAACTGATGCTGACGTAGACTTGGTGTCACTCATGTTAGGAAAAGGCAAATCACAGCCCCACCGATGGCTGAGCTGGGGTGGAGGATGGGCCCATGCAGGAAAGACCCCTCCTGGCTGGAGCCACAGACCTCTGCCCAGTGGCAGGATGGTGGTGAGGAAGATTCCGACTGACCCGTGAGGTTGACTGTCCTGGGGGCCCCCTGGTCTGGGCCCAGCCTAGCATGGAGCCTGAGGCCGCCTCAGGTTTGGGAGTCCACGCAGCTTTGCTCAGTTGACTGTGGTCTGAGGAGGGGCCCAGAGGGCAGGGTTGGGGCCTGACAGAGTGCTGGGGACAGTGCAGGGTGCGCTTCCCAGATAAGCTGGCTGATCTGCAAAGGCCGGTTGGACTCCCAGGTCTCGACATACTCCGGAATCTGCTCTGGGGATCAACTGGGCAGAGACCTGGTTGTGGGCCCCGGCACTCACACTGACTCCTGCAGGCATGGAGGCTGGTCTTGCTGCTCTTCACGCATGTTCTGGGTGGGGAGGACACAGAATTTGGTGGCTGGAGGCGACCACACAGCCCTGGGATTAAAGCTGGCTCTGTGTCCGGGTGGAGGCTGAAGGCTGGGCCTTTGGGAGGCCAGTGCTCTTGGAGGCTGACTCCCAAGTCATGCTCCCAGTGAAGCAGTATCTCTCAGGGACTGGGTCCAGGCCACGTAGCTCCTGCTCTGGACCAGGTGCTCTCCAGACAGCCAAGCAGCCCAGAGTCATGCTGGGGCAGGGTGGGGCTGGAGGGCAGGGGCTTGAGCGTTCCCACAGTTGACTGACCCACTGCCCCTGTTCGCTGAGCAGCGGGAGCAAGTCACACGCTTCTGGACCAGTTTCTTCGTTAATCGAAGGGTTTCGTGGAGAACAGATGAAAAAAATGCATGTGAGAGATGCAGTTCGTAAAATATGCAGCGGAAAGGTGGTTTTTAGGCCCCTTTGCCCTGGGCTCTCCTGCCCAGACCTGGTCTGCACCGAGGCCCCTCGCAGTGCGTCTTGAATCCCATCTGCTCTGCGGAGCCTTGGACTGGAGCTGCAGGACCTTCGGAAGCCGTCAGCCTGGGGCGGGTGAGGCTGCACCTAAATCATCCGGGGCGGCTCTGTGCGGGCTTTCAAGTCTTCCTGCATAATCAGCTCCTTGTCCCTGGCCTTCCTGAAGAGCCAGTGCTTTAACCCTTGCAGTGGGAAAGTGCTGCCTGAAGTCTCGCCTTCTGTGCCTGGCAGCCCCTCCTGGCATCCTGCTCTGCTGGCTCTCGCAGGGCCGGGTGAGGTTCCCACGTGCCGCTCCTCCCTGGTAGTGGGGCTCCCAACAGCTTTGGGGCATTGGGGTTCACACTGGCTTCCCACTTGTTCCAGCTTGTCCTGACACCCGCACATCTTCACATAGAGACAGTCCCATTTTTGTGCCCTGGGGACTGTAAAATGGATTTTTATCTGAGAACCTCCTTGATGGTTTCCCAATGCCCCAGAATTCCCCTGCGTGGAGGCTGCCGGTCCTGGTGGGATGGCTTGGCGGGACGCCCAGTTCTGGGGGCCTTGACCAGTTTCTAGTCATCTGTGGCCAAGTGGCCCCTCCACACCCAGGTAGCCAGGGTGTCTCACTAGTTCTGAGAACACGGTGGGGGCCCTTGCAATGCACCACTTGTGCAAATCCATTCAAGTGATCATTCAAATGATTTAGCACGCACAGGGTCAGCCTTCCCGGAGCAAGTCCTGTTTTTAATGTGCCTGTCTGAGTGACTTCATTAGGTTGCAGTGTTAAAGAGAAGTGTATACTGATGCATAACTTATACAAATGTATGCAAATGATGTGCCTGAAAGAGCCCAGAGTGAAATTCCTTGGAGATTCCCCTGAATTCCTCCGCTGTGTGGATCAGCTGTTGTCATCACAAAGAGCCGCAGCAGACAGCAGGGGCAGGAGTGCCACAGAGGCTAACGGGAGCGGGGGGCGGCAGCAACACCCAGAAAGCTCTTCCAGTTGGAGCAGGGTCTCGCCCCGGGCTGGCTGCTCAGTAACGTCCCCCACTGCGCTGGGTTTGCAGCAGCTGCCTGCTGCTCAGAATACAAATCAGCTCTCAACTTTTGAACCCCTTTTGGTAGGAAAAGGAAAAATATCACAAAAAGAAGCCAATTCCATGCCGAGTCAAGGGATGGTTTGATTTCTTTACAGGGAGGGAGATTGGGAGAAGGGCCAGGCGAAGCCACCGGCTCCGCTCAGACTAGCCCCTCGGGCGGACGGGGAGTGCCAGTCGGTGCCAGGCACAGCTGGGGGCTGCTCTTAACCACACACGGGGCCAGATGAGGAGTGGTCCCTCCCTGGGGAAAGCAGCAAGGTTTCACTGGATCCTTAAGAGGCTCCCGTCATCTCTGGCCAAGGCCACGAGAGGCGTCTCCCTTTCCCCTTCCTCTGCTGCTCAGCCCCCTTCCCGGCCACGAGGGGCCTTCTGCACCTCCTGCTCCACAGAGCCAGGTGGGATAAGGGGCGGGATCACATGGTGTGAGGTCCAGGAGGAGCACTGCACCAGCCCTTTCTGCTGTCCAGAAAGGCCGCTTCCTGGGAGGAGGGCACTCATTGGCCTTGGGGCCTCTCGGGTCACCTGGGACCCTGAGCACAGACGCCTGACCTGAATGTGAGAGGCACTTTGTGGGCGGCACTCGGGCCTCCTTCACTGAGGGTCCCTGGGCCTCGATGGGTTGATGGCCAGTTTGGATGTGACCTTGGCCACTGCCCCTTGCCTGTGCTTCCTGAAGTGCGCTGCCCTCTTGCCCTGGCCGCACTGGCACCTTGTGCTGCTCTTGGAGCTGACCTCTGGAGGAACCTGTCACTCGCTAGACCCAGAGCAGCTGCCAGGTCCTGTGGAGTCTGGAGCTGCCCAGCTGGGTCAGCTCCGGCCTCAGGCCTCTGCTTTGCTGGTGTGTGGCAGCCCCTTCCTCCTGAGACTCAGAACCCTCCAGGTCCTCCAAGCCGCCAGCTGGGTAAGACTCCGCTGGGGCCTCTTCCTTCCTTCCTCCCTCTGCTCTGGGTTTGTCTGCCTCTGTGCCCCACATTCCCACACCCACAGATCCCTATGGGACAGAGATTGCTTCCTTTTGTATTTCACAGTAGATGATTCGCACCTGACGTAGACAGTAACCAGCATGTGAGGTTCTGCCCCTTATCCGTGGTCTCACCTTCAAGTTTCTGTTACCCAATGTCAATGGCAGTCTGAAAATATTATGTGGAAATCCCAGAAGTAAGCAATTCCTAAATTTTAGGTGCACATTGATCTGAGCAGCAGGATGAAATCTTGATCTGTTCCACTCTGTCCTGCTGGGATGTGGAGCATCGTCTTGTCCTGAGTATCCACTCTCTATATACTACCCACCCGTGAGTCACTTAGTAGCAATTCAATTATCAGAGTAACTGTTGGGTGCTGTAGTTCACTCAGCGAGGTTCCAAAGCCTAAGGGCAGGAATGCTGGCAATCTGGATGTTCCACAGAGAAGCTGCAAAATATCTCAGTTTAATAAGGAAAAAGATCATGTGCTGAGGTTGCTAAGGTTTATGGTAACGTGCTGCTATCATCTTACTGTGCCTACCTTATAAATCTAACTTTATCACGGTAAGTACATACAGGAAAGTCAGGTGCACCTAGGACTTGGCTTTGTGCTGGGTGGGCACACCAGGGGTCCCTCTCAGGGGCGGAGTCACTGTATTTGAGTCCCATCGTGTCCTCAGTCTTTCCCGACATGACCTCAGTTCTGCTACAGCCCTCTCAGGGGCTCTCTGTGGTCTCAGAGCCGGGAATGGCCTGCAGGGTCTGAGCCCAGCTCTCTTCCTTCACTCTGCCGACATCGTCCAGCGCCTTCCGTGTCCCGGCACTGTGCTGCAACTGAGCACGTCTGTCTGATGCTTGGCCCTCTTCCCAGTGGACACCAGGAGGGGCCTGTGGTTTCCAGCTACCTCCATGGACTGCAGAGGCTCCTGAGGCTGTGCCATGTGGGGGACAGAAGGTGGCCGACACCACACAGCCCGGCACAGCCACCTGCCAGCGGGGCCATGAGGACACTGGCTCAGGCAGGCATTGGTCATGGGCGATGACTCAGCTGGGGTGACGTCAGACGTGACTCAGACTCTGCTGACATCCGGTGAGCTAGACCCAGCAGCTGCCACAGTGGATGCTGGTGTGTGTCACATGGAAGCCCCTGGTGCAGGGAGGTGACCTGGGCCATCCGGAGACCGAGCTGAGAGACACGCGTGTGCAGGGCACAGCTCCCCAGGAGGGGCTGGGAGGCAGGGATGATTAAAAATGGGCCCCCTGGCTGGCCTTGGAGGGTGGGCCCTGTGATTACCCCATTAGCGTCCTGAGTCCCAGCACTGAGCGGAGAGCTGGGCAGGGAGGGTGGCAGGGCCAGCCTGCTGGGAGACCTCTCAACTGGTCCACTCGCCCTCCTGGTCCTGGGTGTATGGAGGGCCCTGGACACCGAGGCTGGGCAGCTGCTGGCAGACAGGGTCCTCAGAGGAGGCTGCAAGAGGGACAGTGAGGAGAGGAGGAAACAGGAGGCTCTGAAGATCATGGCAGGAGGAGAGCCCTGGGTGGGCCGGTGGCGAGCTGTCCTGAGGCGTGGGAGGTGGTCCAGCCATGGTGGCCCAGCTGAGGGAGGACCCCGCAGGCAGAGCAGCAGTGTCTGGAGGGGGCCCTGCGCCCTGCCTCGTGGCCCTGCTCCCACGGTGGCCCCGAGCCAGGCACTATCTCCTGCCCATGGGGCGCACTGGAGGCTCCAGGGGACACGCTGTCCAGCTGTCCAGCTCCCCAGAGCTTGGGCAGGACCTGACCTGGCCTGGGGGCCACTCTTCCCACTGGGTCCCACCCACGGAGCATCAGTGACGTCCCGGACGCTGGCAGGACCCATTCACACTCTCAGGGCCCTTTCCCAGAGAAAGAAGCTCCCCTGGCGGCACCAACATTCTAAGGGAAGGCCACTGTTTTCTGGGACACTGGTGACAATGTCTTTGTGGAGTGAGGGTGAGTGAAAGATTCTGTGGTGAACCACAGCCTGGCCTTAGCCTTGCCCCATGCTGAGTGCTGGGTGCTAGGTCTCTACAGCTGTGACATCTGTGACATCTGTGACATCTGACACCGCGCACTGGGCAGACCCACCCCTGCAGCCAGGGGCCATAGGCTGTGAGTGCATGGGACCCTCAGGGAGCCCGGGGCCCTGTGTAGACTGTGGTCAGTGGGCTGACCCACTGTCTGCGGCCCTGCTCTAGGTGGGTCTGAGTGCCCGGGGTTCACGTGTTGGAAGGCTGGTCCCGTGTGGTGATGGGAGGGGTGGAGCCTTTAAGAGGCGGGTTAGTGGGAGGTCATAGGGCCCCTGGTCGTTTTCTCAGAAGGGCTTCAGGTATTATCGCAGGGCCTAAGCTAGTTTTCTGGAGGAGGTTGTTGCAAGACCCCCTGCCCCTCCTGACTCACCTTGTGGTCTCTCCCTCTCAGACTCCTGCCACGAGTCCATCTGCTAGGGAGCAATGTCACCAAGGGGGCCCTTGCCACAGCCTGTGCCCTGCTGTTTGGCTGAATATACCTTCCCTTTTATAAGTCACCTGGCTTCAGGTATTTCATTATAGTAATGGAAAATGGACTAAGACTCCGACTCCTGGACTAAGCACTCACTATTCCTTCTAGTTGGTTGGACCAACTAGACTCTAATATAAAATTTGAGATTTTATATCAGAGATCTGCAGAGATTCTGATAAACATTGACTCTATGCTTAACATATAATAGCCCTTCAAAATAGTGGCTGCCCATCTCCCTGACCCAGTTAAAAAATCTGTCCCCTGAGTTCAAAAGTCGACAAAGGTAGCTTGGTGGAAACAAAAGATGGGCCTAGTCTTTGGGACAATAGAAGGAACACAGCTCTAGGGCCAGGTGCCGTTCTGAAGTGTCGCATTGCTTTGCTCAGGGGATTGAGAGTCATGGAAGCATTAACCCAACAAGACTGGGCATCACAGCAAGTATGAACCTGGACCAATGGCCCAGGGGACGCTCATTGTGGGTGTGGGTTTTCCCTTCCAGTTGCTATAACCAGCTGAATGCTTCGCTGGGTGACCCCAAATAAGATGAGGACAGTAGCCAGGTTGAGAAGCATGGTTGAGATAAGGTGGAGACGTCAGTCTTGAGCCTTCAGAGCTCAGTGTGCCGCTGGCCCCTCGTGCCGGACGGGGACTGGCTGCTTTAGTCCAGCCTGGCAGCTCCAAGTGTGGAAGCCACGAGCCACACCCCTTGACGTGGTCGTTGGTGCTGCTGTTCTGTGGGCCTGGGCCAAGTGGGGGTCTGCCGAGCGTTGGGCCCTGGAAGTACTGGCTGCCCTTTGGTGTCATGGTGGCTATTGTGACTGCGGCCACCATGGTGACACTTCTACTGGCTTTGGTGGGTCTCCCTTTCACCGTCAGCCCTCGACCCCTCTCTGTTGTTGCTCTCACGCCTCAGAGTCCTTTCCTAGGGTGCAACCTGGGTCGCTCTTGTGCTGTTCTGCAGGCAGGACCTGGAGTGCCCGGGGCCTGCTGCAGCGTCCCTGGCAACCCGTTTTGTAGGCTCAGCGTGGCGCGGTTCCTGGTCCCTCCACGCCCCATCGCCTCTGTTGGTAATAGTCGTGTTCCAGTTTATTTGACAAGTGTGTCCTGAGCCCCTCTGTGTCCCAGAGACGGTCTAGCGCTGAGAGCACAGGTGAGAACAGAGCACACACCTGGCTCAGGGAGCCACCCCGGGGAGGGAGGGGAGGATGGGACCGTGAGCGAGGGGCGCCGCGTGGTGCCTGCGTTGGACAGTGAGGAGCGTGGAGGCGGAGGAGGGAGGCTGTGGAGGGGAACCTGGCTGTGGGGGCCGCCTTGGAGGGCGGCCCTGGGGGGACACTACCTGGCAGCGACCGCGCCTTGCTGGTGTCTGAGGACACGGAGGCGCTGTGGCAGGGGTGTGCTGTCCTGTGCAGGACTTGGAGCCTGCCTGCCCACAGGAGCACTAGGCCGGGGGAAACCAGCGGGCAATGGTAGGCCAGGTCATGGGCACCTGAGGACCCGAGGGGGCAGAGAGCCAGCATGAGCAGGGCCACGGCTCCGCCTGACTCTTGTTTTATGAGCTGTTATTCAGAGCGACTGACCCTCTGGCTTAGTGGAAAGTGCGATTTTGACTCACGCAGTCTTAACTTGACACCAGCCTCCTGGGGCGCTGCCTCTGGGGACGCAGGGATCCAGGCGTGGCCTGCGCGACCCTGAGGCTGAAGTTTGGGGTCTCAGAGTTCCTGCACGGGGAGATGTGGAGGAGGAGAAATGCTCTCAGTGACACAGGGACCCTGTCTGTTGGCAGGATGTCACGAGCCCCAGTGTGACTGCAAGGGAGGCTGGGAAATGCGGTCCTCCCTGGGCCTGGGTGAGGGAGGCATGCCACGCGCTGTCGCCTGCCCTGACTCAGCTGCTGCCTTGGGAATCAGAACCCCCAGGTTCCCTCGAGACCACACGCTGGCCAGCGGGTGCCCCTGGCTCTGCTCAAGGACACCGACTTCAAACCATGGTGAAGAGGTCGGTGGCCCTCTGAGGTTCCCGCCTCACAGATGGAGAAGTGGAACTCTGAGGTGCCGCTGACCTGCCAGAGGCACAGGCAATGAGGGGCAGGGCCAGGACCTGCGTCCTCGCCCAGCTGGCCCCCCACCACCTTTACTCCTGCAAACCCAGTCAGGTCGATGGCAGCCCGCAGACGTCCCCCAGAGCAGGACCGACTGCAAAGGTGGGCAGGTGTGTGCTGCTCACAAGGGCAAGCGTGTGCCGTTGAAGGGTGTTCAAGGTTGCAGCTTCCTATTAATTCAGGCATGACGTGTTCTTTCTTTACAGGATGACGGTGAAGGTGGGCACTGATTTCTAATGCCCTTACTCGGTGATAGAACCACCGCAGCACCGGGCTGTGGCCATTTCCTAAAGAAACCCGTCTACTTGATAATGTTTGCACGCAGTCACAGTTCTCCACCCTGCTGCCGAGTCGGGACCTGGGTGCGCTCCCCCTGAGCCTGGGCCCCGCCCTGCGGGTCACCCTGCAGGATTCCAATGGGAATAGACCCACCAGTTTAACCTTTGGGTACAATTCTCAGGTAGAAATCAGTAAATACCACTTTAGATGACAGAAAGTCTTCCAAAGAGCCAGGACACTCTCAGTACTGGGCTGGTTTAGGGTTGAAAAAGCCCGGGAGCCTGGCCCACATCCCGGGTTTCTCGGGCCTAGTCAGCTTCAGGGCTGTGGGTTGGGGCACATGCCTCTCAGGTGGGGCCCATCCTGGCTCCTTTCATTGCACCGTCAATGGGCACCTTGTTCTGCCTCCAGGGTCCCATCCATGCCTGTCGTGGAGGCTGGTTACAGTAATGGAGGCTGACCCTGCCAGGTAGGCCCTGCCTGGACTCTGGAGTGGGGAAAGAAAGAGACCCACATTGCCCAAGCAGGTCAGAGGGTTGAGAGAGTAGGACTTGGAAGAAGGAAGGTCTCAGTAAGACCTTGACCTGGGGTGGGACTCTGGCAAGTCACTTATCTTTTTGAAACTTGGTTTTATGGTATGTTAAATGGGAACAAAAATGTTGGCTTAGTTAGGCAAAACCACCTCCAGCCAGGGGTCCCCAGCAAGAGCCTGGCTGGGGCTGCCTTCTCTCTCACGGGGACTGAGGACAGGAGCATCTGCTCTGGACTCTGCGGCCCTCAGGGTTCCAGGCCCTGCTAGTGGACGGGAAGAAAGACTGTGTGCAGAGGTCCCTCCCACGTTTTAGACACCCCAGCCTAGAACGTAGCATGTCAACTCTGTCCACCTGCCACTGGCCGAGATTAATCATATGACCACTTGGGAGCCAGGGGGACCAGAAAATGTCATCCCGTCCCTGGTGGACAGCAACCCTGCGGCCACCCTCACAGTATGGAAATGAGAGCACACGTCTGGCAAGCAGGTGCACCGCCCTGCCATGAGTCGCAGCCTGCAGGGTCGCTGGGAAGTTCCAATGCAGCAGCAAACGCGAAGCCCGACCACGGGGTGCGTGGTGAGGTCATCGCTGCACCTACTTATGCCCTAATTCCATCTCCTTATCTACCAATGCTTACTTTAGGATTAACTACCCCAATCTCCTCCAACCTCAGTTTCCTGTTGTGTAAAGATGGGGAGAGTAGTATCTATTTTAAAGGATCAATTTAAGGATTAAATAGCATAATATCTGGAAAGCACCGGCCATAAAGAGGTGCACAGTACATGGTTCTGCTCGTGTGGTTAAGGTCCCAGGGAGGAGCACGCTGGAGCCTCTGCCACGCTCTGTGCTGGTCAGCATGGTGGGAGGCCCTGTTTAAACTGCTGAACTGAGAGGAAGGTCCACTCTTCTGTGTTCTAGTGTTTTAGGCAGGTTTTGTGTTGCTGCGACCAAAAGACCAAAAGGTAAGAGCAACTTACAGGAGGAAAAGTTTATCTTGGCTCCTGGTTTCAGAGGTTCAGTTGGTAACTGGCTGACTCCTTAGCTCTTGGGTCTGAGGCAAGGCAGAACCTCGAGGTGGAAGGGTATGGTACAGGACAGCAGCTGGGGACATGGCAACCGGGAAGCAGAGCGAGCTCTTTCCAAAGGCACACCTGCAGTCTCATCCACCTGCCCACAGTTAGCACCCGGGTGATCCATACCAGTGGTCAGGGTCGCCATAACTCCGTCATCTCACCTCTGAAAATGCTTGTGTTGTCTCACACAGGAGCTGTTGGAGGACAGCTCGTATCTAAACCACAGCAGCGCGCTACACCCTCCAGGTAGCTGCACAAGGCTGTTCCCTTGCGTCTGCCTCAGTTTTCAAATCTCTGATGTGGGAAAAACAACAGAAACCAGAGGGGGTTGCTTCTGCCTTTCCGCTAACCTGGCAGAGCACACGGCATTATGTTTCTTTGCCGCGAGTCCTCAGGCACGCAGGATCTAGCTGGAATCTGGGTAGAAAAAATAATAATACTAATGGCTGACGCTATTGAAACACACCATTTTGTAGACGGAGTTAATTCCGCATGCACAGCGCGGACCGTAAACAGAGGCAGCCTTCCCCTCCTTAAACACGAGCCGGTCCCTAATGGGGATTCGCTTCTCCCTCTCCCGTTTCTCATGCCACAGGATCCTCACTAATCCATATGGAGGGCTTGATGGGAATGCTAATGAGGAGAGCGTTGGGATGCGCACACCCCGTCCGCTCGGTCCTGCTCAGAAATGCCAGCTGACGCACACGTGTGGCTGGTATCGACCGACGTTCCTGCTCTGATCTGCTGCAGCGTTTGCATTTGGAAGCTAGTAAAGGTCTCACCATTTGCGGTTGTGTGGACCAGGAGGCTGTGGCGTGTTCACAGACACTGGATGAACAAATACATGGTGCGTGGAGCCAGCAAGCGTGCTCGGCCGTGCCATGGGATTGGATTCTGGCCGGCCCTAAGCCTCTCCAGGCTGTGCTGGGTGACGTCATGTCTCGGGCCCCGCCTGACCCTCCTGTAGGCGCTCCGTACCCAGGTCTTGTTGAACTCAGGCTCACCGAGTTTGACTCCTGCCGGGGCCTGGCCTGACCACACATCCCCAGAGTCCTGGGACGTCATCTCCTTCCACCTGCCCCCATCCCGGCTCTCTAAGGCCGTGCTTCTCCCCGAACAGGAACAGGACCAGGGCAGCAGCCCTGCAAAGGCGTCTCTGAGCCCCGCCCGCTGCCTGCTGCTGCCTCTGCAGTTTCCCACTCATCTCCACAGTGGCCCTGGGGGACCTCCCAGCTCCTCGAGGAGGCCAACACCCCGCTGCCCTCTGCTCAGGGTGGCCTCACCTTTCAAGGACTTCCCCCAGCAGGGTGCTTGCTGCCCTGCCTCGCACGCCTCCTTCCCTGCCCCCAGCTCCCCTGCCTGCTCCCCTGCCTGCTCACCTCTTCCCCTGCCCCTGTGCCCCGCCCAGCTCCCCCCTTACCTGCCCCTTCAACACTAGTCCCACTGCCACCTGCCCCCTTTCTACCTTCCCATTTGCCTACTTGCCCCCTGCCTACTTGTCCTCTGCTCACCAGTCCTTTGACCCCACCTACCTGTCCTGCTGCCCACCTGTCCTCTGACCCCGCCCACCTGTCCTGCTGCCCACCTGTCCTCTGACCCCGCCCGCCTGACCTGTTCACCTGTCCTCTGCCCCCGCCCACCTGTCCTGCTGCTCACCTGTCCTCTGCCCCTGCCCACCTGTCCTGCTGCTCACCTGTCCTCTGCCCCTGCCCACCTGTCCTGCTGCTCACCTGTCCTCTGCCCCTGCCCACCTGTCCTGCTGCTCACCTGTCCTCTGCCCCTGCCCACCTGTCCCTAGACTTACAGCTGAGTGGAGCCAGCAGCTGGACGTAGAGGCCAGAGAGGCACGCGTGTGGTCGGGCCTGGAGGCACGGCACCTCCAGCACTCCGGTGGATGGAGGAGGGGCTGCCAGGCCACGGGCAGCACTGAGCCAGTGGGTGGACCACTGTGGGGACCGAGCAGGCGAGTGAGCTAAGGGCTGGATGGAGAGGGCTGCAGAAGGCCCCAGAGCTGGCGGCTGGCGGCTGCAGGCAGGACGGGAGCACCACTGCACATGGCCTCCCGAGGGCCAGCAGCTCCACCGTGCTCCTGGCCACACTCTAGTGTGGACGTGGCCTGCAGCTTGCCACTACAGGCGCACCAGCAGGCCTTGCTGGGGACCAAGCCCGCAGCTTCTTAAAGGCGGTGTGGTGCTACCTCGCGTTAAAGTACGCCACAGGGTTTCGCTTAGCAAGTCCCCTGCTGGTGAATATTACGGTTCCCCAGAGAGAATCGGCCTTGCTAAGTCGATGGCCCAGATGCACTGGACGTCCTTGCCTGTGGCGGTGTGAAGCAAGACAGCAGCAGAAACCATGCTCCCCATTCGGGCCCCTGTTCTCCTCCTGGGCAGCGGTACCTGGTGCCTTCCTGTGGGGCTGGGCTGTGGAAGGGATGGACCACAGAGGACCGGGGCTGTGCTGCCCAGCGCTGCTGCTGGTGGTGTGGCGTCGGGGCACCGGGTGGTCTCCAGCCTCGGGCGTTTCCAGCTTCCCCTGGGCTTGTTGGCCATAGCCTGTGTCAAGGGGCCTCCGCAGTCACAGCAGAAGCAGCCACAGGAGTGCGTTCTCCGTTCTCTTCCAGCCTCCTGCTCCGCACGCCTCCCGAAGGTCTCTGGACTGGGGGAGGCTACGTCCAGGGAAGGTAAATTCAAGTGGAGGAGCCTGTGGTTTTCATATGGTGCCAACTGGACTTTCTGTTTTCTGCAACTGACTGGAAGTCTTCTTGTGACCTGAGAGTAGCTGGGAAAGTTCCAGAACCTGCCCAGCTGTGGCTGAGGGGAGTAGTGGAAAGAACAGCCCTGCAAGAAAGTGGCTTGAAAGAATAGCGTGGCTTCTGCTTGCAGGTCCACAAACGGGCTAGGCGGACCACTGGGTCGGAACCTGGTGAGGAGTCCTGCCCCTGCCTGGGAGCAAGCACAGGCACAAGGCTTTCCAGAAAGGCTGTGGAAGACAGGTCTTCCAGAGGCGTCCAACAGAGAACTCGGTAGAGTTGTCTCTGTACATACCGCCAACCATGGCAGTTGGCCATTAAAACACAACTTTTGGCTTTTATAGCACTCTTCATTACGGGGGAATCTTTCTGTGAACAGCTATTAAGCATTTGCACTTCCTGTTTTATGAAGGACAACCTCAGTAGCTGGTGGAGAGCAGAAGCGATCTACTGGCCCAGGATGCTGGGGCAGGTGGCAGGCAGCGTCAGTATTGCCAACAAGGGCTGCCTGACACGTCTGCGCTCTTACTTACATGTCAGGACACAGAGCTCCTGACCCTGCGCCAGACAAGCATGACACACGGTCCTGACCTGCACCTTCCTGGGCACCATGGTCACCAGGGACTTCAGGGGCAGATGGTGCCCCAGACAGCTTTCCCCAGTGGCCATGGTGGTCCTGTGTTCAATTCCAGGATAGGCAGAGTTGACTCTACGGGAGGCTGAGGTCCCGGACAGAGGGAGGTTTGGTTCAGTTTAAGAACGAGTCCTGTCTGGTGGGAGCGCTGCGGTGCAAGGTTGAGGGGGGAAACAGCAGGAGAGCAGGACACCTGCAGGTGTCTCTGGCAGGAGGATCAGCATGGGACGTGGCTCATGTAGTTCCGCAGCAAGTTCCTGGGGAGGAGGCTGGGAGGCACCCGACCTCGGCTGAGCCAGGGGTGTGAACCAAGAGAAGGGCTCTTTGGAGATGAGAGGCTGTCGAATTTCAGGGAAGCCACTGCCTGGTGACAGAGGACCCAGGGTGGGCGATTTTTACAAAATTCCTGGAAGCGTCTGGAGAAGTCCTGTGGGGAATGTGTGCCTGCCCACGATCGCCGCTGGAGCAAGTTCCGCCGCTGCATTTCTGTCTTCCAAGCTTGACTGGATGCCTCTGTTGGATCTCTGGGTGCGAGGGAGATGGAAGCCTGGAGGGTGGGTGCCTGTCACCAGCAGGCAGCGTGCAGCACTCTTCTGTGGTTTGGGGCGTTTCCAGGAAGACCTGGTGTGCGGAGCGACACATCAGAGAACTCAGAAGAGCCTGTTGGCCCCAGTGCTTCCTGGCAGCGTGAAGTTTGCTCCGAGATTTTCGGGATGCTGGGAGGCGATGTGGGTGCGGCAGGTGCGGCAGGAGAGCTCTGGCCCTTCCAGAGATTCCTCCAGCTGCAGCAGAGAAGTCGGCTGTGAGTAGGTCAGGAGGAACCTGGGAGCTGGGTGCTGGCAGAGGACAAGGAGACCGGCTCGCAGCAGGGGGACGGGTGGGCTCCCAGGTGCGTTCCAGCCTGGCTGCCAGGACGCGGCCATCCGATCAGCAGATGGGCAGGGCTACTGTGAGGAAGGCAGAGGTGGCCCTGGAACCCTGGCTCCTGGCGAGGTGGCTCCACCACAGTGCTGCTGAGCAGGCAGGAGTCAGCATGGCAGCTTTGGTGGGCAAGACCCACACGCGCTCGGGGTTCATGCTGCTCAAATGTCCGTGGGATGCTCTGGGGCGGGTGCCTCTGGCAAGGCCATCGGTCTGCAGCTCCAGGCCCTGGTGGGACCGTGGAGGGGGTCATCCCTGCAGGGTGTAGAGCTGACTGGCACCTAGAGCAGACCAGGTCAGCCGGGCGGGCACGCAGAAGGCCCCTGAGGTGGAGTTCACCGTGTGGGAGCCAGAGAGGCCCTTGGGGAGCGACTGGGCACAGCAAGAGGTGGCTCTGTCCCCAGGAGTGCACGGTCTCCAGCCTCTTCCCCATGCCTCACCACCTGCAGAGCACAGTCACACACGCTGTCCCCAAGGGCTCAGGAAGCTGTGTTCATAGGTGGGGCAACTGAGGCCCAAAGAAGTTTAGGTCAGGCACCAGCAAACAGCAGGTGGTCCTTCCCCGCTTCCTGAGTCATCCCTCCTTGTCCCACGGTCACGTGTTTAGGTGGCTCCAGCATGTCACACCTCCCAGAGGTTTTGTTCAAGTACTTTGAAAATAGTGACAAGGGCTGGGCGTGGTGGCACACATGGGTAACCCAGCCGCCCAGGAGGCTGAGGCAGGAGGATCTGTAGTTCAAGACCAGCCTCAGCAGTTTAGTGAGGCCCTAAGCAGGTGTGACCCTAGTGAGACGCTGTCTCTAAGTAAAATACAGAAAAGGTCTGGGCTTTGGCTCAGTAGTTAAGTGCCCCTAGGTTCAATCCCTGGTACCAAAAAAAAAAAAAAGTGACAGTAACACGGAGATTATTTTGAGGTAGAGGCATCTGCAGCTATGTTGATGTTCGCAGGTTGAAGTTGAGTTGAGTGTGCCCATAGGTAATTACAGCAAATATTAGCAACAACACGAACTATATTTTGGAAATAATTGGAAATTGATTTTTCTGTGTCGAGACAGGGAACATTGAGAATTACCATAGCTGAGACTTCCTGCAAAGAGGGCAAGTGGCCTTCTTAAGTTCTCAAAGGCACGGTGTGGCTAGCCCAAAGAGCACCACGGCGGGCGTGCTCGGTGAGGGGGAATTAAGCCGTGGCTCTGGGGTCTTGGAACTCGCCCTTGCCCGCCTCCTGGTGCCCATCCCCACCCCTTAGCCTGTTGCCAGCTGTGGGGGCTGTTTGGTTGACATTCTCACCCTCTGCACTCCACGGGTCCCCTGTGGCACGCTGGGGTGCTGGGTGGCGCCCCGGAGCAGCCGGTCAGCACGGCCTTACCCAGCTGGCTGTCCTGGCTCCTGACGAGGTGGCTCCACCACAGTACAGCTGAGCTTGTAGGAGTCAGTGTGGCAGCTTTTGTGGGCAAGACCCTCATGCGCTCGGGGTTCATGCTGCTCAAATGTCCGTAAGGGCTGGGATTGTGAGTGGCGTGAGGCATGGCTGTCCATCCTCTATCGCTCGTTCAGCAGGAGGACCCAGACAGGCCACTGGACCAGGAACAGGGCAGCAGGCGGGGAGACGCCCTGAGCCAGGCTTGCCCAGGCCCCAGCTGCCGTGGTTTCCCACGGGTGGTCACCTGCTGTGCTTCAGGGACAGAGCCCAGGACTGAGAGGGGCGAGGTGGCCAGCTCAAGGCACACATGTGCCCAGCTATGAAGGCGAGCTCGCTGTCCCTCTGTGCTTGGGCTCCTTGGCTGTCCTCTGAAATGCGGTACTGCACCCCCTTCACCCCATTTACGTCACGTCCACTCTTGGTAATCTAGAGACCAGCACATGGGTAACGGAGTCAGACTGATTCCAAGCCCTGCTCAGTCTTCTCTGGGCTGGACGTTCCTCTTAGAGTTCACCATCGCCAGCTACACACTCTTCCTGAGGTCTCCTTCGACATTCAGAGAAAATGACAGATTTTCTAAAATCCTTTCTTTACAAAGAATTCTTTCAGTCTTTGTGTATACTACGGTCTGATTCTAAATTTAATTCACTTATTGGTCCACTTGCTCATTCTTTGTTTCACTCATCCAGCATTCCATTGTCTAAAGATGTTGGGGGCCCTGTTCTGTGTCAGGAGCTGGGAACGCCGTGTGAGAAGCTTGGCAGTGGCCTCTCGAGAGGGTCTGCAGCTGGGAAGGCAGGGCTGACCTGGGCCATGCTCAGGAGCGGGGTACTGCTGAGCTGCCTGGCCTTCTGAGGGCTGGGGAAGTAACAGCCAGAGGGCAGAATGAGAGAAAAGACCGGAAGGAGCTGCCCAGGGCCCCACTCCAGGTGGCCGTGTCCTGCATCCAGGGGTCTTGCATTTGTGAATTCAATCAACCACAGATCGAAGATGTTTGGTAAAAAAAAAAAAAAAAAGTGCATCCTCGCCAAACATTTACAAGCAGAATTTCTTCCTGTCCTTTTTCCCTAATCAATACAGCCAACAGCTCTGCATGCAGCCTTGCCTTCTACCGGGGACTGCCCGTCGCCTGGAGGAGGTCCGTCGTGGAGGAGAGCACAGGTCAGATGCACACACCAAGGCTTTTGTATGAGGCTGGAGCACCTGCAGATTTGGGCACTGGTGGGGGTCCTGGAACCAGCCTCTGAGGACGGGCAATGGTAGAGGATGGAAGAGTGTCTATGGGGTTTGTTCCTCGCCTTGGTTCCAGGCCTCCTGTGAGGGTCTGGACACAGGGCAATACCCCTGTTCCAGTCCCAAGCCCAGCCTTGACCCTGGCCACTGTCCAGGTCCCCTGCCCTGCTGTGAGAGCAGACAGGCCTGCCAGAGCAAAGCACTCACCTGGGGGCTCCAAGCAGCCGGCTTTGGTTCTTTCCCAGTCCTGGGGGCAGGAAGTCTCCGTCCAGCAGTCCACGGTGACTCTCCCTCTAGGGACCCTTCGCTGCTGGCCCGGCGTCAGGAGCCCCAGGAATTCCCGGGCTGTGGCAGCGTCCCTCTGGTCCTGCTGTGCCTCCCCTGCGTCCTCACAGTGCGTGTGCCCGTGTCTCTCCTACAAGGACACCAAGCCTCCTGGAGGAGGCTCTGCCCTGATGACCTTGATTCCACCAGCGACATCTGCCAAGGCCTTATTTCAAACACTGTCATGTTCGCCGGGACCAGGGCCAGGACTTCAGCACGTCCTTTCACAGTTGGACCATGGCCGCTATCCCCCCAGGCTCAAGGAGAACAGGCCCACCCTGCGTGAACCCAGCCTGCCTGAGCTGCCCAGCAGCCGGGGCTCACTCTGCACCCTCCACTCCTGAGCTCCCAATGCTGTGGCCATAGAAGGGGTGGGGTGAGGCTGAAAACCCAAGGAGCCAGCCTCCGGAGGCCTGTAGCAGCCTGGCAGTACTGCAAGGTCATTCTGTGGTACCTCAGCAGGCCACACCACAGGCAGCCCAGTCAGTAGGAGGTTGTCCATGTCAGTAGAAGGGACAGGACTCATGTGTCTGCAGAGTGGGGTGTGGCCTTCCAGCCTCAGTGCAGGGAGGTGTGGAGGTGGAGGGAGCCTTGGAGCAGCTGGTGCTCAGGTGGTCAGGAGCACCTGAGCAGGCCGGCGGGGCGGGGGGGGCTCCCAGGTTTACAGTAGTAAGTGCTGCTGGGAAAGGCGGCCTGGCCTTCAAAGGGGTCACTGCCCCTCTAGCAGAATGAGGTTGGTCTGGGGAGTGACTGGAGGGAAGCTGCCCCTTCCAGTTCCTTCTGCACTAGATAATGATGGCAATTTTGCCTTTGAGACTGTGAAGCTCTCACACAAATGAAAGTCTTACTGCCGGTAAAAGCTTGGCTCTGACAATGCAGGTCCTCTGTGCGGGTGGAGCAGCTGTTAGCAGTGGTTTAGGTGGATTGATGGAGCCCTGGGGAGCGGGGAGGGCGGCAGGCTTATGTGGGGAAGGAAGGGGACGTAGGTCCAGACCACATTGACACCGACTGCATGATTCTGTCCAGAGCAGCCCCTGACTATCTCCAAATCCCCCTCAAAACAACAAAGGGTGATGTCCATGCCTGTGGATCACAGAAATCCTTGCACTTAGCAAGGACCCTTGAGCACCTGCTGCTGTGTGCTGGACCTCCTGGTGCAGAGTGAGAGGTGCAGGCAGGGGTGGGGACCCACAGGAGGGACGCAATTCCCAGCCCCGGCCACCTGGAGCCGGCAGCCAAGCTGGCCACAGCACGCTTGGAGCGGGGGTGAGTGGGGGTCCCCAAATCCTTCCAAGAGCATCGAGGAGCCTGGGTGGACAGCAAGGGTGATTGTGATCAGGGCAGCGGCAGCAGAATAGTGCAGAACGTGCTCCTGCCACAGGCCCAGGCACGCGGGGACACTCGGGCAGGACCTCTTCCATGGCCAGGCAACCAGGGTCGGGGGCAGGTTCATGGGCAGCAGGTGGCAAGGCCCTGTGTGCACAGGTTCTGACCTCCTCCTGGGTGGCTGGAGCCATCAAAGGCATCTGGAGCTTTCTGGGCTCAGACTGCTGCCACTGCTTGCTCTGAACACAAGCTCTCTGGAGTGTCAGACTCTGAGCTGGCAGGACTGCCTCCCGGAGCAGGGACAGGCTGCCAGGAGAGCCCTGGGGACTGATTCTGTCAGAATGTCTGAGACGTTCCCGGAAGAGCAGCAGAGCCGGGTGTGGGGGTGGAGGTGGGACGGGGCGTTGGGCTGGTGCAGGGGCTGCCGGGTGGCCTGGGGTGTTCCACCTGCCCAGCCCGACAGCAGGGCAGGTATTGGCCCACCTGAGGGTCGTGAGGGTTTCCTTGCCTGCAAAGGCAGGGCTGCCCCGGACCACCGCCCTCTGTAGCCCTGGCAAGTGAGGATCCTTGGTCACACTTCCACTTTGGACGCCCTTGCACTGCACGCTGAGCTCGTTAGGGGCTCAGAAGTGCTATAAAGGGGAATGTGAACGACATCTGGTGACCAAGTATGGAGGGGTGGACATCCTGCCTGCTCTGGGGCTGCTGGAACCTCAGGGAGGATGCAGGGCCACACTGAGGAGGAACATGGGGCTGGGGGGCTCTGCCCGGGAGCCCAGCCTGGCTCCCATGCCAGCAGCAAGCCCCTTCCCTGTCGCCTCACCGCGGTTCTTCAGCTGGCAGGAGGGGCATTGCCAGCAAGTCAGCATGGATCTTGATCCTGGTGGTGGGGATTGACCTTTCCATCACTCGGGAGCCATTGTGAGCGGCTGCCCACGCGGCATGCCCATGCTCAGGCACAGGGCCCCCGGAGGCTGCAGAACTGCAGGCCATGGGTGGGTGTACGAGCAGGGTGCCCTGGCCACCAGCCTGGACGGTCCTGGACAGGCCTGCTGCTCAAGGGCCATCAGCAGCAGTCCTTTGTTCACTTCCAGAAGTGTCCTGCCTGTGGATGTAAATTAAATGTCTGGTTGACACAAGGCAAGTGGAGAGAAAGGGACTGGGACTGTCTAGGGGCACCGACCTTCCCACAGCCAGAGGGGATGGGAGAGTTTACAGCAGGGGGTAAAAATAAAGGGGGGAGCGGGAGGGAGTCAGGAAGTCAGGAAGGAGCCTCTGGGCTGCGGCAGAGGACGGCTGCTGGTCTGGGCCGGTGATGGAGGCCAGGTGGGGCAGAGGGAGGCAGGACCTGTGCACATCCAGGCCCACGCCCCACCTGCGTACGTGGAGGTCATGTGGCCTCCTGGTTCATCAGGTGCAAAGACGATTGACTGCTGATCGTGGCAAAGCTTGCCCACCCTGGGTAGGGTAGGTTTGCAGAAGGTGCCCTGCCTGGAGGGGTTGGCCCTTGGTGACTTCCACAGGCCCCTCCTGACCCTCTTCCCCTGGACTCCCCTCTGCTCAGGGGCCCTCTGCTTGTCCCACCCCCACTCTAGGTTTGGGCTTAGCCCCGGTGATTTGTCCCTGTGGCCAGTTTCTCTCTCACCTAACTGACCCTCCAATCTCTCTTCCTCTGCTCTGCTGCCTCCTGAGCTTCCCTGGCCTTGAGACCAGGATCACAGGAGCCAGGAAGGAAGTAGCATCCTTGGTGGTAGGTGGCGGGACACGTGGGTGGCAGTGTGATTTACAACTTTAAGGAGCACAGTGGTGACAGTGCCACACCCAGCTCCCCCAGAAGACAGGTGACTGGTATGGTGTGTGTGTGTGTGCATACGCACACTGTGTGTGCACGGTTGCTGCAGTGTGGGCTGTGCACATGTGTGTGTGCGCAGATGCACACTGTGTGTGCACGGTTGCTGCAGTGTGGGCTGTGCACATGTGTGTGTGCACATGCACACTGTGTGTGCATGGTTGCTGCAGTGTGTGGGCTGTGCATGTGTGTGTGTGTACTGTGTGTGCATGGTTGCTGCAGTATGTGGGCTGTGCACATGTGTGTGTGTGCACGTACTGTGTGTGCATGGTTGCTGCACCTTGGGCTGTGTGTGCATGTGCGTGTGTGTGTGTGTGTGTGTGTACATATGCATGTGCATACCTGTGTGGTGTGCATGTATGTGATGCATGCACACATGTGTGTGCTGTGTTGCAGTGTGTGTGTGCACGAGCACACGCCAAGGGACAGCTGTGGTCAGCACAGCAGCATCGTCTGGGCTCGGAGGCTGATGTGTCCCTGGCTAGCACCTGGTGACCTCCCACGGGCTCTCCTGTCCCAGTTACAGCACAGCTGCCTATCCCCAGGTGCACAGGGACTTGGGCACTCTGAGGTCCCTCTGCAGGTGGTCCCCCAGGCCTGCCTTCTGAGTGTGACTGCAGGGAAGTGACCTTGGCATCCATGCAGGGGTCCTGATTTCTGGAGTTCTGGGGTGGGACGTGGGGCATCTCTGTGGGTGCCGTTAGCGT
Organism: Sciurus carolinensis; assembly: GCF_902686445.1. Lineage (NCBI taxonomy): Eukaryota > Metazoa > Chordata > Mammalia > Rodentia > Sciuridae > Sciurus > Sciurus carolinensis. The sequence goes on from NC_062225.1 coordinate 93,250,590, forward strand.
GGGGGCCGTGTGGGAGCTCCCTGTCTGTCATGAGCAGAGTGCTCAGCCGGCGTTTTCCTAGGCCATAAATTGTCAGTGGCAAATAGGATTTGCAAACAGGCATCAGGGGAGTTGGGGAGAGTCTCGCGGGTGTCACTGGAGGGTTATGAGTGATGGCAGAGCCGTTACCGGCAGGTTTATGGAGGCGTGGGGGGCGGCGTGGAGGTGTCCTGGTGCCCTCCCTGGTTGCTCGCAGCCCCTCCCGCCCGGGTCAGCCCTGTGCTGAACGCACCTTCCCTCAGGGAGACGCCTGCGGGCAGAGGCGGGGCCTGCTTCCCAGGGCTGTCTGCTCCTGGTTTCGCAGTGTCCTTGGTGCTCCAGTGGAGCCGGTTGTCTCTGCTGGAGGACACGTGCGGAGCTTGCGCGGCTCTCTGGACACAGCAGACAGAGTTCTGCACCTCACCGGCTTGTTTGGAGCTGAGTGTCTGGTTTGGGCAGTTGCTCAGAGCTTCCCCCAAGCTGGAGACTGTGCAGTTCACAGAGAAACCTCTCCTGGGAGGGCCGGTCCTCGCACTGGGTACTCCAGCCTCAGGGCCAGGAGGAGAGACCGCTGGACGGTGCTCAGTGGGGGGACATGAGCGGAGCGGGTGGCGGGCCTCTCAGCACGTGGAGCCTTACCTGGGCCATGGCAAAGGTGGCGGGGCTGGCAGAGGCCTTGTGAGGGCCAAATGCCACCGCAGACCAGGACCTGGCATGTCGTAAGCAGTGCCTGTGCTGGTGCAGGAGGCGGGCAGGGCGCAGCGAGGGCAGAGCGACCTGCAAGGGCCTGCCAGGCCGTGCTGAGCCAAACACCTGCCTTGGGGACGCCTTCCTGGAAGACGAGCCTGGCTGCTGGAGGTGTGGGGTGAAATTGTGGCCTGGCTGGGCCTTTGTCATACCGAGCGTTGGGCTCTCTGCTTGTCTGCCTTCCCGGCCTGGTCGTGGCCCAGGGCCTCCTGCGGCCTCACCTGTGACTCTAGCTCTCGTGGCTTTTCTGCAGGTGCCCCAGCGGGCACCCAGTCAGCTGTGTGAAGGAGCGGCCAGGCCGGTGTGCTGCAGGTGGGGACACAGATCTGTCTTCATTCGACCCTGGGTCTCACGTCCCTCGACTTGGCCCGCCACCGGTAAGGTTTCCAATGCCTCTTTCTCCTCAGAAATCCTCTCCGCAGCGAGGTGATGAGCAGGGCCCTTCCCCAGTGCACGTGTCCCCGATAGGTTCCATATGGTACCTTTGTGCTTTAGCTGGGGAGGAGAGGAGAACATCCCAAAGTCGTCTCACTCACCGTGTCTGGGACCACAGCATTGGAGCAGAGACTCCAGCTCAGACTGTGCCCGAAAGCTGGGCTGGGGATGTGGCTCTGGACCTGGGCCCAGAGGAGGCCATGGGAGCTGAGCTCAGCCTTCCCGTGTGTGTGGCAAGGACAGGTGACCTCAGAGACCTCCCTGGGGATTGTTCCATCTCTAGCCAGCCACTTCCTGACAGGTGGGCTCCAGAATGGCCTCTGGTCTGAGGAGGCTTAGAGCCCCACCCGCATGAGGAAACTGAGGCCCAGAGGAGACGTCCAAGCCCCTGTGTAGCGCAGACCAGATGCTGGAAGAGTTGCCACGACCTCTGTCTGTGGGCAGAGACGACAGGCAACACAGTTCTATTCCTGAAATCTCCTTTCACCTGCTGAGAGGTGTTCCACAAAAACTCTGGGCCTCTGTTTGTCCACTTGAAGTGTGGAAGTAATGCCTTTGCCTCTTGGGTGATTTTGGCTGAAGATCAGCCGCACTGAGTAGTATCTGCGGTTGCCTGAGCAGGTCGTAAAGGCATCTCACAGGCGGGGCGTTTGTTCCAGCGCGGGCTTCCGTCTTCTCACCTGGATGAGGGCTGGGTACTGAGACACCCGCGCGGCCTGGGCCAGAGTGCCTGTCACGGGATCAGCCTGGCCCAGCATGCCACCACCCAATCCACAATCACTGCCCCAATGCAGGCAAGAACACATGAGTGCTCAGGCTTGTGCACACCATCCATGCACACAAGTCGGTTCATGTGTGTACCAACGTGCACAGTACATGCACACACCCTGCACAGCACATGCCCACACATACATATGCACACAGAAAATGCATGCATTCATGCATGTGCTGGTACGCAGACAGCCACACCGGCACACCCGCATGTACACTGGGATTCCCTTGGCACGTGCAGAGGGACACAGATTTCCTTGTACAAATGAAGCCCCCAAATCCTGTTGAAGATGAGACTAGACCTGGGCTCAGCACAACCGCTCTCCTCTCTAGGACCCCGCGTCCAGTGTACAGAACAGCAATTGGACACGGCGAGGTTTGTGTCCATCAGGGTCCCGGAGCATGCAGGGGCAAACTCAAACTGGCCTCCAGGGGTCCACATCAGTGTGGCGGTCTCCTGACCAAGGAGGGGGTCCTGAGTCGGACACAGACTGCTGTGGGGCTGGGCCTCATGCCCCAAGCCTGAGATGTGCTTGAGTCCACTGTCACCAGAGGTGGCAGGTGCTGGCTGGAGGCCTGGCCAGGGCCCTGGGGGAGCTCTTGGCCCCCACCACCCTGCCAGCAGGAGTGTAGCCAGCCACCCCCACCCCAGGCCTGCTGGCTTGGCGTTCCCTTGGATTCCTGCCCTTCAGTTCCAGCTGCCACCATTCAGACAGGACAAGGGAGAGAAAAGGAGGTCACAAGGAACAGAGGAAGGGTACTCTCCAGAGGCCACTCTCTGGAGCCACTCAGGAAGGCAGCGGGAAGACTTGACTGGAGGCGACCCCCGCTGAGCCCGCTGGGAGGCGTCTTGGCTGGGCTGCTCCGCCACCGGCACCCTCGGCAGGCTGGTGGTGTGCCCATGTGTGCATTGTGCCAGGCATGCGGAGACAGCCGTGGAGAGAGCTTCGCAGAGTCAAGGAGCGTGTCCTGGGTGTGCACACGTGTGGACTGAGGCTCCAGGGGCAGGGACCCGGCAGGGGTGGCTCGGTGCTGACACTCGCCTCCTTCTCACCTCCTGTGGTGAACCCGTGCTGTGGGCACCTGGGGACGTCCCTGCCACGCCCTCTGAACAGGCCGAGGTCGGCTCCACTCTCCCAGGAGACCTGACTGGGCTGTCTTCCGTGGTAGTTTGTGGCATTTTCAAGTAGAAGAGGGACGGGGTCCTAATTGGCTGGTGGCCCGCCCTGGACCGCCAGGGCGGGAGGAGGGAGGAGGGAGGAGGGTGAGCAGCGCTGACCTGCCCCACACCAGGGATGAGGCAAGCACGCTCCTGGCATATTCATGGGTTCAGAACGTCATGTTTTATTTGTGGCCAAGGCAGGACCTGGCCGATGCTGAAGGCCCGGAGGCTGAGAGGGCTCGGGCCTGTGCCGGCCGCCCGGTCCCCTGCTGCCTCTTTCCGCCCTCCCTGTCCGGCTCGTCCAGGCTCACCTGCTGCTCGCCTTGCTTCCTGCAAGGAGGGCAGGCACCACGGCACCTCCACACTCCAGGGAAGGTGAAGGACTCACGCTGCGTTTCCCTGTGCAGGCCAGGCCTGAGTCCTGAGTGAGGAAGATGGTGTCCCCTGGAAACTTCTGACCAGGTGAGCCATGCTGGGCTGGGGTACTTGCTGAGACCCCTGAGGCATGGCCTGTGGCGAAGGCCCAGGGTCCACTTGGCACTCTGGATGTGCCCTGAATGGACGAAGGCTTTGCTCTGTGTGGCTGGGCCTGAGAGAAACGTTGTGGAAACAGCACTTGCTCCCCCCGTGTGGTTCAGATGTGAGGTGTCCCCGGGAAGCTCATGCCTGAGACAGAGCACGAGACTCAGGGGTCAAGGGCTCTGTGGATCGATCCCTGGCGGGATTGACTGATGGCGACCGCAGGTGGGAGGGTGTGGCTGAGGATCGCCCCGGGGGCATGTTTGGGTGTGTATTTGGTGAGCTAGGCCCAGGCTCTCTGCTTCCTGGGGTGACACCCCGAGCCACTTCCCGCCACCACTCTTCTCCCTGATGTCCTGCCTCACTTGAACCCTGGGGAATGGAGCTGCTGAGACCTCTGAAGCCGTGAGCCTCCAAATAAACTTTTCCTCCTCTAATAGTGCTTGTTAGGATTTCTGCTCACAGAGAGGAAAAGCTGACGAGAACACCCCCTGTGCATGGTGTACGGGCCATGCTGGCCTCTGGGCAGATCTGAAGAACTGTTTCCAACTAAGGCATGCAGGTTCCCACCCTGAGTGTGAAAGTGTTTTACTGTCTCTGAAGTTTCCAAACCAGTATATTCCATTGACTTTTTATGGGAAGACTAGGGAACAGAGAGGGTTCCCTTATTCTAAGACCCAAAGCCACATCTACAAAAGCAGAGGCCACATCTACATAAAATCGAGGCCTTATCCGCATAAACCTGAGGACGCCTCTACATAGATCTGGAGACACATCCACTTAAGTGGTGTGTTTCCCTGGGGCAGAGCCCTTGCGGGCAGGAGTGAATCTTGGCAGTTTCTCATTGGCCTGAGGTTTCTTATGTATGTTCTTTTTATAAAATATTTCTATTTTTTTGTTCTAATTTGTTGTACATGGCAGTAGAATGTATTCATACATTTTGATAGATCATACATAAATGGAGGGTCATCTCTCGTTTGTCTGATTATACATGTTGCAGGATCACACTGGTCATGCAGTCACACGTGTACATGAGGTGATAATGTCTATTCACTCTACTGTCCTTCCTTCCCTCATACCGCCTCCCCTCCCTTCACTCCCCTCTACCTAATATAAAGTAACTTAAGTAGAGGATCCAGGATAGCAATGACCAGACTTCAAGCTTTTTCAGAAGCTCAGGGAGACATCTGTCTCCCTCCTTCCACTGTTGGTGTTAAATAGTCCACTTCCAAATTATATTATGAACTTTAGGGAACTCAGTTCTCTAAATACTGCTTTTATGAAAACATTAAAACAACTGTCCTAGACCCATATTGCTGCTAGACCAAAACATCTTGACTAGGTAATTTATAACTAATAGAAATTTGTTTCTCATACTTGTGACGGCTAGGAAATCCAAACTCAAGATGCCAACAGATCCAGTGTCTGGGGAGGGCCGCTCTCTGCCTCCAAGATGGTGCCTCGTTGCTGTGTCCTCACATGACAGAAGATGGAATCACAGATTGGACGAGCAAAGGCTGTGCCCTCACCTGGCAGAAGACATGGAAGGAGCAGAACTCTTTATTACGCCTTCTTCATGAGGACATTCATCCAATTCAGGTGGGCGGAACCCTCATGGAACCTCCTTCCAAAGTGCCCCTGTGTCGTACCGGGTATTGAACTCAGGGGCGCTCCATCACTGAGCCACATCCCAGCCCTATGTTGTATAGTACTTAGAGACAGAGTCTCACTGAGTTGCTTAGCACCTTGCTTTTGCTGAGGCTGGCTTTGAACTTGTGATCCTCCTGCCTCAGCCTCCAGAGCCGTTGGGATTGCAGGCATGTGCCACCATAGCCAGCACCCCGTCTCTTGACACCATCCCTTGGGGTTTCAGTTCAAGAGTACATGTTTTGGAGGAATACATCCATTCATTCTGCAGCATCCTGCCCCTGCTTCTCCACGCTGGACTCTTGTTCTTCATTCCATCCTGACAGCTCAAATCATCCAGATCATTCCAGCACCGACTCCAAAGCCTAAAGTCCAGCGTCTTGTCTAATCAAATACAGGTGAGAGTCAAACGTGCTTCATCCTGGGAGACTCCCCTCCAGCTGGCCATATCAAGCACACTGTGTGCTGCTGGTCACAATGGTGGGACAGGCAGGGGCTAGACATTCCCATTCCAAAGCCAGGAACAGGAAGGAAGGAATGACAGGTCTCCAGCCTAGGGTCAAGAAGAACTTTTTGACTCAAAGCTCTGTCCTCCGGGCACAAGAGGTGGGAGGTCCCATGCCCATAGCTTTGCCATGCAGGTGTTGGGCCCCCAAGGCTCCCTGGGCCCATGAACCCACCTGGCATTGTCCTAGTGGGGCTTCTTCAGTGGCCCCATCCCTCTGGTGGTCTCTGCCAGGGTCCTGGAGCCTCTGAGGCTTGCTTTGAGATTGGGTGGAGGCACACTTGCTCCTGCAGCCCCTCTGCCCAAAGTGCTCACCACAACTGCCCGCCAGAGCTGCATCTGGGGCAGCCGAGGTGCTCGTGAGAAGTGAGGTGTGCGGGGCAGTTGGGGCCCCTCCTTTGGGGTGGTTCTGCCCCCAGGCCTTGCATTCTGCGTCTGTGATGAGAAGGGCAGCCACAGTAGATTCTGAAGTGCCTCGGGGGTCCATCTTGCCTTGTCTTGGACAATAATTCCTGGCTTCTTTTCAGGAGGCCGGTCTGTACTGATCTCCCCATAACATGGCCACACCACACCCTGCTATCTCCTGGACAGGCTTCCTCCTTTTCCCTTGGATGGGCTGAGGATTTTCTCCATTTTAGAGTTCTGCTTCCCTTTTGATTGACAGTTCCATCTCTAGGGCATTTCTGTCTTCTACCATTTCACCGCAGGCCGTCAAGAGGCCCTCCTTCAACACTGCCTGGAAATTGCTTCAGCCAATACTCAGTTAGCACTCTCAGGTTCTACCTGTCACACACGCTGTGACCCCAGCACAGTGCCGCTCCGTGTTGGCCATTTTATAGAGGATCCTGTCCTCCTTTGTCTGCTAGCGTGTTTCCATTTCCACTGAGACCTTGTGGGAACAGCCTCTCCCACCTGCACCTCGCCTTCTGTTCACGACCCCAGGAGCCTGGGTTTTCTCCACAGCTCTCTTCCACTCCTGCACCCTTCCCGGAATTGCCTTTAATGGTCTAGTCATGACCTAGAATGCGTCTCCAGTCTCTTCCACTCTCCAAGTCACCAGTTCCAAAGCTGCTTCCATACTTCTAAATATTTGCTACAGCAGGACCCCACGCTTGGCAAATGTGTTAGTTTTGTGTCACTGTGACCAAAAGACCTAACAAGAAAAACATAGAGGAGGGAAAGTTATTTGGTTCACGGTGGTTCAGAGGTTCAGTCCATGGTTGGCTGAGTCCATTATTGCTCTAAGCCAGGGCTGAACAGAACATCATTGCCGAAAGATGTGGTAGAGGACTGCTGCTCTGTGCAGGGCAGCAGGAAGCAGAGAACGAAGGGGGAAGGGGCTGCCAGGAAGACACCCCCTCCCAGGGCACAGACCCAGTGACCCAGCTTTCCAGCAACCCCTCACCTGCCTACAGTTGCCACCCACTCAGTCCATTTGAAGCAGGCTGAACTGAGAGGTCACTCGCAACCCAATCATTTTACCTCTGATATTCCTGCATTAACAGAGGTGCTCTGGGAGACACCTCATATCCAAACTACAACAGTACCAAATTTCTGTCCTATTTTGTGTGGGTTGCTATAACAAACTGCCATTGGTTGTGTGACTTATAAACAATGAAGTCTTTTTCGTGTGTTTCTGAAGGCTGGAAAATTTGGGATCGAGGGGCATTGGAGATTCTGGTGAGGTCCCATTGTCTGCTTCACAGATGGCGGGCTCTCCTTGTGTTACCAGGGCTGGGAGCTTCCTTGGGTCTCCTTTCGAAGGGCACTAGTCCCATTCACGAGGGCTCTGTTCTCATGACCTAAGCCGCTTCTGGAGGCCCCTCTGAACACCGCTTCCATTGGGCTGGGACTGCAGCGCAGGAAGTTTCAAGTTGGTGAAATGGTGAGTTTGGTTTGGGTTTGGTTTTTTCTCTTCTGCAACATACCTGTGCCTCCAGGTGCATTTTGCCGATGGTCCTGCTTACAGACGTAACCATTTTTGGAGAAATGGGTCTGACTTATGCTGTGGGTGTCCTGTGCGCATCTCCTCTCTGAAGCTGAGCTGCTGGGGAGGCCAGGAGCTGGCTGTGGAGTTGTGGCCGTGGTATGCAGTGCCGATTCTCAACGGTTCTGCCCAAGCACACTTATGCTAAGTCCTGGCCCATTTGGGGCCAAGACACAGCTTCACCTCAGGGCATCCAAAGGCATGTTTGTACTTGTACTTGGTTAAGTCTGTTCACTGAATCGCTGTTGAGAGGTCTGTGTGGCATCAAGAAAGCCACCACAGGGCTCTGGGCCTGTCCCCTCTCACAGCATGTCATGCTAAGGACACTCAAAACTGGGGCTTGGGAACAGGCCATGTCAGTTTTAAGCCCCAGACAGAGAAGTTATGCATCCATTGACAGGCTTCCCAGGTTCCATCAGGGGTTCCCGTTCCGTGCCCCTCTGGGGCTGGCTCAGGTGGAGGGGGCAGCAGGTGCCCTGAGACAGACAGGGTGGGCTGCGTGGGCCCGCCTGCAGGGACGCCCCCTGGTCCACCTGAGTGCACCCCCCAGGCCTCCAGCAGCCCTGTGATGGCAGCCCTCCAAGCGAGCAGCACACTCAGGGGATCAGGGGTCCAGGAGAGCCTCTCTGGAGGGGTGGCTCACTGTCACTCCTGCTGAACCCAGGAGCCCTGGCTGGTGGCTGTCAGGTGATGCCCTGTGGCTCTCTGTGACTTCCAGAGGGTTCCGTTTTATCTCAGGGCCACAGGCAGACGACCCCTGGATCAGCATGAGAGGACAGACTGACTTCATGTTGAGAACCAGAGCATTTTACATCCAGGAGCTAGTGTCTGTCATGAAGTCCCCTTTCTCCTCCCCAGAGCGCCAGGTGGCGGCTGCTGTCAAGGATTGGCCACACAAAGAGAGAGTCTGTCCTGAGGTCCATTTCTGGTGCTGCCCAGGACCCTCCTCGGGGTTGCTGAGGGTTGCACAGCAGCAGCCAAGTTCTGTGTGGGGCCGAGGCCAGGCATGCCGGCTGAGCTCACGGAGCAGCCCTGTGGCCGCAGACCGCGACCTCTGCGGAGCAGCCCTGGGGACAGGTCGAGCCTCTGGCAGGGCAGGAATGAGCCACGACGTCCTCTAGAGGTGCTCCGAGGCCAGCAGGCCAGCCCACTCCTCACGGAGCCGCTGCTCTGCAGATTCCGACAGGCCTGCCCACCGGGCCTGGCCCACAGCCGCTCCCGGCACCATCTGCCTGCTCCCGGCTGGCGCTCTGTCAGCCTTCGCAGCCCCGCCACGAGCTTGGAAAGCTGGAGCTTGGCTTAGCAGAGAGTGGAATTTGAAATCTTCCCTCTGGGCCCCCCTCTTTCTGTCCCCCCTCCTCGGCCCCCTCCAGGACCAATTTATCTGCCAGTCCAGCCTCCAAGTCGAGCTGGGGCCAAGTTGGCGACCTGCCCACACTTATCAGCCTCTGTGACCAGATGGCAGGAGAGCAGCCCACGGCAGGCAGGACAGGGCTGGGAAGTCCCCATGTGCAGAGCGTGCTCAGCAGGGAGGTGGGAGGACAGAAGGTCCTCCCAGGCCACAGAGGGGGTGTGGAGGAGAGGGACACCCTGCCCAGGAGGGAGACACTAAACTGTGGGTGTGTCTGTGTGTGCACGTGGCACGCGTGCACGTGTATGATTGGCAGGTGTGTGCATGCATGTGCATGCACGTGAGCACACATATGGCTGTGTGCACACACATTCCTGGTGTGGTGGAGAAAGAGTGGGAGGTGGAACTGAGCACCCCCTGGCTGTTTGGAGTCCCGTGTTTCCTGTCCTGGGGTGGCATGTGCAGACGGTCCTGGGCTCGGCAGGCAGCTTGCCATGCTTAGGGCTGCCGTCACATGAAGATTGCTCTGCTGAAGCTGTGGGAAGACCAGGGCCTGCCAGGGAGGGTCGCCAGCTCTAGGGTTCTCACCTGCTTGCAGGATGAAAAGTACATGCTACCGGCTCACAGACGCTTCTGTCTGCGGGGGTCTCGATTTACTCTGGACTCCATGCCAGCAGCCGCCTACCACAGCAGGCACTGAATCTGAGTCTGCTGACCCACCGCCCCGTGTGATGGGGCCTTCAGAAGGGGGACACGGTCGCTGCCCTGCAGGACGTCAAGTAGAGCAGAGGGGACTCTGCGAGGCCTCAGGAGGGAGGGGTCTGGATTCAGCCCTGCCGGGAGGGCGCAGTCAGAGCCAGAGCTGGGGCCTGGGGTGCTGGAGAGGCTGAGAGGAGGCAGCGAGGGAGCTGGTAGAGGATGAGCAAGTGCCCGGGTGGGAGGAGCCTCACAGGTCGCCCTGGCACCACTGCCGGACCTTCCTGCCAGCTGACTTTCCCTGTGGTACCAGAGGGCAGGCTCCCTGGGAAGGCCACTCCTGCCTCTGTGCTGCCACTCCTGCCTGGGTCTCCCCCCTCCCCTGTGTTCTATTCCCGGACTCTTGCACCCTGGGGACAGTCCCCGGTGGTCCTGGCCAGTCCTGCACCAAGGCCCGGCTCTCTAGCCCCTCTCTGGAGCTCCAGGCTGCACCCAGCCTGCCCAGCGACCTCTCTGCTTGAGATCACAAGGTACTGGTGGGGCTCTAAGAACCAGCCAGCCAGGGTGACTTGGATCCCCTGTCTGCCTCTTTCTTGGGGACTTCCCTTTCCTCCCCAGTCCAAACCAGGAATCAGTGGGTCTTCGCCACTCCCCATGGCCCAACCACAACCCGAACTCGGTCCTGCACCCACCACTGTCTGCGATCCAGGTTTTCATTATCCCTGGTCTCAGCGGCTCCTGAAACCCGGGCTGGTCTCTCCACACCAAGTTACGTGCCCATCTTACAGGGCCCCCAGGCCACAGTTCATCCACTCTCCACACTGTCCCCAGGAGCCTCCTCACTGACTGAGCTGGCCCTCCAGGCGGGCTCTGCCCCAGCTGCAGTAGAACCTCAGCTCTGCCTCCCGCCCTGCTGCAGATGAACGCAGCTCCAGGGCCCTGTTCCACTCTGGCTCCTGGCCTCGTCTGGCCCCACACTGGCCTGCTCGCTATGAGAGCAGCGTTGCCCTCAATTCCCTGCCACTTCCTGAGCTCTCGGGGCCAGATGTGTCACAGTTGTCTTTGTTCTGCAATCAGAGCGTGACCTTAAGTGTCGTGACGGCAGGGATGCCGCTGTCCCCGCACTGAGCTCTGACTGGAGGCCCGGGCTCTGGAGCGGGGTGGCCCTGTTCTACCTGTTCTGGCTCTGACCGCACCCTCCCGACAGGGCTGAATCCAGACCCCTCCCTCCTGAGGCCTCGCAGAGTCCCCTCTGCTCTACTTGACGTCCTGCAGGGCAGCGACCGTGTCCCCCTTCTGAAGGCCCCATCACACGGGGCAGTGGGTCAGCAGACTCAGATTCAGTGCCTGCTGTGGTAGGCGGCTGCCGGCATGGAGGGTCTCCTCTCAGAGCCAAGTTCAATCTCATCTCATCACAGTCAGGTCAGGAGCTTTACCCAGATCTGAGCTGGATCCCCTGAAGATGCAGATTCTGACTGGGGGCCATGGGTGTGCCCACAGGAGCCGAGGGGCCTCCTGGTGCCGTAGGGTACTGGTGGACACAGTCGGCTCTCAGGGAAGCTTCCCACCCTCACACTAGTGTAAGACCCAGTTGTACTGGGAAGGGGCACACGGCCCTGTTCATGGAGGCCACGTCTGTTTTCTGAGCCAGGACAGTTAAAAGAGGGCTCCAGGACAGATACAGGTCAGTGCCATGAAAGGAGGGAGGACGGCCCAGCTCCAGACCCGCACAGACCACGGGTGCAGCAGGGCAGCAGAGGACAGACGCTCAGGATCTGTCTGTGCCAACATGAGGACCATGCGGAGCAGGAGGAGGAAGGGGAGGAGGGACAGAGCGGGACAAAGAGAGAAGGAAGGACCTCGAGAGAGACAGGTGGGGAGGGCAGAGGCCAGACCAGCCGCCCTGACGTGGGTCACCTGGTGGCACTCTCCTTCCTGGGCTCCTGCTGACTCTGGCTTGGGCATCTGGGGTTTGACTACCTATCTTACTTCTGTGGCTGACTTGAGGCTTCCTGGCAGGCGTTTGGGAGCTCACTGAGGTCTGCCCATCCACTTCCCCTCCCTGCATGAGGGGCAGGCCGAGTGGGCTTTGCTCTCTGTGGGCTCCAACACCAAGGCCACGCTTGGCTGCCCAGCTCTGGGCCCAGCCTGGGCTAGGTGTGCTTACAGCACTTGCTCCTGAGCCTTCCTCTCAGAGATCTCCTTCACCTGGTCCTGCCGGCTTTTAGGATGTGCCACTTGGAGGCCAGTTGGTGCCCAGGGTTGGTGTTGGTCCCTCCAGGTCCCTGGGTTTCAGCCCCTCAAGGCTTGCTCACTTCCCCAAAGCCAAGCAACGTTCCCATCCCCAGGAAGCAGAAGGGCCAGTCTTCTAGGCACCTCTAGACCAGCAAGTCCAAGCATTGGTGACATTTGTGGGACATCTTTTAAACAGGCCCATTGTGAAAGGATAGAGGTAGGCCGAGCCCTGCTGCCAGGGGACCCTGCCAGAGTGCCAGCCAGCCATCTCATCACCGTCCCTTCTCTCCCTGTCCAAGTCGATAATGCCCCAAGAGAGAAATCATGTGTCAGAATCGTGTCCGAATTCAGCAGGTGGCTTCAGAGCTTTGAACTAATGTTTTAAGAATGACCTCCGCCATTCTGGCAGGCAACTCTGGATTCCAGCAGACAATGGATATCTTAGAGATCAGGATCAATTTGGCAAACTAGGAGGCGTCACGCCCGCGTGAAAGGCATCGGAAGGACAGTGTGCAACCTCACATGGGAGCCAAGTCCCTGGACAGCCACAGGATGGAGGCTGAGCGCCCCAAGGACCATGCCCCCTTCAGTGGAGCTGGGCTCTGTGCGCAGAGGGACGTGACGCTGGGACACAGGTCTGCGCCCGTGGGGCCCTGCCAGCCACGCTGCAGAGACCAGCTGCCGGAGCTCCACTCTCAGACGTGGGCAGGATGCGAATCTGAGAAAAGACTCCCAGGCTGCATTGCGTCTGTCAGGAGGAGTCTGCATTTTAAGATGGTGCGGTGCTCAGAGCTCGTGGCCAAGTTTTCCCGGGGCTGACTGCTGGCTCTGGCCACCATTTTCAGGCTCGGCTTTTGGAGACTGGGGAGGCACGAAGCACTTCGACTTGGCGGGTGGAGAGAGCACAGGGAGCCAGCAAGGAAACCAGAGTGCGTGGGTTTCTTCACGCGACACCCCGCTCTGGAGAGCTGCGCGTGCTGAGGCCAGGCCCGGCGGCGCCTGTCCTTCCAGCAGGGAAAGCCCATCACACCCAGCCCCGGGGTGGCAGGAGGGCCAGCTTCTTCTGACGCAGCGGGCAGCTGCCAGCCGGAGCCCTGGACGGCTCAGCCTGCGTGGGGAGTGGAGTCAGGCAGTCACCCCTGCAGAGCACTGTGGAACCAGGCAGGGGCTCCAGCTCCTGAGCCCCCACTGTCCTACCCTGCCCTCCGTGTGGAGGCTGGGAGGCAGCGACTGTGGCTCAGTCTCCGTCCTCAGGAAAACGGCAGAGCAGCCTGAGAGGAGAGAGGACAGCACTCACGGCCTCATCTGTCCCCAGGGCTGAGTCGCGTCCTTCCAAATCCACGCCTTGGAGCCCAAGCCTCAGGGTGTGGCTGTGCTTGGAGACGGGCCTGTACAGAGGCCATCTGGGTGAATTGTGGTCACTGGGGTGGCCCCGATCCAAACACCTGCTGTCCTTACAGGGAGAGAGGAGGACACAGACACACCGAGGGAGGCCTGGTGAGGCAGAGGGAGAGGCCGCCGGAGGCCTCAGGGGAGCAGACTGCGGCACTGCCGTTTGGACTGTGAGGAGTGTGTCCCCGATGTGAGCCACGGCCACGCTCCCTCCTTACTCAGCCCCGGCTGACGAGCACAGCACGCTGGCCGCCGCTGGGTTCCCGCCAGGGCAGACGCGCAGCCGTGGTGGTGGGTTCTCCAGGCGGGGTCTGTGGCCGGCCTGGGAAGGGCTCGTGAGCCTCTACCACACGGGCATGCTTCCATTCCCTTCCAGGACCCCAGGCCAAGGCCACGCCCCACCACCTGGGTGGCCGCGGAGAGGCAGCTCTCCTGGGAGCAGAGCCTGCATCTGGTCCACGGCCTGACCTGGCGGACCTGTGGCTCGGTGCAGGTCGTCCTGCAGCAGCGGGTCACTGGAGCGCTGCCCACTGGGAGCCTCACACGGCTCGCCAGGAGCTGGTGTTAGTGCGGCTCCATCTGCAGAGACGACAGGGCAGTGCTGGCTGTTGGGAAGGGTCCAGCTCATGCAGCAGGCCCCATTATCTTGGGCCTGTGACTGTGTAATAGGTGACTACAACTTGGGGCTTAAAACAACAAAAAAATGATTCTTTCATGGTTCTGGGAACGAGAAATCTAAAACTAGTTTCATGGGGCCAACATGCAGGTGTTGGAAGGCCAGGCTCTCTCTAAGGTCCCTAGAAAAGAGAGCCCTTCCTGCCTCCTCCTGCTCTGGTGGCTGCTGGTGTGCCTTAACTTGCGCCTGCATCCCTCCAACCTTTGCCTCACATGACCTCTTCCCCTTCTGTGTGTCGTACCTCCCTCTGCATCTCTCTTACAAGGACACCTATGACTGGGTCAGGGTCCCCACGTAACGTAAGATATCTTCCCCTGTTACATCTGCAGACCCTGCTTCCTGCCATCTCAGGGGCCATCCTGCACAGGAAGACTGGAGCCACCACCTTTGGAGCCAAACATTGAGTGACTGTTGGGATTGGGTAAGGGGCATTGCCCCCGTCTGACCATAGGCCCGTTTCTTGCTTGTCATGCCTCAGTCTGTCCATCTGTGAAGTGGGGAGACCACTGGGCCTAGTCTTAGGGTTTGCGAGATCAGGCATGTGGAGAGCCTGCAGTCTGACGAGCACCATAGCCTGGGCGGGAGCTGCTCGCTCTCCTGCCCTCAGCCGGTCACTGGGGACTGTCCAGCCCTCGCCCCACTCTGCAGAGGTGACAGGCTTGTTCAGCTATGTCTTGGGTGGAACTTAGACTCAGGTTGGGGTCGTGAGGACTTTTCCATGAGGAAACGAAGTCCAGTGACTGAAAGTCCACCCGGGACACCCGAGGTGAGCTCTGGACGGAGAGCGGCCGGGGGAGGCTGGCCTGCGGAGGCCGGCCTGCGGCCCCACGCTAATGAGCTGCAGCGCCCGCTGAGCCCCCTCCGCCGGGATGGTGCTGCTGCGAACCGCCTGCCTGCTGAGCTTGGCTTTCTGCTCTCCTCTTTCCATGGCAACCAGGGAAAGGGGGCCAGGATGTGGCAATCTGCAGAGGCGTGGGCGGCTGTCTGCAGGCAGGGCTGCTGGGAGGACAAGGCCTGAGGACAGCAGCCCCGACGCCTGCCCGTCACCGCGTTGCCTGGGAGTCCTGGAACAATGCCAACCTCTGGTCTCCCCGCCAGTCCTGGGTGGCAGCGGAGGAATCGGAGACAGAGCAAAGCCGCGTGCCCAAGCCTCACAGCTAGAGGATAGCACCTCGGAGCCTCTGGTGTGGCCGTCCTCAGGAAGCCGCTCCCCGACCCTGGAGGCCCCTGCACCCAGGTCGGATCCAGATGGGTCGACCAAGGCCTCGTTGAGACCCCAGGACAAGGTCACTCAGCAGTGCGATACCAAGAAACGCCCACGGCTGCCAGGATTTGAGGAAATCCAGGAGTCTGAGGACCTCCATGCACCTGGGTTCACCTGGAGTCAATCGGCATTTCTTTTTAGTAAGGAACTGTCAGCATGTGGAAATGGCCTGTTCGCAGGGTATTTAAAAATGCTCCAGGGCAGCAAATCACTGCTGCCGGGCAGAGCTGGGCAGAGGCAGGCCTCGGGAGTGGACTGCAGAGGAAGTGGTCTCAGGCCTGAACCTGCAGGGCCCCCACAGGAAGCTGGGTGTCCACATAGACCATCGGTGACCTGCTGTCACCAAGCGGCCTTCACGCTAGCTGAGGCCACATCTGCTGACTCCAGACTCTTGGTGGTTCACACCTGGATTCCTAATTCTGCCCATTTGTGCTCTAGAGAAATCACTGTCCCTCTCTGATCAGCAGCACCCTGGGTGTCTGGGGTTACCTCCCGAGTAACCCCCAAGGATGAGGCAGGCTGCTCCCGCTCCCTGCTGAGCAGGGGCAGGTGGCCTGCAGTGAGGCCTGGGTTTCCTACTCATGGCTCAGCACAAATAAGCCAGGACATTGTTCCCGGTGGCCAGGCCCAGAGGCTCAGTCGAGTGACCCCTGCAGGGGGTGAACTTCAGAAATGGAGGGGACAGAACGCCCAGGATGCCAGAGGTTGCAGGAGGAGGTGCAGCCGCAGTGTTGAGGTCCACTGTGGGACCTCAGGGCCCAGGGCTGCTGCCTCCCTCCAGACGCCCAGACTCGCCTGCCTGTGCTGTGGAGAGGGACCTCCTCCTGGTCTCCAGGCGTCCCCTTCAGTGGGACGGCTCATTTTCAGAGTTAGCAGCTGATAGGTAGCTGGAGCCTCTTGCCCACCTGAGCCTCCTGAGCCAGTGGTTCAGGGGTCGCGCCAGCTATACCTTTGCTTGGTGGCGCCTGCTGATGGGTCACCAGGATCCCAGTGCCTCCCAGACCAGAGCGGTCCTGCAGGGAGGCCGGTTCCCTGCAAGCTCAGGCCCCGACGGCACCCACGCCAGGCCCGCGCTCGGCTGGCCCGCACGTCCCCTCACGCTGAAGCTCTCATTCGCGTTCACATTTTCAGGCTGCCTCTTGTCAAGACACGAATCTGAGTGTGTGATAATCTGAAGCCTGAAGACTGGGTAGATTTTTCTTAAAGCTCCATCTGCTTTTTAATTAGTGCGGATTCCTCCAAGATTCTCACACTAATTGCTCATCAGTCTCTGTTCTGGGTGCTCGGAGGGCTGCTTCTGTGCATGTGAGCCGCTGCAGCTGGGAGGGGTGCCAGGCTGGGGTGCCAGCCACTGGCCAGCACACCGGATCTGTTTCAGGGACCTTGCTGTTCACCAGGGCCCCAGCAGCGGGTCGATCCCAGGGTTTCACGCATGCAGACTTCCAACTCTGGACCCTGGCACCCCTGGGTGCAGCCCGTGCTGAACAGACAAGGGCTCTGGAAGTCGGCTGATGGGGCAGGGCCAGATGAGGGCAATGAAGGTCTGGGGGCAGAAACCCAGCCCGGACCCTCTCCCCTTTCCCCACGGTGCTGCTGACGTCAGCCCAACAGGTGGCCCCAGGCTCTCCACCGTGCACTCAGCTGCTCAGTCACTTGGAGGAGGCCAGAGGTGGGGGGCATCCGGGGCAAGGGGCAGTGTCCAGATCAGCTCTGCTGTTGGCGGTTCTCAAGTCCCTAATGCATGCTGAGTTCTTGAAATCAGGCCGTACGTGTTGGAGGAAGCTAGTTCTCACTCCTGACACCATGGTGGGGTCACCCTGGGATGGCCTCCAGGCTCTTGCTCAGGAGGAGCCTGCCCTTGTGAGCAGGGGTTGTAGCCTTCCTTTGGCTGAGCGCAGGAGCTGAGGCTCAGGTGGGTCCCCAGCCCCGCCCCCTCTCCTGCTGGGGCCAGTCCTGCAGGAGCCGAGTCTGGTTGCTTTCACCATGCTGGGTCCTGGAATCCTGGGTCCCTGACCCTCCCCTGCAGACTGCCTGTGCCCGACCCTCAGTTGGCTCTGGCAGGAGAGACGCTGTGGTTCACCACCTCCCAAACAGCCCTGGGTGTAAAAGGCCACCAGCCCCCAGCTCTGGGGCTCACCTGGGAAGAGCGGACGCCTTCCGCCTTCTGCTCTTGTGATCACACTCCTCCAGGGAGCTGTGCTCTGGAAGGGGGAGCCCTTCCTCAGTGCGTCCTTCTCTGCCTCCCTCCGTCTGATCCAGGCAGAGGTCCGCAGCCTCCCAGGCTCTGCCAGATTGGCCTGCAGCTCCTGTTCCCCTGCGGCTTGGTGCCCTCCGAGCAGCTCCCTCCCTGACCTGCTCTGTGGCATGTTGGCAGGCTGACTTCGCTGAGGTGGATCTGCTGACCAGCCCCTGGCTGGGGGGACACTTGAGGAAGTGATCTCTTCGGAACAGCCTCCTCCAGGCCTTGGTCTCTGGCAGGGTTGTGGGGAGAGGGCTACTCTGTTCCTGTCTTTGCAGCTCTGCCCCAGCCATCCACGCTGAGTGCCTGAGGCCAGGGCCTCTCAAGCTCAGCCTCTGCAGAGGATCCCAGGAAGCCGGCTCTGAGTGTGAGGTCCTGCCAGGGGAGGGAGAGGAAGGACTCCTCGCTGAGCTGGGGAGGGTGAGGAAGGACTCCACACTAAGCTGGGGAGGGTGAGGGAGGACTCCTCGCTGAGCTGGTGAGGGAGGGAGGACTCCACGCTGAGCTGGGGAGGGAGGACTCCACGCTGAGCGGGGAGGGTGAGGGAGGACTCCACGCTGAGCTGGGGAGGGTGAGGGAGGACTCCACGCTGAGCTAGGGAGGGTGAGGGAGGACTCCACACTAAGCTGGGGAGGGTGAGGGAGGGAGGACTCCACACTGAGCTGGGGAGGGTGAGGGAGGGAGGACTCCACGCTGAACTGGGGAGGGAGGACTCCACGCTGAGCTGGTGAGGGTGAGGGAGGACTCCACGCTGAGCTGGTGAGGGAGGGAGGACTCCACGCTGAGCTGGGGAGGGTGAGGGAGGACTCCACGCTGAGCTGGGGAGGGTGAGGGAGGACTCCTCACTGAGCTGGGAGGGTGAGGGAGGACTCCACACTAAGCTGGGGAGGGTGAGGGAGGACTCCTCACTGAGCTGGGAGGGCGAGGGAGGACTCCACACTGAGCTGGTGAGGGAGGGAGGACTCCACGCTGAGCTGGTGAGGGAGGGAGGACTCCATGCTGAGCTGGGGAGGGTGAGGGAGGACTCAACACTGAGCTGGTGAGGGAGGGAGGACTCCACGCTGAGCTGGGGAGGGAGGGAGGACTCCACGCTGAGCTGGGGAGGGTGAGGGAGGACTCCACGCTGAGCTGGGGAGGGTGAGGGAGGACTCCATGCTGAGCTGGGGAGGGTGAGGGAGGACTCAACACTGAGCTGGTGAGGGAGGGAGGACTCCACGCTGAGCTGGGGAGGGAGGACTCCACGCTGAGCTGGGGAGGGTGAGGGAGGACTCCACGCTGAGCTGGGGAGGGTGAGGGAGGACTCCACGCTGAGCTGGTGAGGGAGGGAGGACTCCACGCTGAGCTGGGGAGGATGAGGGAGGACTCCACGCTGAGCTAGTGAGGGAGGGAGGACTCCACACTGAGCTGAGGAGGATGAGGGAGGGAGGACTCCATGCTGAACTGAGGAAGGTGAGGGAGGGAGAACTCCACGCTGAGCTGGGGAGGATGAGGGAGGGAGGACTCCTCACTGAGCTGGGAGGGTGAGGGAGGGAGAACTCCACGCTGAGCTGGGGAGGATGAGGGACGGAGGACTCCTCACTGAGCTGGGGAGGATGTGGGAGGGAGGACTCCTCACTAAGCCGGGAAGGTCCCAGGGTCCAGACCCCTGTGCTCTCCTCGGGACTGCACTTCATCGCAGGCCCTTTCCCTGACTACCTGCCCTCAGGGCCTCTGCCCCGTCCTGCCTGTCCACTGAGACTGGCCCTGTCCGCCCCCCACAGGCCCTGTTTGCACATCCCATGTTCACCACCTTGCTCTTACCTGGCACCCCAGCAACAACCCTCTTCCTCACACTCACTCACACTTGCACATACTCACTCTCTCACACACACACACTCATATCCACACAGTCTCTCACACTCTCCCACACCCTCACACACACTCACAGACACACACTTACACTCACACACACGCACTTTTACACTCACACACCCTTACACTCACACTGTCACATACTCTCACACACACTCTCACACTCACACACACTCATACTCACAGTGTCTCTCACACATACACTTAAACTCTTACACACATTCACACACACACACAGTCTGTCTCACTCATACTCACACACACAGTCACACACACTCATACACACTCATGCTCATACAGTGTCACACTGACACACACTTTTATACATGCTCACATTCACACATTCTCACACTCTCACACACACTCTTACATTCACACACACTCACACACAGTCTCTCTCACACACACTGTTATACACACTCACACATTCTCACACTCTCACACACACTCATAGAGTCACACACACACACTCTTACATTCACACACACTCACACACAGTCTCTCTCACACACAACTGCTATACACACTCACACACTCACATTCTCACACTCACACACACTCATACTCACGGAGTCACACACACACTCTTACATTCACACACACACTCATGCAATCTCTCTCACACACACTGTTATACACACTCTCACATTCTCTTTCACACACACTCTCTCACATACACTCACACACTCTCACACACACTCATACTCAGTGTCACACACACACTTACACTCTTACATTCACACACACACTTACACAGTCTCTCTCACACACACTCACACACTCACACACATGTTGCACATTGTTACTGACTGTGCTGTGACCCTCCCCAAATGCCTGTGCTGAAGCTTGAATCCTCCTTGCGACTAGCCCGGGAGGTGGGTCTTCAGAGGAAATTCAGGTCCAGGGGCCCAGGCGGGCCCTCATCCCACAGCACTGTCCGGGGAGGAGACGGCCGGAGTCGGCGTGCCGTGTGGACCCCAGGGGCCCTGCGGTCAGGGTCCCTGGTCCAGGGTTTGATGCAGACCCCTGGTGAAGGAGTGCTGAGGGTCTGCTCCAGAACCGTCGGCCAGCTGTGCATCTTCACAGAGAGCCGAGTCCCCCGCCAGCTCTAGGGCTGGGATGTTTAGGTGGTGTGGACTCGTGCGGCTCCTTCATGCCTTTGAAGACCAGCCTCTAGTGTGCAGGCACACTTGCAGAGGTTTCTCCTGTCCACGGGAGGGGCTTGCACAACGCTGTGGTTCCCTCTGCTGTGCAGACTCTTTCCGTCTGACGGTTCCTCTTCTTTGCGCGTGACGGTTGCCTGTGCTCTTGCCGTCGCAGCGACGAGAAGATTCTGTGGTCTTCCCTTGTGGCTCGTGCACTCTGGGAACCAGCGCTTCTTCCAGGGCCTCTAGTCTGTTGGCGTGTTGATCCTCGTGGCCTGTGACAATCCTCCTTCCTTCTGGTTGCAAGGTCACCCTTGTCTTTAGTTTCCGATTTGGTCTCTCCCCTCTTTCCTTATTTAGCAAAGGTGCTGTTGATTTCCTTTATCTCAGAAAAAGCTTTATTAGTTTTGTTCACTTTTTTCTATTCCAAATATTTCTGCTCTTATCTTTATTATTTCCTCCCTTCTGTAACTTAGGACTCCGTTCTTCCTTTCACGGCACTTGGAAGTGTAAATCAAGTTGCCTATTTGGGATCTTTTTCCTTTTGTAACGCGCTGTTCTCACCAAGAACCTCCCTCTTGCTACTGCTTTGGCTGCCTCTCATAAGCTTTGGTAGGATATGTTTCTGTTTTCATTTCTCAAGAATTATTTTTATTTCCCATTGATTCCATTGATTTCTTCTTTGACTTGATGAATGCTCAAGTGTGCTCTTTAATTTCTACAGTTTTGTGAATTTTCTGGTTTTGATTCTGCTAGTTTCATCTCACCGCAGTAAAAAAAGATATTTGGTGTGATTACGATCTTAAATTCAGTAAGACTTGTTTTTGAGCAAACACGTCAACTACTTGGGACTAAAACTCCATGTGCAGTTGGGAAGGAAGCGTGTTCTGTGCTGCTGGGTGGAAGGTTCTGTGGGCCTGGGAGGCCACCGGTCTGCGTTCTGGCTCAAGCCCCGGTTTCCTCACTGACTTGTCTGAACGTCCTGTCCACTGTGAAGAGCAGGACGTGGGAGGACCGGCCCTGCTCGTGCTCCCTCTCTTCCGCTCTGCTCGTGTGTCTGTGCTTCCAGGGCTGGGTGCACAGGGTGTCGAGTGTGGACCTCCGGTGTCTCCACCTTCGTCGTAAGGGGCAGTCTCTTGGTCATCTCGACATGGTCTTCGTTGTGTGACGTGGACACGGCTGCAGGCGCGCTCCATCCCTGGGCGGTCAGGCCACGGGTCCCTGACGTGAGGGAGCTCTGGAGACGGCGTGGAGTCGGGCCTTGCTCTCGTGCCTGTGTGGCCACCGTGTCTTGTGGCATCTGCACTTGCGCTGCCCCTGGGCGCTCCACGTTCGTCCATCGTGGCTCAAGTGCTGGCAGGCGGCGGGGTCTGCGGCCACCCCTCTGGCGCTCTTGTTGGTTCTGCAGGTGTCTCCCTTGCCTCCCTTGCTCTCTTCTTGGCACCTGCTGGTTCTTTGTGTTTTACACTTGGATCCTTCCTTTTTCTTTGGTGTGACTTCTACATGTACGTTTGTCTTTAGGCACATTTACCCTGGGGTGTACAAAGACGGTAAGGACACGGGCTCTAGCTGGTAACACTGGGCTTGGTGGCAGAACGACCTCTGTGCTTTACCTCCCCCGGGGCATGCGTGACCTACCTCGCCATGGTCTTTACCTTGCCGTGGTTTTTAAAGTCAGTTACTTTACCAGGTTTGAACTCGCACTGTATACCAGAATTCAGGGTGACCTGCCACCGCCGTCACCACAGGGCAGGGTGCAGGTCGGACTGCCGGCAGGCCTTGGTGGGCCCGTGGCGGGCTCTCCAGGCTTCCCTGCTGCTGCTCTGCGTTCTCCGTTTCCCCTGAAGACCTCCCTCTGGGCAGGTGTGGTGCGGAGGGACCGCCGCACTCTGCTCTTGGGGACACGGCTGCTCTCTCGCGGAGATCCCCACTGAGTGAGAACCGCTCTTCCCTCCATGCACGAGGTCCCTCTGCCCTTTCAGCGTTTGACTGTTGCTCTCGAGGTGTCTGGGACAGACTTCTTGTGGTTTGTCTTACCTGAGGGCTTTGGGCTTCCTGGGTCTGGGCATCCATTTGTCCCCCATGGGGAAGTTTGCACTCATTGTTTCTGGGACTAAGCTTGGTGCTGCCTCTCCTCCTCTGGAACCTGGGTTATGCTGGCGTGCCTGCTGGGCGGTAGCACACACTCCTGCTCCCTCCTCAACCTCCTTCCTTCCTTTTTCTTCCTTTCTTCCTGCTTCCTTACTCTTCTGACTGGTGTGACCCTCGGTGGGGCCCTTCCTCCTACTGCAGAGGCTGAGAATGGAGCTACTTGGGGCAGCCCCTCTGAGAGTCTCCCATCACACAGAAGGATTCAAGGGCAGATCCAAGAAACCCCTAACCACCAAACATGAACCAGAGGAAACCCTTGTCAAGACACATCATAATCAAGCTGTCAAAGTCAAAGACAAAGGATGGCGTTGGAAGTATCAGGGGAAAGCAGTTTTTCACATACTTGGGAACCCCATAAGAGCATCAGAGGATTTTTCAGAAGAAACCTTATAGTCCCAGGTCCTTTGGGGCAGGACCAAGGTGAGGGAGGAAGGTTCCTCCTGCCGTGGTGGGACTGGGAGGGTGAAGTTCTGAGGTCTGGCCTGTCCAGCGTGGAGCCACTACTTGACCAGACTCAGGGCATGATTCTCAGCTTGGTTGATTCTGAGACTGGGTCTTGGGTCCCCTTGAGCAGTTATGGTTATCCTTTCAATAAATGCTTCTCCAGGTCACAGCAGCTAGAGCTGCTCTGGCCCCTGGCCACTAGGAGGCTGGTGGTCCTGGGCTCCTGTTTGTTCTCAACCTTACCTTCTTCCTCAGACAACAGCCAGAGGGACCTTTAAAGACTAGCAAGATCTCGTCATCATCTGGGTCCTCTCCCATTCAGTACAAAATTCAGTCTGCTTACCCTGAATTACATCCCGCATGTCCAATTTCACCCACAGCTACATTTATCTTTTTGAAAATTATTTATCTGTTTAGCCTAAACTATGTTGAGATCCTACTGGGTGCTGGGGCACATATTAGGTCCCCTGAACCTACAGAGCAATTCTTGCTTTCCAGTCTTTACTCCACTTTCATGTTTTCTGGATTACCATTCTCCCTTCCTTCTGCCTGATTGTGGACTAAACGCCAAGTCCTGGGAGAGAGCTTTCTTGACCAATGATTTAACATAAACCAAGGTGTTGTGACTGAGCCCTGAGTCCTGTGCCTGCTCTGGCCGGCCTTGGATGTCAGCTTTCTGCTCCTGAGTCTCTGATTCCCACTCAGTCTTCTCTGTGACCTCTATTTAGCACTTAGCACCACCTGTTATTAAAATCCTTATCCTGTAAGCACTTGTTTATTTACCGTCTGATTTTTGCACCTATGGAAGAGCTGGCTGAGGATGAGGACAGTTCTGAGGTCCAGGTCTCATCAGCGAGGGAACGATGGCTGGGGGAGCAGATGTGGCTGCCACAGGAGTCCCTCTGCGTCCCTCCAGCCTCAGCCGGTTGTCCCTGTGTGCGTGCACCTGGCAGCCTGGCCCTGTGGCCGTCCTGGCTGCCTGGCCTGACTCCCCTGTGCCTCTCTTGCGTTCCACCTCCTGACCCTCCTCTGCGTCTGCGTCTTCCAGAAAGTCCCTGAAGTGTCCCCCACTGCTGCCTCTTCCTCGTTGCTCCCCGCTGTTTGTGTTATCGCTTTCTAACCCTTAGAAGTTTCCTTAAGCTTTCATTGGTGTTTAGAGGAAAAGGAGATAAAAGCAGGTATCCCTCTTTCTTGTCAAAATGGAGTCCTGATGAATTTGTTTTATGAGCAGGAGATCAAATTTCCAGGATGGTGGCCAGGCCTCTAGTGTTGAGCTGGCCACTGCCCCATCCCCGCCCCTGCCTCAGGTTGGGTCAGGTTCTGGAGTCCCCTGCTCCACATACACTGGACATCGACTTATATCCAGAGCAGACGTACCTACTTCCCCGGAGAAAGCTTTCCCCTCAGCAGGTGTGTAGAGAGGTGGCGGGCCCTGGCCAGGGGCGAGCAAAGAGCCGGCGGACACAGAGGAGGGGCCCCTGCCCGGCCCCCTTCTTACACACTCACCACCCCGGCCCTCCACCCACTAGCTCCTGAGAACAAGAGCCAGGTCAGGAAAGCCTTCAAGGTACCCAAGTGTCTGTGCTCGCATTCGATGATGGACTGCCACCAAAGGCCGGGGTCAGAGGCAGTGTTGGAAGAGGGCTTTGGCCCTTGGACATCCACCTGCCATCCTCCTGCTCATCATCCTCCAACACCATGGTGATCCCACATGGCGAGTGATCTCTCCGACATGCAGGAAAGCGGTAATCCACTCAGGACGCCTCTCCTCGTGCACCTGGCTCGGATCTGGGCAGGGGTTGCTCTCGATTCTTACTTGGAGGTAGAAGAGGAAGGTGTTTTCAAGGCCAGCCACACTCGTAGAGTGACATGATCCGCTTCTTCTCCGGTGAGGAGAATCCTGGGGTGTACCAGGCATGGATCCAAGGTATGGACTGGCTTGAGCACAGAACACTGGGCTCTCTTCATGTCCCATGAGTACACTCTGTGATGACCCAATGCCTCTTGGGCCTCCCTGGTCCCCAGTAGAAGTCTGCTCTTCCCTGTGGTACGGTATGGTGAACATGTGACCTGAGCAGTGACCTGGCTGTCTCATTAATACAACTGGTTCTCACTCCATATATAACTACTGCACTTCCTGAATAAATCGAGTCTGCGTCACAGAACCTGCTCCCGGTGTCTGAGTTGAGGGGCACTGTCACACCCACTCCCTTCCCGAGAGGCCAACCCACATCTGACAACACTCCGGTATATTCAGCACAGTCACATCCGAGTGTCGTCGGCAGGCACGAGGTGGAGTCCGCTGGTCTGTGATTGTGGCAGCATCTGGCTCTTCCCTGGCACCAGGGTGGTGCAGTGGGCGAGCTGCAGAATCCCTGAAATGCAGGCTGGCGTTGCTGTCCCCTGGAGTGCACGGTCCATTTGTGATTTGTGGTCGTCAGAGTGTCCCGGAGGAGGACTCGTCTGGGTCTGGACAGGAGTGGAGATCGCATGCAGTCCTCAGTCAGCCCTGAGGAGGCTGCAGCCTTGCTTGGGGTCTCCCAGGGAACAACATGAGCTCGTGCCTCAGGGGCTGGTTTTGCTTCCAGGACCAAAGAAGCGTGCGCTGTCTCAGGGGCACCAAGGGTGGAAGTTTGGGGCTGCTCCTCAAGAATACCACTTTGGCAGGCTGTGAAGTCTCGGAAGGGAGGTTGGACTAGCTGGTTTCCTGCATCCTTTCTAAGTCTGACTCTCTTACAGAGCCCTTGACACTCTGTTCTGAATTAGATTCTTAGTGCACACAACACGTTCCTCATCTCCGATGGCAGTGCCAGAGGACTCAGCCCCCTCATTAGCACTTGCTCAAGGGTTAGGTAGCTAAGAGCATCACTCAGGTCTTGAATTTATCAAGCACTATTGTAAACAGAGGTTTACTTTGCTTTCTATTTTTCATTTGTTCCATAGAACCCTTTTGAATGCTGTGTGTCCAAAAGGAACGCAGACAGCTGAACCCGGGGCCGTGCTGGGTTGTGGTGAGGGCATGGATCTGCTTCCTCTTGCACCACTGCCTGAATATCAAGGCCTCACATAAGGGGTGAACGCTGCCCAGCTCACTTCAGTTCATACTGGGCACAGTATGGTGAGTGTCTGTGGGATCAATCACTCTGACGCTTACCACCTGAAACAAAAGCATTTAGACGGATGCTTCTTGACATCGGGAGGGTGGAAAGCTGAAAAATCCCACATCAAAGCGGTGCACGTCAGGGACCATCGATACAGCTTCATGGGTCAGGAGACCAAGGCTGCGCCCTGGGTGCCCTCGACTGGGGCACCGCAGGCGGCCGTTCTCTCAAGGCAGCCCTGGGAGGGTCCTTTCAGCCCTGGAGACCTCAGGGGCTGGCTGGCTCTGCCAGGATTTCCAAGCCTCTGGCTCCCACAAGGTTGCTCAAGACCACAGCAGGTGACCCTGAGGAGACTCTGGGAGACCCAAGCTAGTGAGGAAGACCCAGAGCAGGGTCTTCTTGTGATCCGCTCTCAGGTGTGCACCCGCTCACTCGCTGTATCATAGAACTGAGTCTCCAGGCCCAGCCCACAGGCCAGGCAAGTAGAACCAGAGGGGCAGACACCAGGTCACAGAGACGGTGACCTGTCACTGTGTCAGCAGCTGGGGTCACAAGGGAGAGCACATCTCGTTCCTGGCCCTGAGTAATTCAGTGACAACTCAGTGCAGAAACAGGTAGGTCAGCACATGTATTCTGATAAGGTGTTGTAAGCACTACAAATATTTAGAAAGCGTAATGGAGGCACTGGGGAAGAAAGCACCAGCTCTGGGGCCAAAGGGTGGAGAGAGGGAGAACTTCCCGGAGGAGGAGAACACCGACCCTTATAGGAAACATAAGGAACCTGATCCCAGCCCCAGAAGGATGGCACAGCAGGGGAGCCCGAGTGCACAGGCTGTGTTTCCTCGGGGAATCGTCCGCATTTCTCATCCAGACGCCCCAGAGAAGCGCGCTGCAGTCAGCGCGCCGGCTGCCGTGGCCGCACCCTGGCAGCAACGTTAATGGCAGAGTCCGTGAGGGCTTGTCCAGCGGGCTCCAGGCAGCCTGCAGCCGCTCTTGCCAACAGGGCCTTGTAAACATCGGGTCTGAGAAAGCGCAGGGATTATGTCGTCATACTCCTGAGAGCACTCAAGCAAAGGGCTGTTCACTGGAAACATTGACAGGATGAGAAAGCCCTTGGGACCAGAGTTCCTCGGGGCTTTCTGGGGTCCCCTGGGGTGTGAGGAGCGGCCCGGTGCTGGGCTGGGTTGGCAGATCGAGGGTGGTGTGCGAGGGGCATGCAGCGGGACTCGGCTCAGCAGACTCTGGGAGGGACGCACCCTCAGGAGGGTGGGGTCGGGGCTGTTTTCTCACCCAGGAGGCGAGTGACAGTGGCTAGCTAATAAGGAAGGGGCCACTCAGGTGCCTCCCTGCAGGGGACATCAGGGAGGTCGGCTCTGGGCTCGGCCCCACACACTGGGGGAGGCGAGTTCAGGCTCAGCCTGGGCCCCCTGGGTTTCCCAGGGCCGGTCTGGCTCCTCCCAACTTAACTGCAGGAGTCCACCAGCCTGGCTTCCCCGGGCCCTGCTCCTGTGCCTGGAGGCAGCGTGACGGCACCTCTAACGATCAGAGTACGGAGAGGACCTGCCCGAGTCACTGCCCAGGTCAGTTCACCAAGGCCTGTGCTAATCTGCAGCCCAGCTGGTCTCTGAATGAAGCCTTTGCTGTACAGCTTGGAGGACAGGCTCTCAGGTCAGACCCCCTGGACCTGACCCTGGGCCAGTGCCTCTCCCACGCAGAACCTGCTGTGTACTGTAGGAACTCCCGTGCCCCCTGTGGATCAGGTGAGTGCTGGGCTCAGGGGCCTCAGTGATAGGCCATCACTCCCGCTCTGGGTGTGAGACCAGTGTAGACATTAGCCTTCTCTCACTCAGGAGAGAAGTCTCTCAGGGGAGAGTCTCAGGAAAGCTCCGAAGGGAGCCGCCCCAGGGCCCCTAATGCAGGGCAGGCAGTGCGGCAGGACAGGATGCTCCTGGACAGAGGGCCTCAGCTGCTCCTCTGTCTGTGTGGTCCTCTCTCCCCAGTGTGTGTGTGGCAGACACCAACGTCTCCCCGCCTCAGAGACAGAGAATCTGACCTGACGTGGTCCCCGGCCATGTGCAATCAGCCAGGCCCTGGGTCCCTGGTCTGGGAGACCGTTTTCTCTGAAGAGGAAGCAGGTCACTCTGAGGAGCAGGGCCCACCCACACACACTGGGTCTGCTGAATGGCCCTGCCTGCGGGCCACCTCGGGAGAGAGCGGGAGCATCAGTTGGTCAGGTTCCACTGGGCAGCTGAGGTGTTTCCATGGGGGAATTCCTGTGACTTCTTTAAAAATCCTCTATTCGAACAGATAAGTGATTGATATTTACATTTGCTTAAAAATAGCTTCTTTATTACAAAAGAATGTCTTAAAAACCTGAAAATTTCAAGAAATATGCAAAGAGAAGACATTTGCAGAAGTTGGTTTTGTGCAAAGCTGTTGGACGCATTTGTCACTCTGCTTTAGGAACTCAGGGAGAGCGCCAGAGCGAGGGCAGCGTAGCCGAGCCAGGTGTCGGGAGGGATCAGCGCCAACTGCGAGAAGCCACCTGGCCAGGGGCTTGTGCTGGAGGAGCCGCTGGATGCCCTGTGCAGCTGCTCCTGGTTCCCGGAGAGGGTGAGCCTGGTGCCGAGGGGAAGCGGCTCTTGCCTGTGCTCCTGGCTAGGGCTCAGCTGCCCTGCTGTGTAGGTGCTCCCTTCCTCCCGTGCCCTGGGAATCCTGCTCCGTTTGCAGTTCCCAGGACGTCTCGCCTGGAGTAGCAGGGCCCTGGGTCACGCCTCCCCGCGGCCCCGGCACTTACTCTGGCTACTCCAGAACACCTGCACCTTCCCAGCCTGCCCTGCTCCTTCACCTTGGGTTCTGCTGGACCCACTGGGCACTGTCTGCAGGGCGTGGCAGCTGGTCAGGCCGGCTCTGGTGTGCTGGCGAGTGCTCTGTGGGAGCTCGGGAGCTCTGACCGGGAGACCCAGGGTGCGCTGGCGATGCGGTGGGGGCCTCTCCTAGGTCTGCGGAGGCGGTAGTGGAGTAGCCTTTTCTGTTTGCTTGTGTTTTCTCTCTGCACCTAGGACTTGGGATTTCACCTCTTGGTCGGTGAGGCTCTGTTCCTGGAGATGTATTTAATTAATAACATCACTGGACTCATCCCTGATGCCTCTCTCAGCATGGCGTCTCTCCCTGGAGGCCCTGGGCTCCCGATGCAAGCAGGCCCACTCCGCCCCTTCGCCCAACATGCCCAGGTGTCTCTCAACCCCAGGGGACACAGTGGCTTGACTCAGTCGGGCACCCTGACAAGCGGCTATGACTGACGGTAGTTGGACCCTGCGTCCAGGGTGGCTGCCCTAACTCGAGTCCAGGGTTGATGGAGGATCCATGGGCATCTGCCACCTGCTGGAGGGCCTGGTCACTTTCATATCGGCTACCTCAACCTCGTCTCCAAGTTAGAGCTTATGTTCTCATCGCTGGGAGACAAGATCAGAGTGATGAAAAGCTGTCGGATTTGTAGACTAGCATGTGCTGTGACCTGCTCAGACAATCAGGGTCTGGAGCGACAGTGCCAAGCGCCCCCGCCAACGCTGCGCCCTCAGCCAATGCGCACAGACCACCTGATCCTCGCAAGTGCACCCGCCAACGCCGCGCTCTCAGCCAATGCGCACCGACCACCCCATCCTCGCACTGGAGTTGAAGCATCACCCTGGTTGTTTCCCACCCACTGGACCACCAACAGGTGCACCGGCTGCACTACCCAAGCTGCTGGGACCCCAGCCCTTCCCCTCCCGCCTGCCTGACCCAGTCAGGCCCTCTCTCCTCAGCTCCAGTGGTGGCTCTGGGTGACTCTTCTGCTTCTGTGCAGCTGTGGTCCTTATGACAAATGGGACCATGTCCCTCCTCTGCCTGGAAACCCTCGCTGGCTCTCCCCAGACCCAAGTCAAGAGTCAGCTATGTCCCCTGCTCTCACCCATGCCTGTGGGTCCCGTCCTGCCCGGCCCTGCCCAGGCCCTGCCCAGGCCTGTCTTCTGCTGCCTGGGACCCCTCTCTGGCCCCAGGCCCCAGCCAACGCTGGGCCCAGCTTTGCCTTTGTTGCTACTTCCTGCAATTTTCCCCCTCGCTAGTCATATGGTAGTGTCTCAGAGCCTATGTCACCCCGAGATGTCACCTCCTGCGGCAATGTCACCCTCAGAATCAATGTCCGCCACCAGAGAAGGTGTCACCCCAGAGGTGAGGGCACTCCCAGAGACCATGATACCCCAGAGCTGTCACCTCCAGAGCTGATGTCCCTCCCAGCAACAATGTCACCCCCAGAGGAGTTGTCAGTCCCCAGAGGTGACGTCATCCCAGAGAAGATGTCACCTCCTGAAGTGATGTCAGCTCCCAGAAAGGCAGTCACCCGTGTCACCCCCAGCGGCAATGATGCCTCCAGAGGGAGGTCGGCTCCCAGAGGTGGCGGCCGGGGCGTCCTCAGCCCAGACAGCTTTCCTGACCTGTTCTCTGGGCTGTCTCCATGTCTGCTCTTCTCTGGCCCCTGGCTGGCCGTCTCTTTCCAGGTCACAGTCACGCCCAGGTGGCCGGAGGGAGAGGGGCTGCTCTGCCTGGGCAGTGGGAGAAGCTCCTCTCCTCTCAGGGGCCCGTTGCAGGCCGTGCTCCCCAGCTCGACGATGCTGCAGCAGGACGAGGCCTGGTTGGCCCGGGACCGCACCCCGAGCCGTTCTCTCCTGGGCTTGGCCTGTGGCCGCCCATCCAGGAAGTGAGGCGAGCTGGGCCTGGGGGGTCCAAGCCGCATGCCCACCCCGGGCAGGACCAAGCGCTGGAGGGGTGGCTGCAGGGAGAGGGCGAGACTGAGGAGCGGGAGCTGGACTGGCCCTGAGCGCCGTCCTGGGGCCATGGGGTGGACGGCTGTCCCTGGGTGTGTTTCCTGTCCACTCTCCACTGGAACATAAGTCCAGTGAAGCAGGGCCTCACGTTTCCTTTGGAAAGCCAGGATTCGGTGACACTCTACAAATGCCCGTGGCAGGAATGGGCGATGGCAGCACAGAGAGAGCCCCAGGGCTGCGTCCCTGTGCCCGCGAGTGCAGAGAGCCCCAGGGCTGCGTCCCTGTGCCCGCGAGTGCAGAGAGCCCCAGGGCTGCGTCCCTGTGCCGCACACCCAGGCGAGTGCAGAGAGCCCCAGGGCTGCGTCCCTGTGCCCGCGAGTGCAGAGAGCCCCAGGGCTGCGTCCCTGTGCCGCACACCCAGGTGAGTGCTCCCCGGAGCTCTCGGCTCCTGGGGGCGCTCAGGGCGCCGGCTCCCCACACTCTGTCCACAGCACACATGGCAGCCGCTGGTCCACGAGGGAACAAGCAGGAGAACGAGTTCCATCCAGGAGCTTCCGGCCGCCTTGCTCCCTGGAGCCATGTCTCTGTACCCCGAATGATTTGGGGATGTGGAGGCCTGATTAGTGCAGGGCTCACCTCTTGTCTTCAGATCATCACAGCTTCCAGGGAGCAAGAGAGGACAAACGCAGGGAGTGCACCCGCCTGCAGGGCCCGACCGGGCCTGGGGCTGGCTAGTGCTCTCTGGGGTTTGGACCTGGAATTTCTGCTGTGGTTGGACTTTGCTCATTTCCTACTCTCCAGGAGACCAGTCGACCGTCCTGCAGGTCAGAGGCAATCACGCACAACTGCCTTTACTGTCTCGTGTGTGATTTGAAAAATACACGCAGCCCCATGGCTCCTACTCAGCCTGCGTCCGACCCACCTGCTCCTGTGCACGTCCTGCACCCACTGCCCAGTCAAGCCAGTGCTGGGAGTTGCTGCTCGAACGTCAGCGTCCTTTCCTGCAGGGCTGCCCAGTGGAGGATGGCTGGCCGCCAGGTCCAAGTGAGCAGCCGGAGGCTCTGGTAAGCCCCTGCCTGTGAGTGACCTTGACGACATCTTCTTTGTGTGGCCACTCTGTCCCATGGAGTGCCCTCTGCCTTCACGCCTTCGTGCCAAGAGGACTCCAGGAAAATGCCAATCCCAGGATTCTCGGTGAAGGGAAACGACAGACAATACTTTCCAGTGTGCATTTACCCATAGTGCTTAGAGGCCAACCGAGTGAACAGAAATTCAGGAACACAAGCTCCTGCCTATTTCCAGATGTCACCTTCAAATAAGACAGGTGTGTCTGTCCATATATTTGTACACACCTGGACCCAAATTGTGAGTTACGCACAAAGAGCTGTGCATGTTTCAACCACTTCCAGAGGCTGGTATCTCTGAGAAGACCCCTTACCAGCAGCCTTGTGCTTCAAAACCTAGCACCTTGTTCTCTGAAGCTCGGGCTCAGAGTTTCCCACACAATTAGTTAGAATAATGGCATAAAAGATGAAAAAAACTAAAAAAGTTCAAATGTAAGTGTTAATGTGATAATTAAACTTACTAATTAAGAATATTTCAGCTGAACATGTTGGCTCATGCCTGTGATCCCAGTGTCTAGGGAGGCTGAGGCAGGAGGAGCACAAGTTTGAGGCCAACTGGGGAACTTAGTGAGACCCTGTCTCAAAAATAAAAATTAGGGCTGGGAATATAGCTCAGTGGAAGGGTACCCCTGTGTTCAGTCCCCAGGATCCCCCCAAATTAGGGAATCGTTCAGTTCCTAGTCCAGAGATCAGAAGCTGGAAAGAGGGGACCTAAGGACCCTGG
Organism: Sciurus carolinensis; assembly: GCF_902686445.1. Classification (NCBI taxonomy): domain Eukaryota; kingdom Metazoa; phylum Chordata; class Mammalia; order Rodentia; family Sciuridae; genus Sciurus; species Sciurus carolinensis. The sequence goes on from NC_062225.1 coordinate 93,283,579, forward strand.
CATCCTTGTCACCTGGGGACAGCCGGGAGTGCCTGTCCCTCCCATGTGCCTGAAGCACAGCTTTGTGGGACTCCTTTGGTGTCCTTGCCCAGGAGGACCCGAGGAGACGGTGGGCCCCAGGGCAGCACAGGGGTGCCCACATGTGCTGGTGCACTTAGGCAGGGTCAGCAATGGCTTTCGGGGCAGGCGGCAGTGCTGAGGTGTGTGGCTGCAGCGTCTCAGCTCGAGTCCAGGCACAGGTCTCTAGAGTCAGCCGCCCGGTTATCAGGGGGCTAGCTGTAGAGTGGTGCTCAGACTGGGCAGGAGCCTTCCTCTAGCCGACCCTGGGAGGCTGCTGGCCCCAGAGTGGCCCTGCTCTCACTCACCGAGACCTTGCTCTCCTTGGGGTCCAGAATCGCGTGCAAAGTAGCAACTTTGTTTTCTCAGATTTCTCCTCTTTGGCAAGAAAGGCTGAGGATTAACAGATACTGTGTGCCAGGATGTGCCAGGGGCTAGGCGGGTACGGATCCCGGACCTTCTGGGCCTGGTGTTCAGGAGGTGCACAGGCTCGGGTGGCACGTCTCCTCTCCTCCTCCTGGTGGGGAGGGGACCTGTTTGGTTCTGCTGAGGTTCAGACATGTGCTGACACTGTCGTCAACAGGGTTGAGGAGACAGTTCCCAGGGAGGGAAAGGACTCCGGTTTTCCATGGGCCTTGGACTTGGAAGGGGCCACAGCAGAGATAGAAATCCCCTCTCGGGTGGGTCTCCTGAAGCTGCACCTGTCTCCCTGTGTACCCCCGGGGGACACACACCACTGCTCCAGACAGGCGTCAGCATCTGGGGACAGCTGGAATCGTTAAAGAGCTTTGTCATTTTTAATGAGCTATCGAACCAAAACCTGCTCCCTTGATGTTCTCCGGTAACTGTTCTCTCACTGTACTTGGTGTGTACGCAGTCTGACTCCAGACTCACTCTGGAGAGCAGTGTGAAATGCCAATCCTCTTCCCTGGTGCCACGGCAGGTCCATCAGGAAGAGAACTGACGGATGTTGCTGAAGACCCAGGGCCCACCAGACCAGCACCCAAGACGTGCCACACGCTGCTCCGGACCTGCCTGTGGAGCCCTAGCGCTTCAGTGTTGGGTACTTCAGCCCAAACCCAGGTCTGAATGTCCTGGCAGGGAACACATCAGCCCAGGTCTCTGTGCCTCATTCCCTGCTTTGCATCACGGTGGCCAATATCTCCAACCCGAAGGGCTTAGAAGAGGAAGGGAAGAGCCAAGGTCATCTGACTCCATAGCTTGGACCCGAGGTGAGGCAGAACCTGACGGAAGAAGGGCGTTGCAGAGGAAAGTGGCTCAGAATGAGGCTTCACCCCAAGGGCACACCCCCAGGGACCCTCCTCCTCCAGCCACACGGACCTGACTAGTCAGACCCAGGTAATTCACATCTGTGGATTAATCCACTCATCAGGTTACAGCTCATTACCTGGTCTGTCATTTCTCCTCTGAACATTCTTGCCTAGTCTCACACAGGAGCTCCTGGGGACGCCTCCCATCCAAGCCACAACAGCCCCACACGCCTGCTCAGAGCTAACACAGGAGCAGCACACAGCCGGAGACCCTGGCCAGCAAAAGTCTGTGTCCGGGCAGCCACTAGTTCCTTAGGCAAGGGGATTAATCAGCCCAACCCAGGCAGGGGGAGTGGGGTGTATCGCAGGAGAGCCTCTTGGTGGGCTGCCACGTTCGCACCCACGCGGCAGACTTCTCCCCCACAGCCCAGGAGAGCAACGGTGCCTGCCAGCCGGGAGCCATGGCCTCCCTGGGTGGGACAGGCCTAGCTGATGCTTTGTAAGCCACATGGTCACCTAGCGCTTCCTGTGTCGGGAACTCAGCTGGCCCTGGACTAAGGGTGGGAGGACAGGTCTGCGAATGCTGTCGTTTCTGCACCAGGTGTGATGCTGCAGGTGAGGCGCACTTCGAGGCACCAGCGAGGGAGTCTGGAGGCCTCTGCAGGTAGGAAGAGGGTCTGAACCTTCACTCTGGGAGGCTACAGGGCAGTTTGTCCTCAGAGTTTCCCAGAGAGGCAGAGCCACGGGGATGTGGCAGATTTGCACAGAGTTTCTGACTCGCAGGGGTTGAACCTTGTGAGGGTGGAGGGTCCCTCGCCCTCGGTGCAGCACTGGGTAACTTGCTTGAGTCACTTCACACTGGAGGATTTTCCCAAGTGCAGGCCCAGGTAAGTGTTCTGGGCATGAGGAAGTGGGCCGGCCAAGCTGGGGTCTGGTCAGCTGGATGTACTGACATCATTTTGAATCTACGCTGTTTCCACTGATGATGGGCTTATGGGATGTGCCCCATCCCAAGCGGAGGAACCTCTGTGTAGGAAGGGTTTGAAGGAACTGCTCATGCGGCCCCAGAGGCTGAGGTGCTCAGGGTGAGCTGGCAGAGGAGCCGGCAGAGGTTCAGATCCGAAGGTGAGGGTGTGCCGCAGCATCCCCTCCAGCTCCAGGGTCCTCACTTGGCTCTGTCAGGGCCTTCCACTCTGCTGTGGCTGCAGTAGGAAACTCGGGTGCGAGTGTGATCCCCACTGCGAGGGACCAAGAGGGAGGGAGCTCAGTCTGTCGTGGTGGGAGAGGTGGGCGTCTGGGAGGTGATCAGGGTTAGGTAAGATCACAGGGGGCCCCATCTCGGAATCCTGGTGGCCTAAGAGAAGGAGAGTGTCAGCTGACCTCCCTGTCTCTGCCACGTGACGCCCGGCCTGCTCGGGGCGCTGTACCCAGAAGCCCTCTCAGCTGTGGACCTGCTGCTCCCTCCAGAACCACGAGCAGGCCGGGCTCTTCAAGTCACCCTGTCCGTGTGTTGTGTTGGTAGCAACAGGAAAAGCACTGAGGCAAGCACTCGGGTGAGGGCCAACCCCAACACCGGCTGATTCTTCACTCACCCACCTGAGCGCCTGCACAAGCGCCAGAACAGGATGGCATAGCCGTGGAAGTCACTGTCCAGCAGCCCTGCCAGCCGTGCCCAGTTCCACCTGCCCTCAGGGTGCACCTGTGTTTAACGCAGGTTTTGCTGGAAGCTGCCTCCTTCTTTTCAGTTTTATTTCATTCTTCTGGGCTTTTTTAATTTTGTATTTTGAGACAAGGTCTCACTAAATTAACGGCCTAAGTTGCAGAGTCTGGCCATGAAGGCACAATCCTCCTGCCTTGGCCTCCTGAGAAAGGCGTCCCCTTGAACCCTGCTGGTCCCCGGTGACAGGTCTGCAGCCAGCAGAGCTGCAGGACCTCTGCCCAGGCCCCTCCATGGGCAAGGCCTCCTGCTCTAAGGAACACCAGGGAGTTTCAGCACGTGCTTGGGCTCTTTCCAATGGGGAACTCACCACAAAAAGCACAAAAACGCAGGAAGCCCAGTGCTAACTAAGGCCTTGACAGGACCTTTGTTCCCAGGGCGGAGCCTGGAGCAGGGGGCGGAGCCTGGAGCAGGGGGCGGAGCCTGGAGCAGGAGGCGGAGCACCGCAGCCCTGCCAGGACCTGCGCCCAGGCCCAGGGCGTGCTCTCTGCGCGTGTCCTGGGATGGCTGAGTTCTTTGTGAGTGTTGATTTCAGGGCTGCCCATAGGCTTGAGCGCCCGGGTGACTTCGTGGACTCTGAAGACCTGGTAGGCTGCTGTGCTCTGCTGGTGGTGGGCATGGTGATGGAAGTGCAGCCAGCGAGGCTGATGCTGGAGGGCTTTCATGAAGACTCTCAACTGGGACTTGGCCTTTTTCATCCAAGAGTTTACAAAAGTGAGCAAGGGTTTGATTTGCATTTCAGTTCTGTGGACTTCAGGTAAAGATGGGGTGCTGGGGTGGGGAGATGGCACGAGGGTGGTCACAGGGGTGTGTAGGAGATGGCCAATTCCCAACTGCCCGTGACAGAGGGAGGGAAGGAAGAGGTGGTACTGGGTGGGAGGAGCAGGCTGGGAGTTGCAGTCCCTGGAAGGAAAGCTGCTTTCAGCAATTGCACATTCTTCTCCTGAGACAGCAGTCTGTGCCCTCCCCCAGGCTTCTCCAGGGAGCCCCTCGCCCAGGCTCTTCCTGCGGAGGGTGGTCTGCAGCGCCCACAGCCTGCCTGCCCTCCTGTCGGCAGCCTTCACCCTGTTTCCACACACAGGGTGGCTGGCTGTGTGCATGGCGCCTCCCTCCCTCTGGCCATGGGTGCAATTCCTTTCGGATGCACCTCGCTGCTCTCGCATCTAATAAATTAGAGGAGGATGCTCCTCCCCGCTGCTGCCTGATCATCCTCGAGGGAGGCGGAGGGCAGAGGCCCCGGGACTTGAGCAGCCCTCTGAGGGCGCAGCAAGAGAAGCGAGGTCTTCGGGAGACTTTCTGACCACTCGGTCCTGGCTTTGTGCTCCCCTCCAGCTGGAGCTGTGCAGAGTCTCAGAATGAGCTAGGCCCGGCCCCGGCCCGGGCCACGAGACCTGGGCGTCTGCTGCCATCGCAGCACACGAGGAGAGCCACCCTGACCCCAGGTGAGGAAGGAATCACCCACGGTTAACAACAACCAGCCAGGCCTCCCTCTTCCCCAGGCACTTGATCTAAATATTTAAGAGGAGTTCTAATCAGATGCTCACTGTCCAAATTAATATTATTTCATCTGAAAATACAGCATTGTTTTCAACCAAAGTCAGCTGTTGTTTGGAGTCCAATCAGCATATCCTGTGAGAAAGTATGACAGACGACTTCCTGGCACGTGCAGTTGGCTAGGCAGCCTTGGGGAGGGCAGACCGAGGTAGGCAGATAGGCCAGGTGGCACCTGAGGCTGGGCCACCTCCCACCTGCTCTGCACACCTCCACAGAGGCTTCGGGGACCTCAGGAATCTGAGCCCTGGCGGGAGGTGGGCCTCCTGCTGCCACATTCCCTGCCTGGAGGGGGCGCGCCCCTGCCGAGCATGAGGCACCTGCAGGTCCCAGCACGCTCCAGGGCTGGTTTCTGAGTCAGATGCAGCCAGCTTCTACACATGGCCACCCTCCTGGTCCCTTCTTGCTCACGACACCCTAACTCAGTCCAGGTTTGGGTTGGCACCCTCCTGCAGGGAGCTGGGCTCCTCCCCAGCTTCACTGCTGAGTCAGGATTGCTCTAAGCCAACTGCAGAGCCTTCCCCTCTGCCAAGAGCTGTTTAGAGGGGAGATAGTGGCACAATCGGGTCAAAGAGCTGGTTGGGGCTGCGGGTTGCAGGCGAGCCGAGAAGTTTCCAGAATACCAAAGAAGGCCCCAGGCATCCAGCTTCTTTCTCTTGCCCAGGGGCCCCCTGGGCAGGCAGGTCAGGAGCCACAGGGGAGTAATCCAGATTAACTCTCGGACTGTGCTACAGATAGCACTTTTGTTACAGAAAATAATAAAGATGGTTTATTTTGATACTTTAAGAATTTAGGTTTATTAAAAACGAGTTTTCTGATTGTTATCACAGAAAGTATTCTGCTATAACTCCCTTTCCAGTTCCCTTTCCAGCCAATATGGGGCCCACGGAGAACCTGTGAAATTGCACACTGGGGACCTGAGAGGAACTGAGTTCGGACTCCTCCAGATTGGCCCCAGGCTGCTACCGGCTCACACAACTGCCCTTACCCTCCCCAAGCAGCCCAGCCTGAGGCCCAGCCTCAGGAGGAGGAACCCAGCTCCACCTTTCCCTGAGGGTTCCTCCCAGGCTGGGGACCCCACTGTTGGGGGTAGTGGCCAGCTGGAGGCCTGGCTCTGACAGGGTTATGACTCTCACCTCCAGAGATTAGCAGAGCATCTCCAGGACAGACAGAGCCCAAGAAACAGCTTTTGACAGCCCGCCCCCGGGAATTCTGACACGGGCTCTCATTCAACCGAAACCCGACACGCTTGCCCTGGGTCAGCCTGAGGCGGGCTGCAGGACGGGACAGGTGGGTTGCCCACTGGTCCTCGGCTGGGTGCTTTTGGCCCCAGGGGTCACCGGCTAGGTCTGGAGATGCATGTTTGTCCCAGCCTGAGGCAGCCACTGTCATCTAGTGGGTAGAGGCCTAGGGTGCTGCTGGGGGCCCCACAGTGCAGAGGACAGCCCCACAACCAAGGGTCATCTGGCCCAGATTTGAGCAGTTCTGGGGTGAGAAATCTCACTGGTGCAGCCTCATGGAACAGAGAGGGAGGACAGAAAAGGTGGGCAGTGTCCCTTTAAAAGCCAGAGTCCAGTCTCTGCTGGTAGATCCAGCTAGACCTTCCCGCCACCCAGAGCAGGCAGGGAAGACAAGACGTGTGTGAGTCCCGATTAAAGGAGCCCTCGCAGGACCCCAGGTGCTGAGCAGGTCCCAGACTTCACCTGGCAAGAGCACGGAGCAAGGTCTAGCTCTGGATCAGCTGGAGGGGCCACGTGCAGCACAGTCCTAGGGAGAGCAAACAATTCCTGTCCCTTCCCGTGTCCTCTCTTTGGGCATAGGGTGTGGGCTGGGTGAAGTGGGGAGCCTCTTTGCCAGCAATACCTTCTCCCATTTCCACTCTGACTTCTTGGGACCTATTGTGCTCTGGATTTGATGACCGACGTCCCTCTGCCCCTCATTGAGGGCCTCTTGGAGCTCCTTGAGCCCTTGCTGTGACCCCACACCCACTCTGGGCCTCTCTGTCTGAATCCTCTCCCCGTGGATGGCCCACCGTAGAGTCAGGTGGCTCAGAGCACTCAGAGCTTTGCCTGAGCTGGGCCTGGGCCAAGGCCCACGGGCAGGACAGAGGGATGGCAGGGCACCAGGGGGAGCAGTGGGTGTGGGTTCAGAGGTGGGAGGGCAGGGTGGCAGGGCACCAGGGAGAGCAGGGGGTGTGGGTTCAGAGGTGGGAGGACAGGGTGGCAGGGCACGAGGGAGAGCAGTGGGGTGGGTTCAGAGGTGGGAGGACAGGGGCTACTTGCAGATGAGCACCTGCCTTTGGTTTTTCTCCATGAACTGGAAGCCCAGCAGGTCCAGCTGGCCTAGTGGACAGACACAGGGAGGCTCATGGACAAATGTGGCCCTGCTCTTGGCATGAGCTCCTTCTCTTTGATCCCGTTGGGTAGAATGCATGGCTTAAGGCCAGCATTTATTCCAGCTGCTGCCAGATCTGAGCGTGTCCATGGCTGCACTTTCAGGAGGCCAGGGGTGTTGCTGTAATGGCCAGGCCGGCACACAGTGACACGTCTTCTCTTCTGGCTCTTCTCTGTCTGCCTGTCCACCAAGGCCACCCTCACAGTGGCACACATTGCTGGGATTGTGCTCAAATACAAGAGACGTGCCAACACAGATGGAGCCGTCCCTTGGGGCTTGTGGCGGGCTCTGTGTCTCTGCTCCAGGCTGGGCTCAAGTCCTGCATGCCTTTCCTGAGGTCAAGCACTGGACAGAGGGGCCCAGCCAGACTCACAAGCACACGGAAGGCCTCTGGACTCGGTGAGCAGCATGCTGACAGTCAAGCTCAGGCCCAAGGGCGGGCAGGGACCCCGTCCTGTGCAGGGAGAGGGAGAGCAGACGGGGTCGACCACCCCTCCTCCTCTCAGCTCTGTTGTCCATGGGAAGTGTCGGAGGCTTTAAGTGGCCCAGAGAGACCTTGGACTTGGAGTATCTGCACATGGAGACAGCTCTCATGCCCCGTGAGGCGCGCGTCGCCTTGGCAACCACGATGCTGGGAGCTGTGTGCTCACAGCTTGTTCCAGTGTGGGCTAAAGAAAGGCTGCATTCTCTCTGACGCTGGCGGGTGGGAAAAGGAGTGATTTCTAGGCCAGACGCCTGTTCTGCTCTTTGCTCTGCTTGTCCTGGGTCACATCCTCTCGAGCCCTTCTTGGTCTGATAAGGAGCGCACCACAAAAGAGAACATTGAATGGGCTTTTGCGTGTGGGCCCGGGTCCTGGGTGGCCAAGGAGAGGCACAGCCACACCCGTCACTGCTGCTGCCTCCGACTGTGACATGATTGGCCATCCGTGGCAGAGGAGGTCCTGGCCCCCCTGCTTTGGGATTCTGTGACTACTGGTCACTGCACTGGAAACCTCAACAGCCACAAATCCAGGGGCTGCCTGGCCTTCAGTGGGTTCTCACCAGGCCCCTGGTGAGTCTGAGCACAGGCAGCACATCTGTGGTCACGACACACCCATGGTCACTCTGTGTCCCTCCTAGGACTTTCTGACCCAGAAAGCCTCCTGCCAGCACGGACGCCTGTCCCTAGGCCCCTGAGCTCAGCTTCCGCGGGGCCTTTGCCTGCAGGTCACTGCTGTGAGGGAGACAGCTCTCAGTGCCTGTTCTCATGCTCAGCATGGGGCTTGCAGCCACCAGGTGGATTTGGGGCACAGCTCATGCTGACCACGGATTCACATGTAGCTCACCAGGCGCAGCGGCCCTGACCTAACACATCCGAGAGACACTGGGCAGCTGTCCTCAGGAGCCAGCCGTGGGCCTCAGCCCCTGCGGAAAGCCCGGCACCCAGGGGAGTGAGAGGCTCCCGAGAGGAGGACTCCCAGTTCAGTCTTTCCTTGGTACCAGCGAGTGACCTTGAGGAAGCCACAGAGTCTGGCCAAGGTGTGGTCTTCCTGTGGACAGACAGGACAGGGGCAGGTGCCTCTCCAGGCTGGCTGGTCACTGTGAGGACGGGAGGGGCGGCTGGAGCACAGGGTGCTGATGGCACGACATGGTGCGTTGATGCGGGGTTTCTACTTCCCACTCCAGACACCAGTGGATGCCCAGTGTCTGCCTGCCCATCCCCGCTAATGACTGCTCAGAGCCCGAGGATCTCTGACGAAGCTTGCAGATGTTTTAAAAGGATCCCTTATTCAAGAGATCTTGTCAAGAGCAATAGGGATGTGGAGAGGAGGAAGAGGCCCACCTTCTCGAGATGTGCCAGGAACGCCTGGGCCCGCCATGGTGGCCTGCTGAGCCTTCTTCCTTGGGGAGTTAGCCTCCATCCAGATGGGCCTGAGCTACCTGGGAGCCTCACATCCCCAGTCCATGAGGAGGGCACTTCCCTCTGCCTCATTTCCTTAAATCCAGGGGCCAGTGCTCAGCCTGGCTCTGATACTGACGAGTGCCCATTCCAGCCCAATTAAAACTGACCACCAGCGTGATGCCTTGAGAGACGGAGACCAGGCTGGAACGCGGCCTCGAGCTCTGGCAGTTGGATGCCTCCATGGGTCCAATTCCGATCCAGGTTCGGCCCGCCGCACAGCCTGCATTTCTTGCAGGAAGCCCTGCAGGGAACTTGCATGTCTCTTCCCTGACAGGTCTGTGCAGTGCACCTTCCGGCTCCTGAATCCCGAAACGAACCTCAGAGGGCTCTTCCCGTCCCCTGACACAGGGCTTCTAATTGAGGCGTGTGGTTGTTATTAGTCCTGGAGCTGCAGGTCTAACTGCAGAGCCTCGGCCTTTACTGAGGACCTGCATGCCGGACCACCGCACAGACCTGAGGAAAGGAGAGGTCCCTGTGCTCCAGGAGATGGCCAGATGCACACACGCACATGTCATGTGCAAAGAGCAGGACACGCAGCCCCGAGAGGCCAAAGAGGAGCAGCTGAGCGCAGGTCCAGGGGTCGGAAGGGTAAAGGGGAGAGGCCTTTTCGGAAGCTGAGGCTCAGGCTGTCTCAGAAGACTGAATGAGTGTGGTTTTTGCAGAGAGTTTTGGCAGGGGAAGGAGCAGGTGGAGAACCTGGGGGCGGAACAGCTGGGGCAGTGTGTTCCTCTACTCCGGGGAGTGCTGGGCTGTTCTGCTCAGGATCGGGCAATGGCCAGGTGGGCTGGAATGTGCAGAGTGGAAGGGAGGCTGGAGAGGAAGGCACAGAGCATCTTCTCAATAAGCTGGGGCACAGCTGGCTGCAGGGCAGGTGCCACCAGAGCAGACTGCGTCGAACGCTCCAAGTGCAGAGGTTGAGGACCCCCACCGCAGGGGCTGCTTCTGCCAGCAGTCTTCCTGTGGGAGGTGAGTCTGGACAGAAGGGCAAGGAGGTACCAAGTTTGGTCTGCGTGACAAGACAGAGGGAGGGCCGAGAACAACTCCAGGGCCCCAGGTGGGGCCGAAGGGTCACACTGGCCTGAGCACACATTCACGGCTGCAGCGAAGTGGTCCTCTAAGTGCAGGAAGGGCCCAGCACAGGTGACTGCTGCCAGCCATCTCTGGGCGGAACACTCCATCCCTGTGTAGAGCCACAGAAACCCAGTGCTCCTCCTCGGCTGAGAGCAAGGAGCCCGCGGCCGTGGACTCTGTCACACTGACGGTCATTCTCATCCTCCGCCATGTTGCAGCCCTGTCCAGGCAGGCCCTTCCCCGAGCATGCCACAGAGGAGCTGGCCTCGTCCCGTGAACACCAGGTCAAGGTCACACGTGAGGTTCTGGACACTCACACTCAGACTAGGAGGCACTTGTCCCGTTGCTTCTGGGGCCTGCAGTGCAAGCTCGTGAAGACGCGGTGGTGACTGCCCCCAAAGAAGCCACGAGCTCTTCATGTCTTACAGGGACGTCGAGGAGGAGCCTGTGCTTTGGTGAGCAGATTGGGGTTTGGTCTGGGGTCTTTCTTGAGCACGTTTTCTTCAGACATCTGCAGACATGAGGGCCCGTCTCTTGTTAAGGGCAGTGGATGGGCGCGCCTTCCTGTAGGCGAAATCCCACCTGGTTGACCATACTCCTCAGGTCACATCAGGTGCCTCCCGAGCGACGGCCCTTGTCGTCTGGACAGAAATGTTATTGCCTCAACCCAACATTGCTCTGCGCCTCCCTCCAACCCCGAAAGTTCCCCAGGGCCTTACACATGCTGGGCAAGTGCTGTGCCACTGGGCTGCACCAGCCCCTGTGTCCCCTTGGTACAGACCCCCAGCGTCTCCACAACCTCAGGGCACCCAGGAGGGCTCTGTACTTCCCGCAGGGCAGACCCCAGTCACCCCTATGGCAAGATCTTCTCAGATCTTCCACTTCTTCATTTATTTCTGATCTAAAAAAATGAGATGGAAACTGGTTCATGGTGTGGTTGACAGAAAACAGGTTATCTGTTGTGTTCCAGATGGGCCATCCCCCAGTTCCTTCAGGTATGAGATTCTATCACCTAAATAAGGTTGTCCTGTTGGGGAGATTATGTGGGCACTCCCGGTCACAGGGAGGCTGCTTAGAAACCTTGGAGCCAGCAGCGGGACGGGAGCTGATAAGCTGCCCAGAGGAAACAACTCCTACACAGGGACTGCTGCACGCGGTGGAAAGCAGCTTCCCTCTTGGTCATTGTTTGGGGCCTTGCAGGCTCCTGCTTGGCCATCTCCCTGTGGCTCCCTGCTCAACTGGTGAGTTTCAGTTTGTCAGTGGGAAACTCCCGGATTGATAGCTCTGCTCTTGGTCTGAGAGTTGCCAGTCCCACTGAGGCCCAGAGGCTCGCCTTGCTTGGGAGAACAGGCGTCTAACCCTGTGACTTACAGGCCAGAACGGGAGCAGCCAGGCCACAGGCCACAGGCCACCCCGCTGTGCTGCCCTGTGCCATCAGTCTCTGAGCAGGAGTGAGTGGGCGGGGCATTTCTCTTCAGACCCTGGCAGCTGGTAACAGGCAGTATGCAGTGAGAGGAGCCACAGGCACCGTGGCGCTGGGCACCCACTCTTCTGTTCTCAAGCTGTCTGAGGGCCGGGGCACACTACCTCGGAGCCATCTCATCCAGGGTCCTTGTTCTCCACCCTTGAAGCTCAGCTTCCAAGGAGGAGAGGAGACGGCTGGACTTTGCCTATGGCGGTGGGGTCTCATTTCTCCCTGGGTGGATAATGCAGTCTTGCCCGGTATTTGTATTTATGTGCTTTCTGGAGCCTGTTGCATGCACTACAAAATTTCTTTGTAAAGAAGTTCTGCTTTTTCTTTTTAAAATCATCCTCTTAGAGAGGGGCCTTCTCAGAACCTCCCCGGGCCCCTGCCTCGATGCTCTTTGCTGTGGGTCACCCTAGCCCGCATGCCACTTATCATTCAACACAGACCAGGCTGGCATTGCTCAGCTGGAACCCAGTTTCCAGGAGCTGCCTCGTTGACTGTTCGGTGCTGTCTGGAGTGTGAGTTCTGCAGACAAGGCGCGCTGAAAGTGTGGAACCAAAGAGCACCCTGCTGAGTGCCAAGCGGACCTGCCTGCCTCTGGTCCCAGCTCTGCACACACCACGCTCTGACTCTGAGTGGGCTGCCTAATTTAATCCCGGCCTCCTCATCTATAAAATGGAGTTGGCAATTCCTACCTGGCTGGGTTGTCATGGAGACTTAGCTTTGTATTGTCTGTCAATCACAGAGCAAGGCTGCCAGGGGTCCCTACTCGGCAATGCTTCCTCTCTTCCTCTGACCCGGAGTCTTCCAGGCCAGAGCCCGGATGGCACTCAGGATGCCTGATCTTCCACTGCACCCAGCTCACAGACCCGCCCCTCCCTGCCTCAGGAGGGTTTTCTGGATCTCTCACCTAGTTATTAGTGATCTGCAATGGAACTAAGGGGCACAGTGAGTAGGAACGAGCTTGATTATAATTCAGTGGGCATCCTGAGAAATGGAGTGTTTTGTAGGGCTGAGAATTGTCGGGGGAAAAAAAGCATTTCCTCACCATTGTTGAGAATCTTTATAAAATACTTACAATTGAGTCATAAAAATAGCCAGCATAAAGTAATGCTTATGCTACACCAGGCTAAACGCTGGGCACTAAATGCTGTGGATGCAGTGTTTAATTTCGTCTTCAGGTTATTTTTCTCTAACTTTTATATACAAGGAAGATGGAGTATGAAGGGTCCACATAACTGGCCTGCCACACAGGAAGTGTCCGGGGCCTTCCCTCTCCTCATCCTCGGGCCTTCAGACGGCTCGGTCTGGGAATACGTGGAAGCTAATTGCATTTCTTAGGGTGTGTTTTGTTTTACATTTTTCAATCTAATTTGTTGGAATTTAATTTTTGGTATAAAATGAAAGAAACTGCATTTTGAGGTTTTTCCATTTAGACAATTCTTTCAATGCCATTTGAATGAATCCATCTTTTCCCTATTATTTCATGATTTTTCATATTACATTCTCAGTTCCACTAGAATGTGCGTGTGTGTGTGTGTGTGTGTGTGTGTGTGTGTGTGTTTGTCTATTCCTGGGACATCATTGTTACTCCTTAGAAGAGCCACACCCCCTTTCCATCTTAGTTGAAGGTCACAGGTGGGTGTTTTTTTGTGTAGATGTGGTGAATCAAACCCATTTAAAAGGTCTGGGCTGCACCCCAATCTCCCCCTTTAAGCAACCATGGAGTCATGAGGTTCAGGTGCTGATGATCATCTCATTTAAAAGGGAGAGCGTCTCTGGGCACAGTAAGCACGGTGGAGGATACCGAGCCCACAGGGTGTCTCATTGCCCAAGGTCACCCAGCAAGGAACAGAACCAAGACTGGAGCCAGGCTGCTGGTGCTCCAAGTCCCAGCCCCAGGCCATACGGCCATGCAATGGCTCCTTCATATTTATTTCTGGAAATGGATGAACGCTCCCGTGCTGTAACGGATCCAATGGCTCTGCTTCCCAAAGGAGATGCCACTCTCTCTCCTTCGGGCTTTCTCATCTCTGCACCCTCTAAGTTGTGCAGACTGCCATCTTCTCGTGACTCTCAAGTTCAGATTCAGCTGCCATGGCTGCACCTACCTCCCCTGTATTCCAAGTCACTGTCTTTCCTCCTCCCTAGAGCTGCCTCCTGGCACAGGCCACCATCATCCGACTTGCGGGCGTCTGGGAGGGTGCAACTGTCCCTCTCTCTAGCTGTGTCCCACCCCAAGCTGCCTCCACACAGGCCAGGAGCACTTCCGCAGGCCACAGCCAGAGGCGGTGCTTCTCTGCTGAAAACCCTTGGAGGGTAAGCCCCTTTAGGGACCCAGTCCTCTTCCAGCCCATGGCTCCCAGTCCTTCGGGTGTTCCCAGGGACCCTCCTACTGGCTGCCCCCGTGGCCAGGACCAGGGGACCCTGTCCTGAGATCTTGAATCAAGGGAGAGATCTTCTCTGCACTTCAGTCTCTGTCTGCATGGTCCTTAGAGCTTCCTGCCAACTGAGCAGAGTCATTGGAGGGTCTTGCTGCTGGTCTTCTCCCCTCTCCCGTCCTTGTTCCCTTGCCGGTCCTGATGGCAGAACCTCATTGTCCCATTCACCTCTACACCCCAGCAGCTGGCGGTGAGAGTGTGAGCAACAGGGAGCTCTCGGTGTGACTGGCTCCTTCGCAGGCTCTTTTGCTGCCCGGGGGGAGGGGATTGCTTGCTCTGGTCTCCTGTGCTTGCTGGTGTCTGCCTGTTCTTCCCTATACTCACCTGAGCAGTGTGTGGGAGCCGGGTCTCTCCCTTCCTGTCACCCAAGACTGTGGAGAGCACTGGTGTTTTGCCTGTGACTTGGAAGTTTTCCCAGAGCTTCCTCTAGGGAAGGGCCCTCGTGGTGGGGATTTGATCTGGTGCTTCTCATCTGTACAGACCAGCATTGAGGGTAGACGTGTCTGCAAACTCCAAACTCTGGATGTGAGAGTCCCTCCTCCCCACAGCCTGGGTTGGCCCGACACAGTCTGGTCATGTTCTGCAGGTTTCCAAGAAATGCTGATGAAATTAAATGAGTTCATCTTGGCGTCCAGGTAACTTTGAGGTCCCCAAGCTGAATTACCGAATATGATGGTCTGAAGAAATAGGGCCCTAGCAATGCCGTTACGTTGGGACCCGAAGTCTCCCTGGCTGGCAAAGTCTCGCTGAGACGTGCTGCTTGTTTGGGTTTTCTCCTTGGACACCACAGCAATGCAGAAAGCACTTTGTTAGTCGCCCCAAAGGCTCTGTCCCCTACAACTGCCCTGCCAGCATGCTGTGCTGCTGTCTCTGCCCTTTGCTCTCCTTTCCCACCCCTGAGGTGAGTGACCTCATGCTAGAAGGCACCAGAAATTCAGACAAAGAGGAATACCACCATTGTCGGAAAATGCAACTTGAGACAGAGGAAGTGGTAGACCAGGTCAAGCGGTCCTGGGACGTGGGTACGTTGGTCAGGGAGGGGTGGGTTCCTGAAGGAGGCTGCACGTGGAGACAGGGGCGGGCAGGACTCAAACACGAAGTGGAGAGAGTGTGGCTGGAGGGGAGGATGTCCAGGAAGCACCCAGGAAATGAAGAGCTGAGCACGGGCGGGGCGCTGCTCACGAGGGGACGGAGACGCCAGGAAGGGAGCCGCCCTCCCCAGCCTCCCTGCTTGCTGTCTGCCTGCCAGATGGGGAAGAGTGATGGAGACAGTGACGACGCTGCTGTCCCCTAAGTGTCGGCTCTTCTAAGTCCCCGCCTGGTCAGCTCGTTCCACGCCTCCTAAGCAGGTGAGGAAGCGGGCCCACCTGTGAGGGCCCGCCAGAGCCCTGGGCCCGTGTCCTGTCTCGGGGGTGTGCTGGGTGGACTGGGCTGGTCAGGCTCTGCCCACAGTGTCACTGAGGACTTCTGGAAGCTGGCATGACCTGGTCCACTGTCCGCCACCGGCCACCATGGGCCCATGCCCCTCCCAGCCTCCCACCCATGGCTGCACGCCAGGCATGTGCCAGACTTGTGCTAAGCTACCCTTGGGAGATGCAGCTGTTGACGAGAGCCTGGGAGGTCCTGCTGGGTGCAGCCGAGGCCTCTGGCCAGGACACGGAGGTAACCTGCCCTGGGGCCCAGGCATGGCTGGGTTGGAACGAGTCCAGTTGCCAGGCGAGCAGTGAGGGGACAAGGGGTGACGGCGAGTCTGAGGTCGCGTGGGCTGCCCGTCCACTCTGGACCGTGGAGGACAGTGCCAGGGGCCCGCAGCCTGTGGAGGGCCGGGTCCCGTGCAGCCCCTCTCTTCTCCGCACTTTCTCCCTCACAGCCGGCTCTGGCCCCCGCTGTCAGAAGCTGTGCTGGGAGCCCTGGCACCTGCTGCCCTGCTCTGCGTGGGATGAGGTCGCTGAGGTCTTACACCCTGTGCCCTGTCACTCACTGGGGTCGACGTGGGGGCACCAGCCCTGGAACCACCTTGGAGGAACCAGGCAGGTCTCGCGCTCCAGAGCCCTGGGCCTGCTCAGCAGAGCCACCTCTCGGGGCTTTGCCCAGGGCATCTCTGTGTGAGGCTTCCTCTGTCCCAGCCTTCAGTGCCCTGCTCCTGCACGGGCTTCCTCTGGAAGCACTGCCTCAGTGAATCACTTGCCTTTCCCTCAGGAGCATCTTCCAGACATGTCTCCAGCAGGCACGCGGTAGCTGTGCAGGAAGTACAGGGTGGAGGGATGAATGGGAGGCTTCCTGTTGCTGACAGCACGTGTCAGGGAGGAGAGGGCATCTTTGCTGCTTAGGTGCCACCTCTGAATGTGCAGCAGAGCTGGGCCGATCCTCCAGCTGACCCAAGTCAAAGGCAGGTGAGGGCTGCACTCTGGGCTCCCCCCAGAGCACCCCAATACTGAAACTTTGGTAAGTGTGCACCCTTATCAATGGTCTGTATAAAATGAACAGAAAATGAACCCCATTTGTTACTGACACTTTCCCAAACATGCCTGGCCATGAATCCTTGATTCATATAACCTGCTTAATGCTCATCAGAAGTGAGGTCATAGACAGGATTTTCCACCAGAGCTTGTTCAGAGTGGGACTCCCATGGTGGGGACGGAGACGGGGAGGACAAGTGATGTGGGTTCAGACCCTCTACAGTCGGAACCAGGGAAACCTCAGGTTGCAAGCAAAGGCCCTGAGGGGTCCTGGATGCAGTCTCTGGAGGTGAAGCCATTTTTAGTAAGAGAGTACGGCCAATCTATTTTCCATTAAATGAGTGAACTGTGTAATTGTCACAGTTCATAATTGTTTTCAACAGGACAGGCATAGCTGGAAATGGAGCAGATTCTACGAGCAACCAAACCTAATGAATATCCTGGGAAGATGGAGCTGTGCGTGGCCCAGTCTCGAATTCAGCCTGCTGCCCGTCAGTGAGTGAACCCTGTTCAGATATTAATCACGTAATCACGGGTGGGATGTGGGGTGGAGGAGCCAACAGGCCCTGGGTCAGCATGCTTGTCGCTCTTGGGCTGTGAGCAGGACACCTGAGCGGCTGTGAGAGGGACAGGGTGGGTTGAAGGTGCTAGGTGGTCAGACCCGAGGCTGCGGCTGGGGATGCCAGTGCCGGAGGCGGCGGCGCCATTAAAGCTGCTAATGGACTGAGGGCAGCCCCCAGTTCAAGAGCCGCTGGTGATGGAGTTGAGGCTCCCTGTCTGCATGAAGGTGTAGAGGGAGAGCCACTGGAGGGAAGCAGCAAGGTTGACAACTAGCAGGGAGGCGCCCGCTCTCCCCAGACAGTGAGTGCTGGGAGGTGCAGAGAGCACAGCGGGCTGCTGCCTTCGGGGCTGTGGCCAGTGTGGAGCGGAGCTGAGAGCTATGGCCCCTGGAGCCAGGCCTGGCAGGCTCTCAGGAGGTGTCTCTGTTAAAGGGTGCCTGGCGGGCGGGCTGTCTCCTGGGCGTGGACAGGAGCTCTGGTTCTTGCTCCTGTGCTCGCTCTGCACTCCTGGCTGAGTTCAGCAAACCTGAGTTGTGGGAGGCACTCAGGAGGGAAGGACGAGCAGGGACTGCAGCAGAACCTGTCCCAGGAGGTGCTCACAGGACACAGGCCACTCAGGTGGCTGGGCTGGAGCTGGGTAGAGCAGAACTGGGCAGGGTCCACGCCCGAGTCCAGAGACGTTCCCAGAGGCGGGGTCCTTGCAGGGCGGGGAGTCCAGAAGAGATGGCCAGAGAGGGAGGAGAGGCAAGGAGGACACGGATGCTTGTCCTGGCTTGGAGGATGAGGACCCACGGTCCCCAGAGTTTGGCTGCCGGGTCGGCGTGACGTGAGCTGCTGCTCCAGGGAAAGGAGCCGTCACTCTGCGGGTGGCTTTGTGAGCCATGAGAAGGTTTGCATTTTGTGCTGCTGGGATGGACAAATTTGGGGGTTTTGTCAGAAAGATGTGGTCCACAGAGCAGGTGTTGAGGTGGTGGCTGCTGTGGCCAGCGCAGAGCCGAGCAGGGAGGTCCTGGAGTGAGGACCGCAGGCTCTCGGGAGGTCCAGACCAGAGCCTGGGCTTTCCATCCAGGCTCACAAACAGGAAGAGGAGGCTAGATCGCTGGACCTGAGACTGACTGGCGGTTGATGGCGGAGGAGAGAGCAGAGAGGAAAGAGCCCGAGGTGGCTCCAGACCAGCTTGGTGGCTGGAATGCGGTGAGTGGAGCTAACTGGGGAGGGAGATGGCGTGGGTTCTGGACGTGGCTTTAGTGCCCTGAGGAGTAGACTGGAGAGCTCAGAGTGGTCTCTACATGTGGGAGCCACCAGCCCAGCAGGAGCACTAGCAGGTTCAAGGCGAGCATTCTTAGATGAGAGACGCAGTGGCCTAAGGACTTGCGATGGGGCTGAGGAGGGGAGAGCAGAGCTCGCAGCAGGGACGGCTGGCCCCGGGGAGGCGAGGCAGGCTGGACTTGTGCTGGGGGAGGGCCTGCTGTCCCCAGGGCCCACGGCCGAGGACCATTTCACCTGTTTGTCCTCTCCCTCTGTGACCCCAAATGGCACTTTTGTGGTTTCTGTAAATTCCTGTCATTGGGCCTTACTCTTGGCAGGGGGTCAACCTACTCATCCACCCAGGACCTGCAAGGTGGCTCTCCCGGATGAGACCAGGGAGCTTTCAGCCACCAGGGGCTTTCGACTGACAAGACTTAGGAAAGGAGAAGGAGGATTGCCAGGGAGTCCTGAGTGCTGCCCGTCAGACGCTCTGTCAGCATTTTGCAGGAGCTACCAAGCAGTGGTTATCCCCGCCTGCTCTGTGGCAGAGGTGGTTCAAGCAGGGTCTCTTCAGCTCCAAAGCCCTTGTTCTCTGCACCACATCCGACTCCCCCACCCACATCATAAAACAGCCGTAAACCTGGGCGGTGCTGCATGTTAAGCACCACCATCAGGAGCTCCCAATACGCATGAAATACTGGATGACAAAATGCTCAAGTTCATGAAAAAATGAGCAGAGGATTTTGGAGCCGGACAGCGTGGCCTTGTTTCTCAGCAACATTTCAAGTGACTGAGGCGACTCCCTTCACACAATAGCAGCAACGTCTGCAGTGCTTCTGCAGTCTGCAAACGCTGTCACTCAGGTTGCATCAGCCCGCGGCGGCCCTGCACGGTGGATGGTTATGAGGAAGGCTGAGATTCAGAGGCTGGGTGGCCTGCCCAAGGTGACCATGTCAGCAGGAACTCAGCTGGGGCGTGAGCACAGGTTTCTGACCGAGTCTGGTGCCCCTTCATTGTTCATTGCATCCCAGTTAAAGGTAAAGATGGAGATGAGACCTTTAGCAGCCACATATCCTGGGCTGTAAGTGGCCTGGCAAGTGGTGTGCACAGGCAGATGACAATTTCTAGGATGTCTCCTTGGATTCTCTGTTTACAGTCCCTCCTTTGTGAGCATTCAGCCAGATGGCATCCATGGGAACTCAGATACCCACCAGAAAGCCACTCCTTCAGACTAATTAGTTTCCCTTTATATGCCTCACCTTAAAAAGCTTTAAAGCTATTCTGTGATCTTACAATTCCTGTCCCAAAGCCTGCCTATCTCCTGTCTCCTCATGTCTTTTTATTTTCCTGGGACAAACCTGATGCCTCAATAGGGACGTGTTTGCACTCTGAAAGCCCAGTTACTGCCGCGCCTTCTCAGAGAAGGCAGCCTTGAACCGGCAACCTTCCTTTCCCCTGGGCATCCGTAGGCCCAGAGCGACTGCATATCACAGAGGCCTATTTTAGGAAGCACAAAAAGCTTTTGTCGTACAGGGAACAATGATTACCAAGGTAAAAGAAGAAGGTTTTGAAAACAGTGCTGCATTAGGCATGATGCCTTGACCCTGTCTTCCAAACCTAGGAGGGAGGCAGTCGCCTGTTTGATCAGTGTTTGTTTACCTGGATGTGTCATGGATCCTCTGCTCCGTGGCAGATACAGGCGTGTGCTTTCACAAGCACGAGGCCCCTGCCTTGCTCTCCAGCTCCTCGTGGTTCTGCAGCAGAGCAACACACATTGGAAGAGGCCACTGTTGCCCAGTCCTTGGTACAGCATGGGGCGTAGGAGCCAGGTGATTTTGGAGGACCAAAGACACATCTGAAGGGATCAGAGGACATGATGTTCGAGCTTCACCTTGAAAGTGACCAAGATCAGAGGAAGAAGCAGGATGTGAGAAGTTCCTGGCAGATGAAACTGCAGGTGCAAAGATAGGAAGGCAGGAAACGGGATGTATGGAAGGACCCCAGCGTTCAGTGTGGTTGGACGCTGTAACACCCAGGGCCCCGGGGGAACTGAGACCTGGGGTCCAAGAAGTTAGCTCAGAAGAGACAGGCGGGCCAGATCCTGAAGTCTGTGCTTCAAGGCTTCCACCAGGAGTTCCGTGTGTGATGACTTCCCTGCCTCAAGTCATTCATCATGACGGCCCTGCACCATGATGTCCCTGCATTATGACTTCTGCATGCACAACTCTTCTGCAGCATGACTTCCATCATCACTCCCTTGCACTGTGACCTCTGTGCACCATGATGTCTTCCCCGCACCATGACTTCCCTGCATCATGTCTTCCCCGCACCATGACTTCCCTGCATCAAGACTTCCCTGTGTGATGGGTTGACATATTTGACTCTATGGAAATGTTACAGGCCAGGTTACATGGGCAATGATTAAACAGACTTCATTTTACCCTGAGACTCCATGTTATAATGCTTTTCCTGTGGTAACACCCCGCCTCCGAACCCATCAACAATTGCTTGGCATGGCATGTTTGGCAACACAAAATGGCAATTCTTAGATAATGTTAAATTGTTCTTTTTGGTTCCTATTTTTCTTGGACAATGTACCCTGTCAGCAACGATTGTCTAGATGTTAGTAACCATTCTTTAACTTGTACCCAACTAAGGTCATTTGACCCACTTCTCCTTCTGTGTTTGATTGTAGATCTCATGTTAGTTTGTAGTTTTAAATCATAGCAACAGACACTTATGATTGATGTACTAACAGGTGGTATAAAAACCCCTGCAACTCTACCCTTGAAGTTGTCCTCCCAATAGCCATTTTGGGCATTGTATGAGACAGCTGGCTGGCTAATGAAGACTCAAATTTGGATTTCTCAGTGGTGATTGGTCTGTTCTTAAATTGCGCCCACAACACCTGCACCATGACTTCCCTGAACGAGGTCTTTCATGAACCATGACTTCGGTGCACTATGACTTAGGTGCATCCTGACATTCATTGTGACTTCCCTGCACCATGACTTCCCTGCACCATGACTTTCACCATGACTTCCATGCACCATGACTTCCCTGCACCATGACTTCCCTGCACCATGACTTCCACCATGACTTCCCTGCATCATGATTTCCACCATGACTTCCACCATGACTTCCCTGCACCATGACTTCCACCATGACTTCCACCATGACTTCCATGCACCATGACTTCCCTGCACCATGACTTCCATGCACCATGACTTCCACCATGACGTCCATGCACCATGACTTCCACCATGACGTCCATGCACCATGACTTCCACCATGACTTCCATGCACCATGACTTCCCTGCACTATGACTTCCACCATGACTTCCCTGCACCATGACTTCCACTATGACTTCCCTGCATCATGATTTCCCTGCTCTATGACTTAGCTGCATCCTGACATTCATTGTGACTTCCCTGCATCATGACTTTCCTGCCTTATGACTTACCTGTATAAGGATTTCCCTGCATCATGACTTCTCTGCACCATGACTTTCCTGCATCCTATGTTCCATGCACCATGACTTCCATGAGCTCTGACCTCTGCAGGTCATGCCTAGTCCATGAATTTGACTTCATTCACAGGTAACTGCTTTGCTTATATACAAAAGTAATTCCAGTGAAAGGATAACTTAAACACTAGTAAATGCTTATTTCTTGCGGCATCCTCTCCTCATCTCTGTATGACCCCTACTTTCTTATCCACAAATGCAGGCAGTGTTTGTTCTGTGGCCTGCAGAATAATATTTTAAATTCTGTTTTATTTTGCCTGCCTCCAAATCCCAAGTTCTTTCAATCCCAGGCATCATCGAGGATCAGCCCTCCTGGCAATTTTCTTCCGTGTTCAAACTGGCTTCTGGACCTCCTTTAGTCACCACCTCACAGGTATTTGTGAATCTGCCACAAGTCTCATTTGAGAATATGCTACATGGCTCATCTGAGTGAAATAGCTAGCCCTCTTCTTAGACACAGCTCTGACGATGGAGCATCATGGCCAAGACCGGGAGTGCCGCTGGGCTCCCCAGGATTACGACTCTGCCTGGGCGCCAACTCTGGCTTCCTGGGTTCTGATTGCAGAGCCCTGGGCAAGTTTCTCCCTCCCTCTTCCCTAGATTCCTCATCCATAGTGAGGGCTGTGGTGAGGTTTCCGTGAGAATACAAACCAAACTCTCAGTGCCGAAACTCACTTGGGGTAAAACGAGTTAACACGTGTTGTTAACAGGAGTAGAAAGTGGTCTCAGCCTCAGGGAGCTGCAGTCTGGAGGGATCTGCAGTTGAAGAGGTAAAGATGAAGCACAGGAAGGTCACAGGTGCAGGGGCTGGGCGAGCTCTCCCTGCTGGGCAAGGAGGGCACCCCAGGAGGGCATGCCCAGTGGCTCAGAAGGGTTCAGAGCCCAGCACCAGAATGCTGGGGCAGGATTCCCACCCCCATCTTCCCTTTCCCAGCCAGGAAGAGTGCCCGGGACGGGGAGGGGAGCTGGAGTCGCTCTGCCCGGAGTATCTCCAGACCATGGAGCGCAATGTGCCCCAAGATCAAGAAAGAACCAGAAGCAACTTTAATTTGGGGGTTTTCATCCAGATGAAAGCAGTGTGGGCTGCAGAAGTCCCTTCCTATTTGGGATATCTTTTTCATTGCTGTTCTTGTGAGGAAACCGAGGAGACACCAGCTGAGAGGAGGCTCCATCCTCCCTCCACAGGCTGGGGGCCCATGGGTCCAGTGGGCGGCTAAGGGCACTTCCCCAGCACACCAGCGCCCTCGGTGTGGCTCCAGGTCCGTGGCAGGAAACCCTCCTGCATGCAGCAACTTGGACTTTTCGGGAAAGTTTTCTGTGGCGAAGCCATGCGGTGGAGGAGCGAAATGGTTTCCACACGGCCATGTGGCCACCCAGACCTGCAGTGAGCCTGTTGAGGACCCCCTTGAGCCCTGCAGCAGGAGCACAGTGAGACAGGCTCCCAGCCACAGGCCGGGAGCTTCTGGGGCTTGAGTTCTGTTCAGATCTTAAGGCCGAGGCCTTTGTCTCACAGGGTCACTACGGAAAAGGGGAGGAATGTGGAGTGGGTTCAAGAGGGTGCCATGTGCAGGGGCTCTGCTGGTGGACCACGAGGGGTAGCTGGCGAGGGCCTGCCCTGAGCATGGGCTGGGTAGCTGAGTGCTCAAGGCTGCTGGGCAGAGCTTGCCCTGAGCGCAGTGTGGAGGCATGCTGCCCAGAAGGGACTCTTGGCCACCAGTTGGGCATCCAGCAATCCAGTTAGCTGGGAGACTAGCTGCTGGCAGTTAGTGCGGACCCCACAGTTTTGAGGGCCCAGACCCCAGAGACCGCCTTGCTTCAGACACCAGTTGTGAGACCAAGCAGTTATAAATTTGGGGGTCCCTCAGCATCCCCTCAGGTCTGCTAATGTGCTAGAACAAGTCACAGAACTCAGGGGGGTGCTGGTCACCTTACCCCTTTATTACAAAGGATACGAATGAATAGCCAGAAGAAGGATGCACCAGGGAGTTCTGAGAAGGGATGCAGAGCAACAGCGCCCTCTCTGAGTGCCACCCCAGCCTGTGTGTATGTTCTCCACCTGGAAGCTTCCCAAGCCTCAGTTCCAGGATTTTTATGTGGGTTTATTGCTCGGGCGTGATTGATTAGTTATTGGCTATTAGTGATGGGCTTGGTCTTCCATCCCTCTCCCTCTCTCTCTAAGAAGGATGGAAGAGGACAGCAAAAAGCTCCACACTTCTGGGAGTGGGGTCCCTACAGAAGTCCTTCCCTGTCCTTCCCCTCATTAGCATAGGTTCTTAGATGTTGGAGAGGAGCTCATTTGAATAACAACGAACCCTCCTATCACTAGGGAACCCAAGATGCAGGAGCTCCGTGCCAGGCACCAGGGGAAAGGACCAACTATGCTTTTATTGCTCTGCAGGAGGTGGGTGAAAGGGGACACAGAGACTGCTGACCACATTTCTGACTCAGAGCCCTGGTCAATTATGGTTTGGCTGGAGGCGGCAAATAAAGTTTAGAAAACACCTGAGCCAACTGTTGGGGGATTAAAGCCACCATTTGGGGATAAAAAAGTAAGACACCTATTTTGCACAATCGAGAAATAGTAATCTCAAAGCTTAGTGTTTATCCAACCGTGATCAGCAGCTTATGCGATTTTCCTTTTTGATTTGTGGATAGTCATGAGCCAATTACCCTGGAATTAGAATAAAAATGGCACGCAGGTGAGGCCTCTGGAGCTGCTGGGGGGCGCGGGGGGATAGAATAACAAGGTACTGCCCACCTGGGCATCACAGCCTCAGCAGCAGGCTTCCCCTGGCTCTCGTAGGTCGCTTGAGCAGCAGGCTCCATGACAGCAGCGGGTCAGACCCCGGTGTCCAGTGCATACCGCTTGTTCTTCTTGCTCCTTTTGGTTCTTGGCTGTTCTATTTGCCCAGAGAAATTTATTTCTGGCTGAGCAATCAGCCTAACAAGGAACAGCTCACTAGGGAGTGACTGGCTTGGTGGTTGCTTCCGGCAGGCGTTTCCCAGAGTCCCTGCCAGAACTGAGGCTCCTTCTACTCCTTTTCCCACCTGCAGCCGGGACCATGTGGTCCCACAGGAGTAAAGTGGAAGAGAACAGCCAGGATTCTGGGAGCCGGCCGAGTGCCACTGGTGCTTGGTGAGACGTTACTCTGTTTTCACCACGGGGCACGTTTGTGCTCTCCCTTGCATTGTCTTGAGACTTCTCGTGAGTGTGCAAGATGTGGTGGCTGTCTAACCATTTCACAGAGAGCAAAAGTGACACAAAGCAGCTAGTCTCTCCTAAGATCTTCCAACGGATGAAAGGGCAGGCCAGACCTGCCCTGATGGATGAAGTCACGTGCCATGCCTTCCCTGAGCCCAGTTAGAATATTCTGTGAAGAGTTGTGCGCTTTGGCATTTGGCTGCACAGAGTGTAAGTTGGGCTGGAATGGTTTTGTGTGAACACAGGTCCGTGGAGATGGGTCAGGAGCCCCATCATGCAGATGTAACAAGGTGTCTCAATCAAACTGTATTTTAGGCTGTCTTCTCTTGTAGGAGAAAGAGACACACGTGTGTGTGAATTTGTGTTGAGCGCCAAATAATTCATTCCCGGAAACCCTCCTCCACTGCACGGGAGGTCTTGGAGCAGGGACCTCAGAGTAGGAATTGCAAACCCATCTTCAAGGCTTTGCCAACAGCCTACCCAGCTGCATTGACTTAGGACCACAGGCAGGCTTTTGCAAGATACCTTTAAGATAACACAGCCAAGAAGATAATCCACCTTACCTATGGTTACCTATAAAATCTACCTGTTCTGGACGTGTTTAGAGTCATCATCAGCCTTAGGTAAGCAAGAGTTACCTTCCTTCTAACTCCTGAAACTAAGACAGAGCATGCATGGGACCAATATGGCTCTGAAGGTAAACCCTTGACTTTTGTTTATTTAAAAATAAGGAATTTTCCAATGCATAATATTTGCACCTGTGTTTCAGAGATGGTGGTAGGCATGTCAAATGCAGACCTGTCAGTCAAAATCTGGGAAAGGAAACATTATTTGAAGTAAAACAATAGATGGCAGGAGAGGAGAGACCCCACGATGAGGGTGGGAAACCGTGCTCTGCAAGCCCACGACGAAGATGCTCGGGCTGCCCGGGTTCAGGGAGGTGGGATGAGCAGAACCTGGAGGGTCACACGAGGTGGGAAAGGAGACAGGAGGTCATGGGAGCAAGTGCAGCCGGGTGTGGGAAGGAGACTTGCAGGGCCTGCCAAGGTCAAATTCCAAGAGCAGAGTTGAATCTCCAGGATCTATGCTTGTTCTGGGTAGAAGGAGGGACTCCAAGTGGCAGCCCAGGCTCAGCTGCTGAGCCCACGGAGGGGCAGGTAGGGCCTGGGACCACCCAGGTCTGACTGGCAGGGCCCAGAGGTCTAGTGGGCACCTTGCATGGTACCCAGAACCAGGCAGAAATGCTGTCCTGTGCTTGTGCCCAGAGAGGGCCGCTGCACAAGATGACAGGAGACCTGGGTCACTCTAGGTGAGGCCGACCACTCCATGCTCAGCCAGAAGCTTGAATTCATTCTGCTGGCCATGAGAGGACTGCAGAGAGCTGTCAGGCAGTGAAGCACACAGAAAATAATTGCGCTCTAAAGCCTGCCAGCCTCCCAGAGAGACACCTCCACGCTGCTCTCAAGGTCAGGCGCTGTTCTCCGGTTCCCTTTACCCAGAGCCCAGCTCTTGCTCCCAGAACCCGGGCTCAGGGTGGACTCAACCTGTGGTGGCAGCAAAGCACTCCCAGCCACCCCGATCTCCAGTTCTGCCCAGTTTGTGCCCTGATTAATGAGGGCTGTTAATTAGAGCGCTGTATTCCCAGCATTATGGACGTGGCTGGGAGCCAAGTCCTGGAGACGGGATCATGATCAGAACGAATGGGAGAAGCTGCTGCCTGGGGGGAGGAGCTGGGACCAGGCAGGTGCAAGAGTGTCCCTCCCTGGGCTCGGACTCTCCACCATGGGCAGCTTGCCCAGGCCTGGCACATCCTCCCAGGCAGAACAGGGGCCCTACATGGGCCAATGTTTCTTGATTCCTTCCCATGAGGTGAAGACAGGGGCCTGGCGTGGGGGTTTCTCTGCACATAGGGAGGGAAGCACTGCAGGCCTGGGGGCAGGGGAGGTGAGAGGACAGGGGAACAGTGAGGCAGGCATGGAGGGGAGGGCCCCACAGGGAGGAAAATGGGGAAGGAGGTGAACCTGGCTTCCTGGAATGTGGGGTCCTGGGAGAGGGGACATGGAGACCAGGAATGTGGGGGCCTGTGAGAGGGGAACCTGGAGACCTGGAATGTGGGGCATGGAAGAAAAGCCTGGGTCTGGGGGTGGGAACCTGGAGTCCTAGAACATGGGGGCCTGGGAGAGGGAACCTGGATTCCTGGAACAGGGGGCCCTGGGAGAGGGAACCTGGAGTCCTAGAACATGGGGGCCTGGGAGAGGGAACCTGGAGTCCTGGAACATGGGGGCCTGGGAGAGGGAACCTGGAGTCCTGGAACATGGGGCCTGGGAGAGGGAACCTGGAGTTCTGGAACATGGTGCCTGGGAGCAGGAACTGGAATCCTGGAACATGGGGTCAGGGAGAAGAATCAGGTATCCTGGAACATGGGGCCTGGGAGAGGGAACCTGGAGTTCTGGAACATGGGAGTCTGGGAGAGGGAACCTGGTATTCTATAACAAGGGACTCTGGGAGAGGGAAAAAGTAGTCACAGAACATGAGGGCCTGGGAGAGGGAACCTGGAATTCTGTAACATGGGAGCCTGGGAGAGGGAACCTGGAGTCTTGGAACATGGGGGTCTGTGGGAGGGACCTGGAGTACTGGAACATGGGGCCTGGGAAAGGGAAAGTGGATTCCTGGAACATGGGGGACTGGGAGAGGGAACCTGGAGTCTTGGAACATGGGAACCTGAAAGAGGGAACCTGGAGTCCTGGAACTATGGCTTAGGAGAGAGAAACTGGTGTTGTAGAACATGGGGGCCTGGGAGAGGGAATCTGGAATTCTGTATCATGCGGCCTGGGAGAGGGAACATGGAGTCCTGGAACATGGGTTCTGGGGAAGAAGAACCTGGAGTCCTAGAACATGTAGGCCTGGGAGAAGAAATAAGGAGTTAGAGAACATGGGGTCTGGGGAAGAGGAACCTAGAATCCTAGAACATGGGGACAGGATTAGGGAACCTGGAGTCCTGGAGCAGGGGTACCGGAGAGGAACCTCGAGTGCTGCAACATGGAGCCTGGAAGAGGGAATCTGGAGTACTGGAACATGGGGACCTGGGGAAGAGAACCTGGAGTCTAGGAACATGGGGTATGGGAGAGGGAACATGGAGTCCTGGAACATGGGGTCCTGGAAGATGATATCTGGAGTCCTGGAAATAGGGGTCTGGGAGAGGGAACCTGGATTCCTGGAACATGGGGCCCTGGGGTAGAAAATAAAATCCTAGAACATGAGGGCTTGTGAGAGGGAAACTGGAGTCTTGTAACATGGGCCCTGGGAGAGGGAACCTGGAGTCCTGGAACATGAGGATCTTGGGAGGGAACCTGGAGTCCTAGAATATGGGGGCCTGAGAGAGGGAATCTGGAGTCCTGGAACATGGGGCCTGGGGGAGGGAACATGGAGTCCTGGAACATGGGGACTGGGAGGGGGAACCTAGAGTTCTAGAACCTGGGAGCATGTGAGAGGGAACCTGGAGTCCTGGAATATGGGACCTGGGAGAGGGAACATGGAGTCCTGGAACATGGGGACTGGGAGAGGGAACCTAGAGTTCTGGAACATGGGAGTATGTGAGAGGGAACCTGGAGTCCTGGAATATGGGGTATGGGAGATGGAACACGAGTCCTGAAATATGGGGTATGGGAGAGGAAGCATGGAGACCTGGAACATGAGGAGGGAGGGAGGGAACCTGGAATTGTGGAATATGTGGGCCTTGGAGAGGGAAACTGGTGTCCTGTAACATGGGTTTTCAGAGAGGAACCTGGAGTCCTGGAATATGGAGCCTGGGAGAAGGAACCTGGAGTCCAGGAACATGGGGGCCTGGGAAAGGGAATGTGGAGTCCTGGAATATGGGACCTGGGGAAGAGGAACCTGGAGTCCTAGAAGATGAGGTCTGGGAGAGGAAACCTGGAATCCAAGAACATGAGTTCTGGGAGAGGGATAATGGAGTCCTGGAATATAACTTCTGGTGGAGGGAATCTGGAGCCCTGAACAGGGAGTGTGGTGAAGAGGAACCTGGAGTCCTAGAACTTGGGGGCCTTAGTGAAGGAACATGGAGTCCTGAACATGGGGCCTGGGAGAGGGAACCTGGAGTCCTGGAACTTGGGGGCCTTGGAGAGGGAACCTAGATTTCTGGAACATTGGGGCCAGGGAGAGTGAATGTCTACTCCTGGAACCTGGTCCTGGGGAAAAGGAACCTAGAATCTTAGAACATGGGGGCCTGGGAGAGGTTTCCTGGAGTCCTGGAACATGGGGTTCTGGGAGAGGGAACCTGGAGTCCTGGAATATGGGGGCCTGGGAGAGGGAACCTGGAGTCCTGGAACATGGGGTTCTAGGAGAGGGAACCTCGAGTCCTGAAACATGGGGCTGGGGGAGGAAGAACCTGGATTCCTAGAACATGGGGACCTGGGAGATGATACCAGGAGTAGGAAGAACCTGGATTCCTAGAACATGGGGACCTGGGAGATGATACCAGGAGTCCTAGAACATGGGGGTTTGGGGAAGGGAACCTGGAGTCCTAGAACATGAGGGTGTGGGATAGGGGTCTGGGAGAGGGAACCTGGAGTCCTGGAATATGGGGGTCTGGGAGAGGGAACCTGGAGTTGTGGAACATGGGGCCTGGGAAAGGGAACCTGGAGGACTGTAACATGAGGGCCTGGGAAAGGGAACCTGGAGGACTGTAACATGAGGGCGTGGGAGATGGAACCTGGAGTCCTGGAACATGGGGCCCTGGGAAAGGGAACCTGGAGTCCTGGAATATGGGGGTCTGGGAGAGGGAACCTGGAGTACTGTAACATGAGGGCCTGGGAAAGGGAACCTGGAGTCCTGGAACATGGGGCCCTGGGAAAAGAACCTGGAGTCCTGGAACATGGGGCCCTGGGAGAGGGAACCTGGAGTCCTGGAACATGGGCCCTGGGAGAGGGAACCTGGAGTCCTGGAACATGGGGCCCTGGGAGAGGGAACCTGGAGTCCTGGAACATGGGGCCCTGGGAGAGGGAACCTGGAGTCCTGGAACATGGGGCCCTGGGAGAGGGAACCTGGAATCCTGGAACATGGGGCCCTGGGAGAGGGAACCTGGAGTCCTGGAACATGGGGCCCTGGGAGAGGGAACCTGGAGTCCTGGAACATGGGCCCTGGGAGAGGGAACCTGGAGTTCTGGAACATGGGGCCTGGGAAAGGGAACCTGGAGGACTGTAACATGAGGGCCTGGGAAAGGGAACCTGGAGTCCTGGAACATGGCATCCTGGGAAAGGGAACCTGGAGTCCTGGAACATGGCGCCCTGGGAGAGGGAACCTGGAGTCCTGGAACATGGGGCCTGGGAGAGGGAACCTGGAGTCCTGGAATATGGCGCCCTGGGAGAGGGAACCTGGAGTCCTGGAACATAGGGGCCTGGGAGAGGGAACCTGGAGTCCTGGAACATGGCACTCAGGGAGAGGGAACCTGGAGTCCTGGAACATGGCACTCAGGGAGAGGGAACCTGGAGTCCTGGAACATGGGGCCTGGAAGAGGGAACCTGGAGTCCTGGAACATGGCACTCTGGGAGAGGGAACCTGGAGTCCTGGAACATGGCACTCTGGGAGAGGGAACCTGGAGTCCTGGAACATGGGGCCTGGAAGAGGGAACCTGGAGTCCTGAAACATGGGGTCTGGGAGAGGGAACTTGGATCCTGGATCATGGGGGCCTGGGAGAGGGAGCGTGGAGTCCTGGAATATGGGGACCTGGTGGAGGCAACCTGGAGTCCTGGAATATGGGGCCTGAAAGAGGGAAAATGGAGTCCTGGAACATGGGGCCTGGGAGAGGGAACCTGGAGTCCTGGAACATGGGGCCCTGGGAGAGGGAACCTGGAGTCCTGGAACATGGGGCCCTGGGAGAGGGAACCTGGAGTCCTGGAACATGGGCCCTGGGAGAGGGAACCTGGAGTTCTGGAACATGGGGCCTGGGAAAGGGAACCTGGAGGACTGTAACATGAGGGCCTGGGAAAGGGAACCTGGAGTCCTGGAACATGGCATCCTGGGAAAGGGAACCTGGAGTCCTGGAACATGGCGCCCTGGGAGAGGAAACCTGGAGTTCTGGAACAAGGGACTCTGGGAGAGGGAACCTGGAGTCCTGGAACAAGGGACTCTGGGAGAGGGAACCTGGAGTCCTGGAACATGGCTCCCTGGGAGAGGGAACCTGGAGTTCTGGAACATGTGGCCCTGGGAGAGGGAACCTGGAGTCCTGGAACATGGGGCCCTGGGAGAGGGAACCTGGAGTCCTGGAACAAGGGACTCTGGGAAAGGGAACCTGGAGTCCTGGAACATGGGGCCCTGGGAGAGGGAACCTGGAGTCCTGGAACAAGGGACTCTGGGAAAGGGAACCTGGAGTCCTGGAACATGGGGCCTGGAAGAGGGAACCTGGAGTCCTGAAACATGGGGTCTGGGAGAGGGAACTTGGATCCTGGATCATGGGGGCCTGGGAGAGGGAGCGTGGAGTCCTGGAATATGGGGACCTGGTGGAGGCAACCTGGAGTCCTGGAATATGGGGCCTGAAAGAGGGAAAATGGAGTCCTGGAACATGGGGCCTGGGAGAGGGAACCTGGAGTCCTGGAACATGGGGCCCTGGGAGAGGGAACCTGGAGTCCTGGAACATGGGGCCCTGGGAGAGGGAACCTGGAGTCCTGGAACATGGGCCCTTGGAGAGGGAACCTGGAGTTCTGGAACATGGGGCCTGGGAAAGGGAACCTGGAGGACTGTAACATGAGGGCCTGGGAAAGGGAACCTGGGGTCCTGGAACATGGCATCCTGGGAAAGGGAACCTGGAGTCCTGGAACATGGCGCCCTGGGAGAGGAAACCTGGAGTTCTGGAACAAGGGACTCTGGGAGAGGGAACCTGGAGTCCTGGAACAAGGGACTCTGGGAGAGGGAACCTGGAGTCCTGGAACATGGCGCCCTGGGAGAGGGAACCTGGAGTTCTGGAACATGTGGCCCTGGGAGAGGGAACCTGGAGTCCTGGAACATGGCGCCCTGGGAGAGGGAACCTGGAGTCCTGGAACAAGGGACTCTGGGAAAGGGAACCTGGAGTCCTGGAACATGGTGCCCTGGGAGAGGGAACCTGGAGTCCTGGAACATAGGGGCCTGGGAGAGGGAACCTGGAGTCCTGGAACAAGGGACTCTGGGAGAGGGAACCTGGAGTCCAGGAACATGGCATCCTGGGAAAGGGAACCTGGAGTCCTGGAACATAGGGCCCTGGGAGAGGGAACCTGGAGTCCTGGAACAAGGGACTCTGGGAGAGGGAACCTGGAGTCCTGGAACATGGGGCCCTGGGAGAGGGAACCTGGAGTTCTGGAACATGTGGCCCTGGGAGAGGGAACCTGGAGTCCTGGAACATGGGGCCCTGGGAGAGGGAAACTGGAGTCCTGGAACAAGGGACTCTGGGAGAGGGAACCTGGAGTCCTGGACAAGGGACTCTGGGAGAGGGAACCTGGAGTCCTGGAACATGGCACCCTGGGAGAGGGAACCTGGAGTTCTGGAACATGGGGCCCTGGGAGAGGGAACCTGGAGTCCTGGAACATGGGGCCCTGGGAGAGGGAACCTGGAGTCCTGGAACATAGGGGCCTGGGAGAGGGAACCTGGAGTCCTGGAACAAGGGACTCTGGGAGAGGGAACCTGGAGTCCTGGAACATGGCGCCCTGGGAGAGGGAACCTGGAGTCCTGGAACATAGGGGCCTGGGAGAGGGAACCTGGAGTCCTGGAAAAAGGGACTCTGGGAGAGGGAACCTGGAGTCCTGGAACATGGCATCCTGGGAAAGGGAACCTGGAGTCCTGGAACATAGGGCCCTGGGAGAGGGAACCTGGAGTCCTGGAACATGGCATCCTGGGAAATGGAACCTGGAGTCCTGGAACATAGGGCCCTGGGAGAGGGAACCTGGAGTCCTGGAACAAGGGACTCTGGGAGAGGGAACCTGGAGTCCTGGAACATGGCACTCAGGGAGAGGGAACCTGGAGTCCTGGAACATGGGGCCCTGGGAGAGGGAACCTGGAGTCCTGGAACAAGGGACTCTGGGAGAGGGAACCTGGAGTCCTGGAACAAGGGACTCTGGGAGAGGGAACTTGGAGTCCTGGAACATGGTGCCCTGGGAGAGGGAACCTGGAGTTCTGGAACATGTGGCCCTGGGAGAGGGAACCTGGAGTCCTGGAACATGGGGCCCTGGGAGAGGGAACCTGGAGTCCTGGAACAAGGGACTCTGGGAGAGGGAACCTGGAGTCCTGGAACATGGCGCCCTGGGAGAGGGAACCTGGAGTCCTGGAACATAGGGGCCTGGGAGAGGGAACCTGGAGTCCTGGAACAAGGGACTCTGGGAGAGGGAACCTGGAGTCCTGGAACATGGCGCCCTGGGAGAGGGAACCTGGAGTCCTGGAACATAGGGGCCTGGGAGAGGGAACCTGGAGTCCTGGAACAAGGGACTCTGGGAGAGGGAACCTGGAGTCCTGGAACATGGCATCCTGGGAAAGGGAACCTGGAGTCCTGGAACATAGGGCCCTGGGAGAGGGAACCTGGAGTCCTGGAACATAGGGGCCTGGGAGAGGGAACCTGGAGTCCTGGAACAAGGGACTCAGGGAGAGGGAACCTGGAGTCCTGGAACATGGGGCCTGGAAGAGGGAACCTGGAGTCCTGAAACATGGGGTCTGGGAGAGGGAACTTGGATCCTGGATCATGGGGGCCTGGGAGAGGGAGCGTTCAGTCCTGGAACATGGGGACCTGGTGGAGGCAACCTGGAGTCCTGGAATATGGGGCCTGAAAGAGGGAAAATGGAGTCCTGGAACATGGGGTCTGGGAGTGGGAACCTGGAGTCCTGGAACATGGGGCCCTGGGAGAGGGAACCTGGAGTCCTGGAACATGGGCCCTGGGAGAGGGAACCTGGAGTTCTGGAACATGGGGCCTGGGAAAGGGAACCTGGAGGACTGTAACATGAGGGCCTGGGAAAGGGAACCTGGAGTCCTGGAACATGGCATCCTGGGAAAGGGAACCTGGAGTCCTGGAACATGGCGCCCTGGGAGAGGGAACCTGGAGTCCTGGAACATGGGTCCTGGGAGAGGGAACCTGGAGTCCTGGAACATGGCGCCCTGGAAGAGGGAACTTGGAGTCCTGGAACATGGCGCCCTGGGAGAGGGAACCTGGAGTCCTGGAACATGGCACTCAGGGAGAGGGAACCTGGAGTCCTGGAACATGGCGCCCTGGAAGAGGGAACTTGGAGTCCTGGAACATGGAGTCTGGGAGAGGGAACCTGGAGTCCTGGAACATGGGGCCTGGGAGAGGGAACCTGGAGTCTTGGGACATGGGGGCCTAGGAGAGGGAACCTGGAGTCCTGGAACATAGGGGCCTGGGAGAGGGAACCTGGAGTCCTGGAACATGGGGCCTGGAAGAGGGAACCTGGAGTCCTGGAACATGGCACTCAGGGAGAGGGAACCTGGAGTCCTGGAACATGGCACTCAGGGAGAGGGAACCTGGAGTCCTGGAACATGGGGCCCTGGGAGAGGGAACCTGGAGTCCTGGAACATGGCACTCTGGGAGAGGGAACCTGGAGTCCTGGAACAAGGGACTCTGGGAGAGGGAACCTGGAGTCCTGGAACATGGGGTCTGGGAGAGGGAACCTGGAGTTCTGGAACATGGGGCCCTGGGAGAGGGAACCTGGAGTCCTGGAACATGGGGCCCTGGGAGAGGGAACCTGGAGTCCTGGAACATGGGGCCCTGGGAGAGGGAACCTGGAGTCCTGGAACATGGGGCCTGGAAGAGGGAACCTGGAGTCCTGGAACATGGGGTCTGGGAGAGGGAACCTGGAGTCCTGGAACATGGGGCCTGGAAGAGGGAACCTGGAGTTCTGGAACATGGGGCCCTGGGAGAGGGAACCTGGAGTCCTGGAACATGGGGCCCTGGGAGAGGGAACCTGGAGTCCTGGAACATGGGGCCTGGGAGAGGGAACCTGGAGTCCTGGAACATGGGGCCTGGAAGAGGGAACTTGGAGTCCTGGAACATGGCGCCCTGGGAGAGGGAACCTGGAGTCCTGGAACATGGCGCCCTGGGAGAGGAAACCTGGAATCCTGGAACATGGGGGCCTAGGAGAGGGAACCTGGAGTCCTGGAACATAGGGGCCTGGGAGAGGGAACCTGGAGTCCTGGAACATAGGGGCCTGGGAGAGGGAACCTGGAGTCCTGGAACATGGGGCCTGGAAGAGGGAACTTGGAGTCCTGGAACATAGGGCCCTGGGAGAGGGAACCTGGAGTCCTAGAACATGGCGCCCTGGGAGAGGGAACCTGGAGTCCTGGAACATGGGGGCCTAGGAGAGGGAACCTGGAGTCCTGGAACATAGGGGCCTGGGAGAGGGAACCTGGAGTCCTGGAACATAGGGGCCTGGGAGAGGGAACCTGGAGTCCTGGAACATGGCACTCAGGGAGAGGGAACCTGGAGTCCTGGAACATGGGGGCCTGGGAGAGGGAACCTGGAGTCCTGGAACATGGGGGCCTGGGAGAGGGAACTTGGAGTCCTGGAACATGGGGTCTGGGAGAGGGAACCTGGAGTCCTGGAACATGGGGTCTGGGAGAGGGAACCTGGAGTCCTGGAACATGGGGCCCTGGGAGAGGGAACCTGGAGTCCTGGAACATGGGGCCCTGGGAGAGGGAACCTGGAGTCCTGGAACATGGGGCCCTGGGAGAGGGAACCTGGAGTCCTGGAACATGGGGCCTGGAAGAGGGAACCTGGAGTCCTGGAACATGGGGTCTGGGAGAGGGAACCTGGAGTCCTGGAACATGGGGCCTGGAAGAGGGAACCTGGAGTTCTGGAACATGGGGCCCTGGGAGAGGGAACCTGGAGTCCTGGAACATGGGGCCCTGGGAGAGGGAACCTGGAGTCCTGGAACATGGGGCCTGGGAGAGGGAACCTGGAGTCCTGGAACATGGGGTCTGGTAGAGGGAACCTGGAGTCCTGGAACATGGGGCCTGGAAGAGGGAACCTGGAGTCCTGGAACATGGGGCCCTGGGAGAGGGAACCTGGAGTCCTGGAACATGGGGCCTGGAAGAGGGAACCTGGAGTTCTGGAACATGGGGCCCTGGGAGAGGGAACCTGGAGTCCTGGAACAAGGGACTCTGGGAGAGGGAACCTGGAGTCCTGGAACATGGGGTCTGGGAGAGGGAACCTGGAGTTCTGGAACATGGGGCCCTGGGAGAGGGAACCTGGAGTCCTGGAACATGGGGCCTGGAAGAGGGAACTTGGAGTCCTGGAACATGGGGCCCTGGGAGAGGGAACCTGGAGTCCTGGAACATGGCGCCCTGGGAGAGGGAACCTGGAGTCCTGGAACATGGGGGCCTAGGAGAGGGAACCTGGAGTCCTGGAACATAGGGGCCTGGGAGAGGGAACCTGGAGTCCTGGAACATAGGGGCCTGGGAGAGGGAACCTGGAGTCCTGGAACATGGGGCCTGGAAGAGGGAACTTGGAGTCCTGGAACATGGCGCCCTGGGAGAGGGAACCTGGAGTCCTGGAACATGGCGCCCTGGGAGAGGGAACCTGGAGTCCTGGAATATGGGGGCCTAGGAGAGGGAACCTGGAGTCCTGGAACATAGGGGCCTGGGAGAGGGAACCTGGAGTCCTGGAACATAGGGGCCTGGGAGAGGGAACCTGGAGTCCTGGAACATAGGGCCCTGGGAGAGGGAACCTGGAGTCCTGGAACAAGGGACTCTGGGAGAGGGAACCTGGAGTCCTGGAACATGGGGCCCTGGGAGAGGGAACCTGGAGTTCTGGAACATGTGGCCCTGGGAGAGGGAACCTGGAGTCCTGGAACATGGGGCCCTGGGAGAGGGAACCTGGAGTTCTGGAACATGTGGCCCTGGGAGAGGGAACCTGGAGTCCTGGAACATGGGGCCCTGGGAGAGGGAAACTGGAGTCCTGGAACAAGGGACTCTGGGAGAGGGAACCTGGAGTCCTGGACAAGGGACTCTGGGAGAGGGAACCTGGAGTCCTGGAACATGGCGCCCTGGGAGAGGGAACCTGGAGTTCTGGAACATGGGGCCCTGGGAGAGGGAACCTGGAGTCCTGGAACATGGGGCCCTGGGAGAGGGAACCTGGAGTCCTGGAACATAGGGGCCTGGGAGAGGGAACCTGGAGTCCTGGAACAAGGGACTCTGGGAGAGGGAACCTGGAGTCCTGGAACATGGCGCCCTGGGAGAGGGAACCTGGAGTCCTGGAACATAGGGGCCTGGGAGAGGGAACCTGGAGTCCTGGAAAAAGGGACTCTGGGAGAGGGAACCTGGAGTCCTGGAACATGGCATCCTGGGAAAGGGAACCTGGAGTCCTGGAACATAGGGCCCTGGGAGAGGGAACCTGGAGTCCTGGAACATGGCATCCTGGGAAAGGGAACCTGGAGTCCTGGAACATAGGGCCCTGGGAGAGGGAACCTGGAGTCCTGGAACAAGGGACTCTGGGAGAGGGAACCTGGAGTCCTGGAACATGGCACTCAGGGAGAGGGAACCTGGAGTCCTGGAACATGGGGCCCTGGGAGAGGGAACCTGGAGTCCTGGAACAAGGGACTCTGGGAGAGGGAACCTGGAGTCCTGGAACAAGGGACTCTGGGAGAGGGAACTTGGAGTCCTGGAACATGGCGCCCTGGGAGAGGGAACCTGGAGTTCTGGAACATGTGGCCCTGGGAGAGGGAACCTGGAGTCCTGGAACATGGGGCCCTGGGAGAGGGAACCTGGAGTCCTGGAACAAGGGACTCTGGGAGAGGGAACCTGGAGTCCTGGAACATGGCGCCCTGGGAGAGGGAACCTGGAGTCCTGGAACATAGGGGCCTGGGAGAGGGAACCTGGAGTCCTGGAACAAGGGACTCTGGGAGAGGGAACCTGGAGTCCTGGAACATGGCGCCCTGGGAGAGGGAACCTGGAGTCCTGGAACATAGGGGCCTGGGAGAGGGAACCTGGAGTCCTGGAACAAGGGACTCTGGGAGAGGGAACCTGGAGTCCTGAAACATGGGGTCTGGGAGAGGGAACTTGGATCCTGGATCATGGGGGCCTGGGAGAGGGAGCGTTCAGTCCTGGAACATGGGGACCTGGTGGAGGCAACCTGGAGTCCTGGAATATGGGGCCTGAAAGAGGGAAAATGGAGTCCTGGAACATGGCGCCCTGGGAGAGGGAACCTGGAGTCCTGGAACATGGGGCCCTGGGAAGGGAACCTGGAGTCCTGGAACATGGGCCCTGGGAGAGGGAACCTGGAGTTCTGGAACATGGGGCCTGGGAAAGGGAACCTGGAGGACTGTAACATGAGGGCCTGGGAAAGGGAACCTGGAGTCCTGGAACATGGCATCCTGGGAAAGGGAACCTGGAGTCCTGGAACATGGCGCCCTGGGAGAGGGAACCTGGAGTCCTGGAACATGGGTCCTGGGAGAGGGAACCTGGAGTCCTGGAACATGGCGCCCTGGAAGAGGGAACTTGGAGTCCTGGAACATGGCGCCCTGGGAGAGGGAACCTGGAGTCCTGGAACATGGCACTCAGGGAGAGGGAACCTGGAGTCCTGGAACATGGCGCCCTGGAAGAGGGAACTTGGAGTCCTGGAACATGGAGTCTGGGAGAGGGAACCTGGAGTCCTGGAACATGGGGCCTGGGAGAGGGAACCTGGAGTCCTGGGACATGGGGGCCTAGGAGAGGGAACCTTGAGTCCTGGAACATAGGGGCCTGGGAGAGGGAACCTGGAGTCCTGGAACATGGGGCCTGGAAGAGGGAACCTGGAGTCCTGGAACATGGCACTCAGGGAGAGGGAACCTGGAGTCCTGGAACATGGGGCCCTGGGAGAGGGAACCTGGAGTCCTGGAACAAGGGACTCTGGGAGAGGGAACCTGGAGTCCTGGAACAAGGGACTCTGGGAGAGGGAACCTGGAGTCCTGGAACATGGCACTCAGGGAGAGGGAACCTGGAGTCCTGGAACATGGGGCCCTGGGAGAGGGAACCTGGAGTCCTGGAACATGGCACTCTGGGAGAGGGAACCTGGAGTCCT
The DNA here is from genome assembly GCF_902686445.1 of Sciurus carolinensis. NCBI lineage: Eukaryota > Metazoa > Chordata > Mammalia > Rodentia > Sciuridae > Sciurus > Sciurus carolinensis. The sequence goes on from NC_062225.1 coordinate 93,322,525, forward strand.
GGAACAAGGGACTCTGGGAGAGGGAACCTGGAGTCCTGGAACATGGGGTCTGGGAGAGGGAACCTGGAGTTCTGGAACATGGGGCCCTGGGAGAGGGAACCTGGAGTCCTGGAACATGGGGCCCTGGGAGAGGGAACCTGGAGTCCTGGAACATGGGGCCCTGGGAGAGGGAACCTGGAGTCCTGGAACATGGGGCCTGGAAGAGGGAACCTGGAGTCCTGGAACATGGGGTCTGGGAGAGGGAACCTGGAGTCCTGGAACATGGGGCCTGGAAGAGGGAACCTGGAGTCCTGGAACATGGGGCCCTGGGAGAGGGAACCTGGAGTCCTGGAACATGGGGCCCTGGGAGAGGGAACCTGGAGTCCTGGAACATGGGGCCCTGGGAGAGGGAACCTGGAGTCCTGGAACATGGGGCCTGGAAGAGGGAACCTGGAGTCCTGGAACATGGGGTCTGGGAGAGGGAACCTGGAGTCCTGGAACATGGGGCCTGGAAGAGGGAACCTGGAGTTCTGGAACATGGGGCCCTGGGAGAGGGAACCTGGAGTCCTGGAACATGGGGCCCTGGGAGAGGGAACCTGGAGTCCTGGAACATGGGGCCTGGGAGAGGGAACCTGGAGTCCTGGAACATGGGGCCTGGAAGAGGGAACTTGGAGTCCTGGAACATGGCGCCCTGGGAGAGGGAACCTGGAGTCCTGGAACATGGCGCCCTGGGAGAGGGAACCTGGAATCCTGGAACATGGGGGCCTAGGAGAGGGAACCTGGAGTCCTGGAACATAGGGGCCTGGGAGAGGGAACCTGGAGTCCTGGAACATAGGGGCCTGGGAGAGGGAACCTGGAGTCCTGGAACATGGGGCCTGGAAGAGGGAACTTGGAGTCCTGGAACATAGGGCCCTGGGAGAGGGAACCTGGAGTCCTAGAACATGGCGCCCTGGGAGAGGGAACCTGGAGTCCTGGAACATGGGGGCCTAGGAGAGGGAACCTGGAGTCCTGGAACATAGGGGCCTGGGAGAGGGAACCTGGAGTCCTGGAACATAGGGGCCTGGGAGAGGGAACCTGGAGTCCTGGAACATGGCACTCAGGGAGAGGGAACCTGGAGTCCTGGAACATGGGGCCCTGGGAGAGGGAACCTGGAGTCCTGGAACATAGGGCCCTGGGAGAGGGAACCTGGAGTCCTGGAACATGGGGCCCTGGGAGAGGGAACCTGGAGTCCTGGAACATGGGGCCTGGAAGAGGGAACCTGGAGTCCTGGAACATGGGGTCTGGGAGAGGGAACCTGGAGTCCTGGAACATGGGGCCTGGAAGAGGGAACCTGGAGTTCTGGAACATGGGGCCCTGGGAGAGGGAACCTGGAGTCCTGGAACATGGGGCCCTGGGAGAGGGAACCTGGAGTCCTGGAACATGGGGCCTGGGAGAGGGAACCTGGAGTCCTGGAACATGGGGTCTGGTAGAGGGAACCTGGAGTCCTGGAACATGGGGCCTGGAAGAGGGAACCTGGAGTCCTGGAACATGGGGCCCTGGGAGAGGGAACCTGGAGTCCTGGAACATGGGGCCTGGATGAGAGAACCTGGAGTTCTGGAACATGGGGCCCTGGGAGAGGGAACCTGGAGTCCTGGAACAAGGGACTCTGGGAGATGGAACCTGGAGTCCTGGAACATGGGGTCTGGGAGAGGGAACCTGGAGTTCTGGAACATGGGGCCCTGGGAGAGGGAACCTGGAGTCCTGGAACATGGGGCCTGGAAGAGGGAACTTGGAGTCCTGGAACATGGGGCCCTGGGAGAGGGAACCTGGAGTCCTGGAACATGGCGCCCTGGGAGAGGGAACCTGGAGTCCTGGAACATGGGGCCTGGAAGAGGGAACTTGGAGTCCTGGAACATGGCGCCCTGGGAGAGGGAACCTGGAGTCCTGGAACATGGCGCCCTGGGAGAGGGAACCTGGAGTCCTGGAACATGGGGGCCTAGGAGAGGGAACCTGGAGTCCTGGAACATAGGGGCCTGGGAGAGGGAACCTGGAGTCCTGGAACATAGGGGCCTGGGAGAGGGAACCTGGAGTCCTGGAACATGGCACTCAGGGAGAGGGAACCTGGAGTCCTGGAACATGGGGGCCTGGGAGAGGGAACCTGGAGTCCTGGAACATGGGGGCCTGGGAGAGGGAACTTGGAGTCCTGGAACATGGCGCCCTGGGAGAGGGAACCTGGAGTCCTGGAACATGGCGCCCTGGGAGAGGGACCTGGAGTCCTGGAACATGAGGGCCTAGGAGAGGGAACCTGGAGTCCTGGAACATGGGGCCCTGGGAGAGGGAACCTGGAGTCCTGGAACATGGCACTCAGGGAGAGGGAACCTGGAGTCCTGGAACATGGGGCCCTGGGAGAGGGAACCCGGAGTCCTGGAACATGGGTCTGGGAGAGGGAACCCGGAGTCCTGGAACATGGGGTCTGGGAGAGGGAACCCGGAGTCCTGGAACATGGGGTCTGGGAGAGGGAACCCGGAGTCCTGGAACATGGGGTCTGGGAGTGGGAACCCGGAGTCCTGGAACATGGGGTCTGGGAGAGGGAACCTGGAGTCCTGGAACATGGGGTCCTGGAGTGGAACATAAAATCCTAGAACATGAGGTCTTGTGAGAGGGAACCTGGAGTACTGTATTTGGGGCCTGAGAGAGGAAATCTGGAGTCCTGGAACATGGGACTTGGGAGAGGGAACTTTGATTCCTGGAACTTGGGGCCTGGGGGAGGGAACCTGGAATTTGGAACTTGGGACCTGGGGGAGGGAACCCGGAGTCCTGGAACATGGAGTCTGGGAGAGGGAACCCGGAGTCCTGGAACATGGGGTCTGGGAGAGGGAACCTGGAGTCCTGGAACATAGGGGCCTGGGAGAGGGAACCTGGAGTCCTGGAACATAGGGGCCTGGGAGAGGGAACCTGGAGTCCTGGAACATGGCACTCAGGGAGAGGGAACCTGGAGTCCTGGAACATGGGGCCCTGGGAGAGGGAACCTGGAGTCCTGGAACATAGGGCCCTGGGAGAGGGAACCTGGAGTCCTGGAACATGGGCCCTGGGAGAGGGAACCTGGAGTCCTGGAACATGGGGCCTGGAAGAGGGAACCTGGAGTCCTGGAACATGGGGTCTGGGAGAGGGAACCTGGAGTCCTGGAACATGGGGCCTGGAAGAGGGAACCTGGAGTCCTGGAACATGGGGCCCTGGGAGAGGGAACCTGGAGTCCTGGAACATGGGGCCCTGGGAGAGGGAACCTGGAGTCCTGGAACATGGGGCCTGGGAGAGGGAACCTGGAGTCCTGGAACATGGGGTCTGGTAGAGGGAACCTGGAGTCCTGGAACATGGGGCCTGGAAGAGGGAACCTGGAGTCCTGGAACATGGGGCCCTGGGAGAGGGAACCTGGAGTCCTGGAACATGGGGCCTGGATGAGAGAACCTGGAGTTCTGGAACATGGGGCCCTGGGAGAGGGAACCTGGAGTCCTGGAACAAGGGACTCTGGGAGATGGAACCTGGAGTCCTGGAACATGGGGTCTGGGAGAGGGAACCTGGAGTTCTGGAACATGGGGCCCTGGGAGAGGGAACCTGGAGTCCTGGAACATGGGGCCTGGAAGAGGGAACTTGGAGTCCTGGAACATGGGGCCCTGGGAGAGGGAACCTGGAGTCCTGGAACATGGCGCCCTGGGAGAGGGAACCTGGAGTCCTGGAACATGGGGCCTGGAAGAGGGAACTTGGAGTCCTGGAACATGGCGCCCTGGGAGAGGGAACCTGGAGTCCTGGAACATGGCGCCCTGGGAGAGGGAACCTGGAGTCCTGGAACATGGGGGCCTAGGAGAGGGAACCTGGAGTCCTGGAACATAGGGGCCTGGGAGAGGGAACCTGGAGTCCTGGAACATAGGGGCCTGGGAGAGGGAACCTGGAGTCCTGGAACATGGCACTCAGGGAGAGGGAACCTGGAGTCCTGGAACATGGGGGCCTGGGAGAGGGAACCTGGAGTCCTGGAACATGGGGGCCTGGGAGAGGGAACTTGGAGTCCTGGAACATGGCGCCCTGGGAGAGGGAACCTGGAGTCCTGGAACATGGCGCCCTGGGAGAGGGAACCTGGAGTCCTGGAACATGAGGGCCTAGGAGAGGGAACCTGGAGTCCTGGAACATGGGGCCCTGGGAGAGGGAACCTGGAGTCCTGGAACATGGCACTCAGGGAGAGGGAACCTGGAGTCCTGGAACATGGGGCCCTGGGAGAGGGAACCCGGAGTCCTGGAACATGGGGTCTGGGAGAGGGAACCCGGAGTCCTGGAACATGGGGTCTGGGAGAGGGAACCCGGAGTCCTGGAACATGGGGTCTGGGAGAGGGAACCCGGAGTCCTGGAACATGGGGTCTGGGAGTGGGAACCCGGAGTCCTGGAACATGGGGTCTGGGAGAGGGAACCTGGAGTCCTGGAACATGGGGTCCTGGAGTGGAACATAAAATCCTAGAACATGAGGTCTTGTGAGAGGGAACCTGGAGTACTGTATTTGGGGCCTGAGAGAGGAAATCTGGAGTCCTGGAACATGGGACTTGGGAGAGGGAACCTGGAGTCCTGGAACTTGGGGCCTGGGGAGGGAACCTGGAATTTGGAACTTGGGACCTGGGGGAGGGAACCCGGAGTCCTGGAACATGGAGTCTGGGAGAGGGAACCCGGAGTCCTGGAACATGGGGTCTGGGAGAGGGGCCTGTACCCCTGGAACATGGGGGCCTGGGAGAGGGGCCTGGGAGAGGGGCCTAGAGCCCTAGCACTGAGGGTGGGAGTCTTAGGCCCAGCTGTGACAGTCACTGAGGGGCTGGGTGTAGTCACCGTAGCACTCCCCAGTCACGCTAGGATCCATTGTCCAGGCTGCAGCCGAGTGGGCTGTCCCTGGGGACTCAGGACCTCTGGGACAGGGGTCCCCCAGTGAGTGTGGGGCTACACAATGTGCAGCAGGAGCCCGGACGCCTGCTTGGGCCTGTGGGTTTGTGAGGATCCCTCCACCGAGTGGGTCAGGCAGCCCAGGGACCAGCCCAGAGGAGACCCTCACGTTGTCCCCAAAGCCACCTCCTGTCCGTGATATTTGAAGGGGCTCAATGCATCAGAGCCTTGCCCTTCCTGGGGACTGGCAGCTTCACCATTGAGGGTTGTTCTCCTCCACATTGGAATCTCCGCGACATTTCTTGGTCGTGGACCACCTGCCACTTCGGGTTGTTCTCCTCCATATTGGAATCTCCGAGACGTTCCTTGGTCGTGGACCACCTGCCACTGCGGTTTGTTCTCCTCCACATTGGAATCTCCGAGACGTTCCTTGGTCGTGGACCACCACTGTGGGTTGTTCTCCTCCAGTCGCTCTGCGGCGTTCCTTGGCCGTGGACCACCTGACCTGCTGGCAGAGTGCCTGGCCCACGCAGGACAGAATGACCTTCCCAGAGCAGGCTGAGGAGAAGCCAGGAGAGGAGCCAGACTTGGTCAGGAGCTGGGCATTGGAGGTCAGGATCCCAGCATGATCGGGGACACCCTGAAGGTGTGGGGGACACTCTGCAGGGTGCTGCTGGTGACTCGTCGTTACCAGTGTTGGTCTGTGCTGAGGCGGCAGCATGTGGCACTAAGATCTGTGGGTCAGTGGACGTGGTGCCCAGGCTGCCTGGGCATGCCTTGTCCTCAGTCAGAATTGGGGTGACCTGGGGTGGGAGAGGAGTAGCGGGAGGCCAGAGCCATTGCCGCAAAGGCCTGGCAGCAAAGGGCCCAGGAAGCTGCCAGTTCCTGGGGCTGCACACCTGGGCCCCGTGTGGCCGCTCTGCAGTGTGGTGGTCTCCAGGCAGCTTGAGAAGGCGAGTCAGACCTGCCGGGAACCCAGAACCCCACAGCCCACTCTCCTCAGGCTGCCCTGGCCTCCCGCCACTGTAACAGGACGCCCCGGCAGGACTGCGACCTTGAAAGGAGAGGTTCCTCCGAGCCTGATTCTAAGGATGGTGTGTGCTGGTGGGGTTTTTACCCCCAGGAGGGACGCATTTAAGCTTCCAGGACCCCTGATCCTGTGCCATCGCCTCAGTAACAGCCCACGTCCTCTGCCTGAACAGCTCCGGCCTTCTCAGGAGAGAAGCCCTGTCCAAGCCACCACCGAGGAGACCACAGGTCACTGGCACCACTGGGCCGCTGAGGACGGCCCGATGCCACAGAGGAAGCCTAATGGGGAGGCTCCCTTCCCTCTCGCTACGAGAATGGGTTTGGTTGCCTCCTGTGGGCTGTGTGCGGTCAGTGCCAAGCCTCTGGACAGCGGAGACCTGCCTTCCAGAGCGTGGAGGACACGGCCTCACTCGCTGCCTTCCACCACCTTGGAACTCGGAAGCTCTGTGCTCACACACGTGGTGAGCAGGTAGTGAGGTCCCACGCCAGGTGTCAGGCAAGGGACCCGTGGAGTGGAGCACCCTGTTAAAACGCTGGTTCCCGCCACTGCTGTGGTGCCTGCCAGGCCCCCAGCACCCTGAGCACTCAGGTGGGATCTACAGAAGGACTGGAGGAGACGGCAGGGCGGGCGCCAAGACCAGCTTGCGGTGACTCTGCGGACCTTCCTTTCCTCCCGGGCCCTTCCGGGCCCTTCCCCGCCGAAGCCCCCACTCTTGCTGGTCTGTGTTGTTCATCACTTGTGACAGTTTGGCCTGCCCCTGCTTAGGCACACCACCCACTTCTACCCATGTTCCTGTCCGTAAAGAAAGATCCCAGAAAGTCAGAAGGCCTGCCTCTCCTGGAAGACAGGGTGGCTTCCACACCGCGCTTGAGATTAATAGTCTCCTCACCGGCAGGGGGAGGCTGGGCTCCCGGAGGAGAGTCCAGAACCTGGTGTGTGTGAGATGGACTCCTTGTCTGGGTCCTAGGCTTCCCCGTGGCCCACAGGTTCTGACTCAGCCAGTGTAGTGACCTTGCAGACCAGAGTGGTCCTTCTGGACACCAGGGGACACTTCCAGAGTAAGTAGGCGTGACCACATAGCCAAGTCCTGGCAGTGCTGGGGGCGAGTGGCCAGCACTACTGCGCAGGTCTGGCCTTCGCATCCCCCTGGTGGGAGCCTCCATGACCCTGCCCCGGGGTCTTCGAGCTCATGCAGTCTTGGGAGTCAGGAGTCAGAGGTGGAAGAGGGGCCTGAGAACCTCTGTTGGAGGAGCAGTGCCGACCAGGAGCTCAGCTCCTGGCCCTGGTGGGGCGAGGTCAATTCCACATGTTGGGAGCTTCCTCTTGAATAAGGCCAGTGAGGACGAGGCTCACGGTGGCAGCCTCCTTACTCCAGGCCTGCTCTCTGCAGGGCTCTCAGACCTGCCAGCAGATGGAGTCTCCACACACACCGCCCCTCTGGCTACCTTCTCTCCAGCCCTCCCCGGCCGGGAGGGGTGCCGTGAAGTCTGTGCCCGTCCTCCGTCACCCGACCCCTTCCTGCTGGGACTCGTGGCCCATGCTGGAGGGGAGACGGCTTCTCCCCTGCTGGGACTCATTCGGCAGCACACCCACAGTCACACCCTCTCTTCCACACCCACCAGTCTCCGTGGCCTGGTTCTCTCCGAAGGCTGCAGGCAGGAGCAGGTCTGACCAGCACAGGTTCTCCCGTTTTCCCTTCACGCCGACCCCATTCCTTGCAATTTGTGGTATCAAGGTTTGGATCTGAAGTGCTCCCCGAAGTCTCATGTTTGAAGACTTGGTCCCCAGTGCAGTGATGTCCAGAGGTGGCATTCTTAGAAAGATTGGGCTGAGGGCTCTGAGCTCATCAGTGGATGAATCCATTGGAAAGATGGGTGATCTGAATGGACCACTGGGGGAAGTAGGAACTGGGACCTGGCTGGAGGACGTAGACCTGGGGCGTGCCCTTGGGTTCTGCTGTCCCTGTCTCCTCTCTCTCTCTCTCTCTCTCTCTCTCTTTTAGCTTACCACCTGTCAGGAGCTGAGCAACTTTCCTCCACCATGCCGTTCCGCCATGATGTTCCACCTCTTCTGGGGCCCAGAGCATTGGAGACAGCTGACCATGGACTGAACCTCTGGAGCCACAAGGCAAAATAACCCTTGCCTTCTCTGTGCTGCCCTGGTCTGATGGTCTCTCTGCAGTGAAGAGAAGCCTGCACATGTGGTTCCCTCACCTCCAGCTCTCAGGGTGGGTGCAGGAGGTGGCAGCAGGCACTTGTGACGTGCTGTCCCTGCCAAAGCAAACACCTCCTGCCAGCAGCGTCCCAACTGCAGGGACTTTTCTCTGCCCAGACCAGGGTTGGCTTTTGTCTTGCCGAGCGTCACCCTTCCCAAGACAGGAACAATCTTTATTGGGGTCCTCTTTCCTGACCGAGGAGTGCTCCGGTCCCAAGGGCAACCTGTGCTGAAGCCTGGACCCCTGAGACCTTGACATGAAGTTCCAGAGTCTGGGGTGAGATGAGCAGTTTCCTCTCCTCCCCTGGAGGCTGGACCGTGTTTCCTCCCTGAAATAGGGCAAATAGTGGCCATTTGAAGTTAGCATGTCCTTGTCCCTGGGGCTGAACCACATGAGGACAAAGACTCTGCGGATGTCATTGGGGACCTGAAGCGGAGGAGATGACCCTAGACCCCTAGGGGGGCTCTAAAGGCGGTTTCAAGTGTCTTTGCAGAAGGGAGGCAGGGGAGATGCACACACAGAGGCATGTGTCCCCAGAGGCAGCGGGTGTAGGACTGTGGACAGGGCTCACCGCATGGGCAACGGCAGAGTGGAGAACGGGGTGTGCTTTCAGCCAGCACCTCGGCTGTGGGCTTCTCTCCTTCGTAACTGAGGATGAATTTCTGTTGCTTTAGTTGCTGACTTTGTGGTCATTTGCCCACAGGAAACCAACAACCCTCTGCAGTGCTTGCCACGGTCCCACTGGTCCTCAGAGCTTCCCGTGGCCTCGGCGCTGCTGAGGAAGCCCTGCTCCTGTGCCCAGGGAATGAAATTCTGTGGCAATGGCCTGGGTACTCAGAGTGGCTGAGCACAGCCACTCCGTGAAAGCAGAAGGCAGGCAGCCGCCGCAGGTCAGCTGGACAGGGGAGGGCGGCCTGGTGAGAGGGAAGAGGGCCTGGGGGAGCCTGGTGGGCAGTGAGGCGCGGCAGAGCTGGAGGGGAAGGTGCGGCCGCAGGCCGGCTGAGGTTCTTCCGCTCAGAGGTTGGGAGTGGGTGGCAGGAGCGTGTGACCCCTTGGTCAGGCTCATTCAGCAGGGCCTTCTGTGTGGAGGCCCTCAGGAGGCCACCACCCCGGGATGTGCAGGGATGAGGGGCCTGGGGCCACCCTTAGTTCTGACTGAGCAGTGGGCAGAGCAGTGACCCTTGCAGGGAGGGGGTCAGGACTCGGGCCTGGGCTCACGGGTGTGCCGTGTGTCTTAGGGTTGCAGCCAGGCTGAGCAGAAGTTCGTCAGGCTTGGGGATTCAAGCTCTGCCCACTGAGAACCCTCCCGGGCCATGGCAGCGGAGCCCCTGGGCCCCAGCGGCACCCTCCCTGGGCCGGGGGCTGCTCTGCTTCCCCAACCTGCTGCTGCTCCTCCAGGTGTGGCGACAGGCCCAAGAAGTGTCCACGAGGCTGCTGGGCCAGGCCGGGGTCCTTACGGGACTGGGACTGTGACCCTAAGGAGAGGGCTCAGTAGCAACTGGCCCTCCAGCTGGGCAGTGCCCTGTGGTGGGCCTGGCATCTCCTCAGCCAGTCTGGCCTGGCCCAACGAGTGTTGTGGGGACAGGGACTGGTGTGGGTGCCTGTCAGATGTCACAGGACACTCACGGGTGGCGAGGACTCTGACATTCTTCCTGCTCCACCTCTGTCCCCTGTGCTCCACATCCAGGGGCTACGGAAATGGTCGCTTCTCCTCGGCCCTGGGAACCTAGGGCGGGACTCCCAAGGGGTCCTTCCAGGGGGCCTCTGGGCTTTCCTGCAGCTAATTTCCCTAAGCATGCGCAAGGCAGCACAGGAAGACGCTTCTCCCTCCCCCCTCAGTCCTCCCTCTCCTCCTCCCTCCTCCCTCCGCCCTCTTCCTTCCCTGCCCAGCCTCCCTCCTCCCTCCTCCCTCCTCCCTCCTCCCTCCTTCCTCCTTCCTTCTCTTCCCTCGTCTCCGACCTCCCTCCTTCCTCTCCCTGGCCGCTTCCTCTGTCTGACCCTACTTTCTTCATTTTTAGAGAAGAAGTGGACTCTGAAGACCACTTGGAGCCCTTTCATGTGAGAAATGCTTTCAACTCAGAGCGGCTGAGGGGCCGCATCTTCTTTCTCTCTGGCCCCAGGTCGGAGGGGAACGGAGCCCTGGTGATCTCTGGAAGGCTGAGTGGCTCCATGCTTCCACAGCATCCAGGTGGGAGGGTCTGCAGTGCCGGGAGTCCTCAGGCTCACTACGGTGGCAGTCCAGACCCCTGAAGGGGCTGGGCTGATCTCGCCTATCACACCAGCCTGGGGAAGATGTCAAGGAGAGCCAGAGGCAGGGCAGGGTGGGGCAGAGGCACCAAGCACCCACACCTGTCCCACCAGAGACCAGCTGGGCTTCCCAGCCAGGTTGCAGCTCATGGCTGTGCCCTTCCTTCCAGAGAACTCACCCACTGCACTCCAGGCTGACCCTGGGACAGGGGAGCATGAGGCACAGGGTCCAGGGCCCAAGGACGTCCCTATGGGATGGGCATGGCTGCAGCAACGTCCTGTCCTGCAGCACAGGGCTCTGAGGCTCCACCCTGAGCATAGCGTACTCTCCCCGCTGTCCTCTGCCCACTTCCACGCTCTCAGGAAACCCGAGGGGTGGCCGCGGCCTGCGACTGCAGGCACTGGTGCAGTCCCATCAGCACGAGCCACTTTGATTTAAGGGAAAGGAGTCTCAGAGTGGCAGGCCAGAAACCTCCAGTGGAAGCCCTGCTGACGCCTGGCACCTGCTCTTCTGACTTGAATCCACGTTGCGTGAAACAGACTCATAACCTGGGCTTGCTGGGAGGAAAGGCAGAGGGTGGGCATCCTTCCTCAAGATCAGGGAGTTCCCAGGAGGCTGGGGCCAGGCCACAGTCCAGCTCTGTGGGGCAGAGATCTGCTGACACGTGGGCTGGGTCTGAAGTTCCACTGCCCTTGGCCAGCAAAGAAGGGAACGGTGGGCACCAGGCAGCCGGCAGCCCCTGGAGCAGGAAGCTGGTCTGAGGAATGACCCAGGCCTCCTGGAGCAGTAGGTCAGTGCCTCAGCTCCCTGGGTAAGGCCCGTGGTCCTGGGGCCAGGCCCAGTCACAGGAAGGGGGGTGGGCGTATGTTTGCCTGCTCCCTGGAAGCCCTCAGGCAGGTGTCTGGCCCGGGGCCTCCGCTGGGTGAAGCGGCACGCCTGAGGTTCCAGGAGGCTCTGCGTTCTGCCTTTAGGGTCTTCGGGGGTCCACCGCAGACAAGGGGTATCTTGTGTCCCAGAGCCAGGCCACGGGCTTCACTGCTGCTGGGCACTGCAGAGCAGACCCCGAGCCCTCTGGCAGATGGAGCACCAGTAAGACCAGGGACTGGGCAGGGGGGAAGACCCTGATTCCGTGGCTCTGGTCTCTCGACACCGGCCCTGGGGTCTCGGAGGGATCAAGTGGCCCCGAGCTTACTCAGGTTCCTGCTGCAGCTCCTCGCTGTGTCCAGGAGTGCCCACCCCACAGGTACTGTGGCCGTCTGCCTAGGGCTCTCTCCTGCCCGTGGCTCTCTTCTCGCCACCAATACCCCACACTGCCAAAGAGAGCCAGTGGCTACTCCTGGCTGACTGCTGCCTGTGAGCTTCAGTTCCCAAGCTGCCCTGCCCTCTGCAAGTCCTGGGTAACCATTAACGGCCACTAGCCTTCCATTTCAGCCCTCTGACTTTGTCCCACTGTACCTACTATGTGTCCTGCGCTAACCAGTGGGGCAGGGAAGGTGTTGTTAAGACTGACGGGCTGGCAGAGCCGTCTCGTGAAGAACAGGCCTGGGTCAGCAGATGGGCAGAGTGCCAAGGGTGCACCCCAGAGAAGGTGTGTGCTAGTTTCCTGGCCTGGGCAGTGTCCTGGTCAGGGGCGTCCACCCACTGATACCTGCCTGACACAGGACTGCCTTCCCTCTGGGTGGGTCAAGGTCACCCTGGGACTGTGTCTTGGCTCCTGTCCCCAGTGCCTGTGGCCTGGCCTCCCGCCTGGGGCTGCCCGTGAGGTGCCCACTAAGCCCCATCTCAGAGCCTGCTCCCTGCCCAGCTGTGGGCTTCGTGAGAACGTGGGGGTTTGGTGACTTTGTGGAGCTGCTGCCAGCCGTGCCGGCAGGGAGGACTCTGCGGCTGGAGCTGCAGCAGCAGGAGGGAGAGTCAGGGTGCTGGGTCCACAGGAGCCTGAGCACTGTCCACTGCCCGAGGTTGCGTATGGCGGTTGGGAGATGGGCAGGGACAGGAAACAGAGGGCAGGGAAATTGAATGACCCTTTCTGAAAGGAAGATGGGGCCCAGCGGCTAGCTGACAGTTAAGGCTGAGTGGGGCCCTGGCCTCCTGGCCGTGCAGATGGAGGACAGCCTCCAGGCAAGACGGAGAGAGCCGAGGGGTCATCCCAGGACTGCCACAGCCGGCCAGTTGGCAATGCGGGGTGGGAGGTGCCGGCTGGGATGCAGACCAGGGGCTGCTTTTCTGATGACCTCACGCCCTGGTCCTCTGGAGCCCTCTGAGCCTGGGGAAGGTGCCTGCAGTGAGGTCGGGTGGGGGTGCAGAGTGGCAGCCGCCCCAGGACCCGCCTGCTCACAAGGTACATGGCTGGGGACACGCGGCTCTGAGACAGAAGGAAAGGGACTCTGTCCAGAGGAGCTGCAGGCCAGGGTGGGAGTGGAAGCAAGCGCAGGCCGGGACCCTGGTCTGTGCAGCCATTCGACGGATGGAGGGAGGGAGGGGAAGGGCAGCAGAGTGTGGCTTGGGAGAGGGACAAGGACACTCTACCGCAGAGCAAGGTCCCTGGGTGGGGCTGCCTGGTGTGCAGTGCTCTCGGGATGCCCCTAAGTGTGCCGGGAAGGGCAGCATTTACAGGGTAGGTGCCAGAGGAAGGACCGAGGCCCTGAGGTGTGGGCCTGCCTTAGGGGACGTTCTCCCCGAGGCTGGAAGCCTCAGAGGATCAGGGAAGGCCGGGGACGTGTAGCTGCTGCCCAGCTGCAAGGAGCCCCCAGCTGGGGAGACACCCAGGCGGACAGCATGGCAGGTCAGGTGGTGACGGATCCTCCAGCCAACCAGGACTGGTCTGCGTCCCTTCCGTCTGAGATCTGGAGTCTCCTTCTCCCTGGCCTCTAGCATGGCCTCAGGGATGTGTCTCTTGTGAACAATGCAGAAGAGGCACTCCAGACCACTGAGGCTGGTCCCAAAGGAGCTGGAGGCTTCGCCGGCCTCCTGGAGCCCTGCCTCTGAAAGCTCCTGCTCCCTGCTGAGGCAGCTCCCTGAGGGCTAGCCCACGCCCTGGGGCGGGGGCTGACGCCGGGCACCTCTGTTGCACTGACCCTGTGGCCCTGTGGCCGCCATGTGCAGCAGCAGAGTCGCCCACCTGAGCCTTGCTTGAGTTCCTGACCCACAAATCCAGGAGATGACAAATGTTGTTTATTCATCACAGACCTCTAAGGTTGGGGTGATTTGTCATGCAGAAGTAGGTATCTGGAACAATTAAGTCAACCCCAGTGACTTTGCCTGGGGCTGGATTCCAGCCCATACCCCTCTGGCAGAAGTCCCACTTCTTGGGGGTGGAGTTTGGCAGGCTCGGAGGTGAGAGCTGAGCTGGCCACCAGGGGCACCTCTTCACCGGCCAGCGCTGCAGACGCCACCTGGCATCCCAGGGTCTGCCAGGGCCCGCCCTGGTACGGGACTCATCCATCTCCATCATTGGCACACCTGGCTTGGCGTTCCGCAGTGCGGGTGTTCTGTGGCCATGGCCAGGGCGGATGGTGAGGGAGTGGATCCAAGCCCACCGTCTGCAAGGAGCTGCATCTGCTGCGCCGCGGGCAAAGTCAAGGCTGAGCGCCGCAGTGCTCCTTGGAAGCCAGAGTTCCACGGGCAGCGCTGTGGCAAGAGCAGAGGCAGCGGGCCAAGGCGGGCAGAAAGGGTACCCAGGCAGCCCGGCCAGGGCTGAGGGGGAGGGCCTGGAAGGGTGGGGCAGGGGACGAGCTGCAGGAGGAGGACGTGTGGGTGAGTCTGAGGGTGGCCAGTGAGCGGAGGACGGGCTCTGGGAGGTTGGACCACATGCAGGGCAGGAGTGCGCCAGGCAGAGCTTTGAGCCCCCGAGCTTTACATTCTCACTTTCCAGGCAACTCAGAACCAGCTTTCCCTCCGGTAAACATGAAAGTCAGGAAAGACAAAAAATGTCTGAGCCCCGCTGGGGCAGAGCGACAGCCACGGGTTTGAGGAGACGCACCTCCTGGGAAAGGTGCTGGGGGAGACAAGGCTCTGGCCCGGGGCTCAGCCAGGGCGCCGAGTGTCCTCCAGACTCCCCGCCTCAGAGCCCAGGTGCCAGGCTGCCATCGGAGTGCGGGACAGGGCCGCACATCCCACGGGTCACCCGATCTGTCACTGGAATTGATTTCTGTCCCAAGCCGCCTCTTAAATCAGCAGATTTGATTTTTAAGGGGAGTTTAAGCTCAAGGGAAAACTTGACCCTGCGTACAGTTTCCGCACACCCTCCACCTCCCCCCGTGCCTAGCGCCTCCTGACCACTAACAAGCGGGAGCCACCCTGACAGGTCAGGGCACCCGGTGTCCGCAGAGTGCACCAGCTTCCCCTCCTGGGGCACACTCTGCGGCTCTCCATGCCCTCGGGAGCCCGGGGTCCGAGTGCAGGGTCTGAGGCCACCTGCACGGCCTCCCTCCCAGCCGGTGGCAGTGCCTGCCTCTTCAGGGTCTCGCTCCACACGCCCCGCTGTCCTCATGCTTGGTGGGAGCCCCTAGATCCCCCCAGACTCCCCTCCGGCCATGGCTCTGCCTCCTGCAGGCTTCTGCTGCAGCTCTGCCTCTGACCAGAGCACCTCACGGCCCCACCCAGCCGGAGCACGATGTCCTCAGGCCTCAGAGCGTAGAGTGGTCAGGGTTTAGGGTACGGTGGGGGCACGCGCTGCCAGGCACGCATGCTGCCCTGCCCGTGGCAAAGTGGACCCGGCGTCCACAAAACCCAGCGGGCAATTTCCTAACACAGAGGTGGTTTTGTGCTGTCATCGATGCGCAAAGGCAGGGCAGGTGGCTGAGCCTCAGGTCACTGAGGCTCCAGGAACAGAAAGGAGGCCATCAGTCTGAGGGAGGGAGGGAGGTGGGCTTCCAGGTGTGCATGGTGCCCAGACAGCAGCAGCTCCGCTCCTCCACCACGCCCTCCACACTCCAGAGGATTTTATTTTAACTCTAGGGCCTCTGCTGCTTCCTTTCAGAGGAGGAAGGAGAAGTGCAGAGAGACGGAGTGGCTGACCAGTCCTCCCCTGGATAGGCAGAGGCAGGCCAGCTGAGGCTGGGCTGCCCTGGCTGGCCTCTCTGCTGGCCTACTGCCTCCCGGGGTACACCTGGGCCCAGGCCCAGCAGCCGCGGCGTATTGTTGACTGCCCCCTCTCCTGCCTCTGGACTGTAGAAGGAGTCGCCTGATGGGCTGCCTTCCTGAGGTGGACGTGTCCTCCTGGGACCTCCTGGTAAGCCCCACTGTGGAAAGCTCAGGGCAGGGACCCCTGGCCCACCCCAGGCGCTGTGGGAAGCTCGGGCTGCTCCACACCTCCCGCTCCTGCTGGGCAGGGCTGAGCTGCACACGTAGCTCCTACCAGTGGCATTGGATAAATACTGTTTTAAGCTTGACACTTAGGAAAGCAACCGGTGTTCCTTCAGGACGGGCTACGAGGGGCCCGCTGCAGGGGCTGGGCCGGGTTCTCCAAGCCGCTCTTCCTGTCGTCCTGGGTACAGGCGCACCCGCTCGTTGTGAGATGAGGAAGTCTTAGCGTGGTAAGTCACATCTCAGTGCTGGCATGTCACGGCAGAGTCCTGATTCAAAACAAGATCTTGTTCCTGAAAGAAAAAGGAACTGTCGCAGTTTCTCATCAGCTTTTCTATTCATTTCTTTCCAAGAGATCAGGGTCGTGTCTTCCAGCAGGACGTAGGCAGACGGAATCTTCGCCAGCAGTGGTGAGGGACCATGGCCTCGGGCATCGCCCGGGAAGTGGGGCCCGGGACCTGCGGGGCGCTGGGCAGGCTCAGGAAGGCTGGACGCGCAGCTCCGGAGCACCTCTCCCTGCCGAGGCCAAGGCTGCCTCCCAGGTGACCTTGCCTGCTTTTGGAACTTGCCCTTTGGGACGCCGCTAGGTCCTGCCTGTAAGGGGCTCACGCTCCCTGGAGAAACGCCTGATCCCAGGGCTGAGGCAGGAGCACGCAAGGGGAGCCCGAAGCGTCTGTGCACGAGGGCCAGGGAGGAGGAGCGTCTCAGAAACAGTGAAGAAGGAATCCAGCAGCGGTGGGGTGTCCACTGGGAAAGCCGCAAGCCGGCCTTCAGTCTCTGGCTTCCGGGAGAGACTCTGGCCCAGAGGCAGCCAGACTTCTGCCCCAGTGGCTTCCGTCGAGTTTGCTTCCGCTCCTCTGCCAGGGGCAGCAGGCGCGGAGGCAGGCGGCGCAGCTCCTTCTGGCCCAGGCCCTGCCACGTGCTGCTGCTGGCGATCCCCCCGGCTTTCCATCTGGCCCCAGCCTGTGCCCCAGCCCGAGTTCGGTGTTTCCAGCCTTTGGCTGCAGGCGCCACCTAAGGTCTCCTCTGGCCTGACCTTGGCTCTCTCTGGATGTGTCCCTGGCTCTCCTGCATGACGCGTCAGTTTAATGCTCCAGCCATGATCAGCACTTACTGTGTGCCAGGTTTCTTCTAGGGGGTTCACACACACACACCCCCGGAGAGAGTGTGGGGGAACCGCCTGAGACGGACTGTTAACACACGCAGAGCTAATCTTCATCATTGGTTCCCTCATTAGAAGGGAGACAGGCCCCAAGGTCATTGGTTCCCTCATTAGAAGGGAGACAGGCCCTGAGGTCAGTGCCTGTCCAGGCTTCGCCCAGAGACTATGCGCAGGACCCTGCCACTCTCCATGGATCCACACGGCTCCTCTCCAGCCCAGTGGGGGCCTAGGTCTTGTGCCGCCAGAGTCCACTTGCAGAAAGGCCCTAGAAAACCGCACGCTGACAGGCTTCACTTCCTCCAAGGGGAGCTCATCCAGGAGGACGCAGGCAAAGGCAGTGGGCAGCCGCAGGCCGGAGTAAGAGCAAGGCCATCCCTGCTGGCGGCGTCCCTGCGTCACCCCAGGACAATGGTCATGGCACACGCCTCATGAGCTCTGCTCGAGTCCAGCATGGGTGTGAACAGGCCACAAGTCCAGGGGCCCAGGTCTGCACGCCAGGCTGCAGCCACGTGCCTGAGTGGAGCTTGCCCCTCGGGAAGGGACATCTAGGGGGCTTCCTGAAGGACGCCTGTCACCTGACCTGACGGCTGCAGGAGTCAGACCAGAATGAGCGGCAGACTAGAAATCTCTCAGACACACTGTGTGGAGAGGAGGGCAGGGGTGGAGGCAGTGAGGCGGGAGTGGGGATCAGGAAGCTCTCCGCGTCTGCACCCTCCCCAGACGCAGCCTCTCCCAGGGAACTGGAGCTCATTTCCTTCAGGCCCCACCCGTCCCTGACCCCACTGGCTGCCTGACTCTGACGACCAGAGGCCACACGCCTCTCCCTCCCTCCCTCTCCATCCAGCACAGCTCCGTGCACAAGCCAGGGCTTCCCTGTCCAGCCAGCCCCAGCTGACACCCTAGACAACAGACTCATGTGTGAGCCCAGCTGAGACTAGCGGAGTCCCAGGAGAAGGACTGCCAAGCCGACTCTGAACTCATAAGAAATAGTAAGAGCTGCTATTTTAAACTGCTCAGTTTTGGAGGGGCCTTAGGTGGCAAAACCACTTCATCCATATGGAGAAGAAGTCAGTACCGTCAGGGCTGCAGGTCACAGTAAGACTTCTGAAATTATCCTAAGGGCGAGGAAGTCGGTGAAGTGTTCTTTGCAGGGAAGTGATAAGATTAAATTGGCATTCGAAAAGTGATCTTTCTGAGCAATCAGAGAACAGCAGCTGTGCACAGACTCTCATCTATAATCCACGAGTGATGTCACCAGCATGTCCAGGAAGCAAGCCTGACCTCTGTCTCCGTCACCTGCTAAGGTGTTTATTAGCTCAACTTCACCCATATTGCTGGGCTTTAAATACTTGAACAGTTAAGAGTGCTCTGAGTGAGAGGTTACAGCTGTCAACTATGGCCCTGGATTCCACTATAGAGCAGACGTTAGTGAATGACTGTACATTCATTTACCAATTCACCTATCTGTGCACATACCCATTCTTCCATCCACCTGTCCATCCATCCACTCATTCACCAACCATCCACCCATTCACTTATCTGTCCATCATCCCATCCTTCCATCCACTTGTCCATCCATCCACTCATTCACCAACCATCCACCCATCCATGTCCCTCCTCCTCCATGAGGTGTTCTCCACCCTCTACACTCCTTCTTTTCATCCATGAGGTACTCTTCCACTCTCCTCCTCCTCTGTCAGATGCTCCCCATGCTTCTCCTCCTCCATCAGGCACTCTCCTCTTTCTCCTCCTCCATCAGGTGGCCTTCATCCTCCTCCTCCTCCATCTGGTGCTCCCCACCCTCCTCCTCCTCCATCAGGCACTCTCCTCCTTCTCCTCCTCCATTAGATACTCTTCATCCTCCTCTTCCTCCTCCATTAGGTGCTCCCCACCCTCCTCCTCCTCCATCAGGTGGTCTTCTTTCAGTTTCCTCCCTCACTCCCTTTAGGTCTCTGCTCAATTTCACCTTCTCCGTGAGGCCTCCCACAGCACTCTATCTAAATTTTTGCCACACACTCTTTATATTTGCCTTTCCTGTTTATTTTATGTCTGTGACAAATGTCTCACATATGTATTTTGTATCTCTCTTATTCATCATCTTCTCTACTAGATGGTAAGAGGCATGGAAACAGTTTTGCCTGTTTTGAAACCTGTGTTAGTAACTAATATGTTATCCATTCCAAAATATCTATGGAATAAAGAAAGTGGATGGGTCAACGTCACTTTGTTGGTCACCTATGATGCTGTAAGGTCAGATCTGCTGGGCAGTCTCCTCTCCTGGGAGTACCTTACAGATACTTGGGAACAGAGCTGCTTCAAACACTCAGGCAAAGAAGGAGACCTGCATGTTTCTGGTCACTGGAAGTTGGAAGGCTCCCTCCTTTGCAGGGCAGAGTCACCAAGGAGGCCTAAGAAAAGCGACCTCACCTCTGCTGAGCACTCACTTTGTGTCAGAGACTATTTTAAACCGTTAGTGAAGATCTGGGCTTGACTCTGAGACGGTCCAGCATCCTAGAAGCATGAGGGTGTCACTAACTTCTCTGTCTTCAGATTCCTCCGCTGCAAAAGGAGGGCTCAGGCCAAAACTCCAACGTCCCCTAATCTCATTTTGGAGACTCTGGGACAAGGTTGCATCAGCTGCCAGCCTTGCTGGCTCCCTGCTCTTCCCAGGCTGCTCCACATCCCTCGCCCTGACCTGTCAGCCTGTCTGCAGATCAGCCTGGAAATGCAAGTCGTCAGGGACTCCTGGGACCCCGCTCTGGGCTGGGGGAGAACCACGCTGCAAGTTTCATGGCTTCTCTCAGGGGCTCCTGCTGAGTGCTGCCCAGCTGGGGGTCAGTTCTGAGACCCTTGGAGTTCCTCAGTATTACAGACCTGCCATTCCCTCCAGGGGTTCCTGGAGGCTCCATTTTCAAGCCACAGTTTTGATTCCTTTGCAGGGTCTGCTCTGATGACACATTTCCTTACAGTCGTGAGTCCTGCATTTCAGACCAGTCCTGGGGAGATTGGATGGAGCACTTGGCCATTCGCTACTGTAGACAATTGGCCCTGATTTCCTTCCCTGCCCCTTGAAGGCCAGCAGCCATGTCAGGAAAGTCTAACCTGGTACTCCTCTGGTGCAGGGTGTGGGGCTTCCCAGGTCCTCAGATGCCCCTGGTCCCGAGGCGTGTCACCTGCATCTCCGGGGAAGCTGTCCACCTCTCCTGTGCACACCCTGTGTGGCTTCATTAGAATGGACGACCAGGAGAGAGGATTTCTAGGCCAAACCCTCATTTTAAAGAAAAGAAACTGAGGTTCAGAGATGTGAGGGATTGATTACAGCTACCTATTAACTCAGGTGGGGATGAGAGCAACGTCCACGGCACTGTGGGCGGCGACTTATTTGTAAATCGAGGCCAGTCATCTAGATCCCACAGATTGCTCCATCGAGTCATATTTAGATCCCCCAAGTCCTTTAAAGTCAACCTGATCATCAAATTATTTCAAACGGTAGTCAATGAGCAGGACTTAATTGACCACGGACGGGCTCCAGCGCTGTCCCAGGCAAGGCGGAGCAGCCCTCTGCTGGTCTTCAGGTAACGGCGGGATGAGCCTCGGCACGCAGGCCAGCAGACTGCGGTCCTGCAGGCCTGCTTCCTCCAGCGCCCACAGGGCCGTCCGGGTGGCTTGAGTCTCGTTCCTACAACTGCAAGTCTGCAATGCTTTGAGCACCTGTTATGTTCCAGGCATTTCCAAAGTGACAGCTTACTAGGAATTATTTTTCTGACCCACACAGCAGGGCCTTTTTATTTGGAGGACTATAGCAAAATACACATGACCAGATTCTCCACTTTACATGCTTCTAAATGCACAGTGCAGCAGTGCTGGGTCCATTCGCTGCTGTATAGCCAAGGTCCAGACTTCATCGCTCTGCCAAATTGAGACTCTGTGCCCCGAAATGCTGCTCTCCCTTCCCACCCGGGTTCTGGCAGCGACGGGTCTACTGTCTCTAGTTCCACCGCCAGCTCCCTCCTGGGGGTGGGGTCCCACCGCATGGAACTTGTGCTGGATTTGCGTCACCAGCGTGATGCGCTCAAGGTCGGCCCTGCCCAGCCTGTGTCAGGACAGCCTACCTTTCAGGGACAAGCGCAGCACTCGTCATCTGGGCACGGTGTTCCTTCATCCATCCGAGTGTGGGTGGCTTGTTTCCACATCCTGGCTGGGGCGTCTTGTCTCTAAGAACCTGGTTGTGCAATCACCTCCTCTTGGCACCGTTTTCAGCTCCCTGGGGCGTGGACCCAGAAGGGGGACGCTGGGTCACACGGTCATTCCACTCGTGCTCTTTAAGGGATTTCTGCATCCCCAGCAGCGGCGCCCAGGGCTTGGATTTCTCCACCTTAGCTGCTTTCAGTCTCATGGTTGCCACGGTGCTATGAGGGCCTCTGTGGGGTAGGACCTGAAGATCCCTCCATCAGGGGCCAACGTGGGACAGAACCGGCGTCCGCATCCCACCTGTCCCTGCCCTGCAACTGTGAAAGCTCAGTCCCTGTCCCAAAGACTTCTTGGGGATTGGTGTGAGGGGCAAAGGGACAGCCAGGAGAGCTTGCTTCTGTGCTGCAGCATTTACACGACTTCCCAGGAGTTAGGATTTAAAGTCGGGTTTGCCACCGATGCCTCAGATCTCCCCAGAAGTCATTCCTTTCCAGCACCCTTCACTCTGTGCCTCTGAGCACACAGCCTTTCAGGAACAAGGGCCCCACTCTTCTGCTGGGAAAGGAACTCCAGACCCCTCCGGACACTGACACGGTGGTGCATTCGGGAGGTGTGAGCCCCCTGCGTGCCCACTGCAGGGCTTGGAGTCTCCCGCTGAGCTCGCCCTCTTGACGTCGCACGTGGGGATTGGCTGGAATGAGGCAGATGCCGTGGCCTTGCTGCTGGGCCCGCGTGGGTGGGCTGGCTGTCCAGAATCAGCCGGTCATCCTGAGGTGCGGCCCAGGGTTGTCCTGGGGTTCGCGGGGAGTGGGTTTTCCCAGGTTTCACGTTGTATAGGTCTGGGCTGGACTGGGGTGCTGCGACGTGCTGAGAGACCTGGGAATGGGACAGACTCTCTGTGAGATGCTTCCCTCTCTACAGAGTGGGGACAGCAGGTGCCTATGCAGGCGGGGGCAGCCCCGCTCACAGGACACTCCGTGTCTTGATGGGTTAGGAAAGGTGCCGACTGAGAGCCAAGGACACTCCCCACCCTGACTGCCCGGCTGTGCAACCTGGCAGTGACTCACCTCTGTCAACCCAGGCTCTTCCTCGCTGCAGGGTGGGAATCGCAGCTGACTCGGAAGCTCGGCATGGACAGCGGCACCTGCACAGTGTCAGCCACCGCGGCTCTCCAGTCACCCACGGGTCTGGGAGTAGCCCGCAGCCTCGGCTCTGGATTCATCCTGGGCAGGACATCTCATCTCAGGCTGACTGTACGCTGCACGCTTGATTCTGTTTTTAGAGTGTTCATTCACCAAACTATCTAAAATAAGTGGAATTCTGCAATTAGCGTCTTATTGTCGCTGAATTGGGGACTTTGTTTTCCTCTTATCACTTTTATGTTTCCTTCTACGCTGTAATGAATGTTGGCGTTTACTCTCAGGTAACTGTGCCAAGTGACATGAGCTAATTACATACCTGCAACCTCAAATCAGCAGAATCTCACAATATATCATGATAATGCCCCTGTATTTCACCAAGGGAGCAGGCTGTTGAAATACCAGGTTAATTATGCATGCATCTAATGGAATCGTGGCGTGGGGCGGGGGCGGAGTCGGGAGGGAGATGTGGGGTCGCTGCTTCAGCCCCTGTACTTACCACTAGCAGTTGTCACCTGCTGCCTGAGTGGGCAGTGGGGTGTGTTGCTTCGTACAATTATAAGCCTCACCTTCGCAAATCAATTTATACTATGCAAAATACATTTGTGGATAGTATCTCATCGATGCACCCATAGGCTCAGGAATTAGATGTCCAAGGAGCCTTGCCTGTGCATTTTATAAGTGAGGACACCCCGGCCCAGAAGCACACGTCTGGCCACAGTTATGAAGCTGTTTCTGGAAGAACCAGGGCACACGCCCAGGCCCTGGTCTAAGCTCCCGGCTCCTTCTAGGACTGAGTGCCCAGGAGGGAACCACACAGGAAGCATGGTAAGCTGTGCCCCACCTGTCCCAGACCACCCAGCGCCCTCCCCTCCAGTGTGTGCCTTGGCCCTGGATTGCTACACCACACCTTCCGCTACTGTGACGACTAAAGCATGTCCACATCTGAGTACGTGTGTCCCTCTCTTCTCACGTGGAGAGCGGGAGGCATGGCTCCCATCTGCCGCCCAAGTCATCCTTGGTCTCCTCCACTGTGGCCTGGCCTGGGCGCTCTGTGTTCACCGGCCGGAGCAGCTCGCCCCTCCCCTGCAGGATGCAGATGGTCACCTCTCCTACCCAGGTGGGTTCTTCCTGCTCCCACCTTTCCTCACGTCCGGCTGGTATTTCCTGCGCTCTTGGGCTGTCAGTGTTTGTCACTGGGTGGCATGAGATCTTCCTCCCTGTGCTGGGTAGGCCACTGTGCGCGTGGTGAACATCAGGGCCTTTGGGAGAGGAGTGGCCCTGAGCACCCTCCATGGTTGGTTCTCTTTGGACTGTGTGGAGCCTGTTGCTTGTGACCGACCTCAGCTGTGTCCCTGTGGCCCAGGTCCCTGCATGTGTGACTCTGAGGCAGGGGTTTCTGTCACCAGGGTGCCATGGCTGCATTAGTGAGGGGCAGCTGTGGGGGGTGTCCTGGAAGACCCGCCGAGCCAGCGCCTCCGCCAGCACCTGCCGAAGTTCAGGTGGGATCTGGGACAGGCTCCTGGGGTCAGTCTGGCCGCTGCTCCTGCGGGCACCGTCTCACCCGTGCACCTCTCTTCCGGGGACACTGGAGTGCCTGTTTTGCAGGCGAGGAGATGGGCTCATGGGGAAGTGCTCTCCAGGGCACAGCTGACCTGGCCTGGGGCAGGTGGGCCCTGCTCTCTGGAGACCAGATGTGAAAGTTCCGTTCCCTCCCACGGATGCTGCCTTCAGCTCTGCTGTGTGGGGAGGGGTGCAGCTGGTGGTCCCGCGCCATCACCTGGGAGGCTGCCTTGAGGATGTCGGCCTCGGGCGAGAGGACTTGCGGCTGCAGAGCGGTGGCCCACCCTGCCTGTCCTGCCCTGGGAGCCCTGCTGGACAGCTGCAGCTGGACCACTCCCCCTCTGGCAGGCAGGTCCCTAAGCAGTGGCCTCTGCCCTGACCTCTGACTCTTCCGCCTCTCCCTCCAGGCTGGAAAGGATGCTTGAGCCTCTCATGTGGAGGTCCCTGCCCAGCTCTATGCTGCCTCTGCCTTCACCTGGGCCTCTCGCATCTGGAACACGGTGGCCTCCCTCCCCACCAGGTGTCCTCTCCCGCTCACTGGCTGGTAAGGGGGTCTTGGGGCAGCTGTCCCTCCGTGTCCTCACTTGACTGACCTTCTCTCCAGACACCGCTCCCACCCTGCCCTTGGAGCACTGTCATCCTGGGACACCGAGTCAGGTGACCAGACTCTGGTCCCCTCCTCCTTGGGGCAGGACTGCCTGGACTTCTTGGTGGAGCCTCCACACAGAGCTGGTGTTTCTTGGGGCTCTTTCCCATCTGCTACAGGTGGAGGTGACCCCACCTCCTTTAGTGGTCTCACAGGTGCCTCCGTAATGAAGGTTCCCTGACTGACACCACCTGCAGGCTGGTGTCACCTCTGGTGTCCCCAAATTCATCAAACCCGAATGTGCCCCCTTCTGCTGGCCTGGCTTGCTCAGCCCAGAGCAGCCACTGTCTATCCAGAGCTGCTTGGTGCCAGGCACAGAGCCCCCTGCTGCACAGGGCTCCAGCAGGCCTAGGAGATCTGCCCTGCTGCTGCCAGCCCTGGGCTGCTGGGCACCTCGGGCTCAGAGGAAAGAGAGCCCAAGGCCACTGGTGGCCACTGGTGGCTCCTGCTGCCCCTGTGTGTGGCCCCCAGCCTCCTGTGCCGCTGGCAGGAGAGCCGCCTCCAATGTCGCAGAGGGAGGCTGTTGAGCCTGCCCCTTCTCCTACTGCTTTTAATTTCCCTCCCTTTGCTTAAACGTTCTGTGAATGTCTCCTCCGTGGAAACCACCTGGCTGTCCAGGTTACTGAGAAGAGGGTCTGTGAGGGAGGCCCTGGCCCTGCTCCTGTGGGAGGAAGCCCATGGTGGAGGGAGGGCGCGAGAAGGCACCCGGCTGGCTGCCTTTTGGAGAGCAACTGCCCCTTAAGTGGCCATCAGCTCAGGGCCATCCCCGGACCCAGCACCCAGCACCCAGCTTCCCTGCCCTGCCGCCCGCCCCCTGCCCTTCCCTTCTCCACTGAACTGCTTCTCTCCTGCCTGTGAGTCCACAGGTGCTCACTGGCATGTGTCCCGACCCGCGGGACATCAACGAGGATGGCGAACCTAAGAGAGAAGGAATGAAGGGACAAGAGACACAGGGAGTGACAGCAAGACAGGAGTTCTGATCAAGCTGCAAATGTTTATTGTTCACACAGGGGTATTTATGCTGAGGGAATGAGGGGTGTGACGAGGCGCAGGCTGGGTGGCTGTGTTCTGCTATTGGGCTCCTGAGAGGGTGCAAGTTCGCGCCGGCGGGAAGGTGAAGTCCAGGAAGAGAAGCAGGGACGGCGCCATATCATCAGAACTATCAGCCGGGAGGGGGAGGGGGTGCGCCATATGAAACTAGCCAACCACAAGATGTTCCTCAGACTATTTCTCTGTAAAGGTCAGGTTGTTCTTAAGAGAAGAATTTCCTTTTAGTCCCTGACAGGCATGGTGTCTGCTCTTTGCACGGTGGAGCCCTGTCCATGTGTGGCTGCTGCCTGGTGTGCACTACCCAGGGTCACCCTTGCAATCCGGGGAAACTGGGACCTGCTTCCAGGTACCATTAGGCCTGACCCACAGAGGAGGACACCAGAGCTTGGCACGGTGACTCACCTGCCCATGCACCTGACCAGGTGGGCAGAATTGGGATGTGGCCTCTGACCTCGGATGACACATTCCGCCTTCTACGCCTCCCAGGGTCAACTCTCCCTGCTTGGGGGTTACGCCCGCGTGGGCAGGACACAGATGGTGTGCTGGACTGGGGTCTGTGACCACAGCAGGTGGCATCTCCAGGCCCATCTCGCGCCCCATGTGCAGGCTCTCTGCGTCCTGGGAGCTGCTCCCTCAAACCCCAACGGCTTCTGAGTTCAAGGTTGGCCCGAGGAGACCAGCTCACCAGGGGTCTCAGATAAGCTGAGCACGACAAATGGAACCTGGCAGGGGAGGGTGGCCAAGAGGCTGCAGGGGAAACAGCAGTGTGTGTGTGTTTGTGTGTTGTACAGGTACAGTCCCCATGTGTGCGACGTGTTGGGTAAGTGCAGTGTGTGTGTGCTGTACTGTGTGCAGCACCCATGTGTGGTGAGCACGTGCCTGCACGCCATCAGTGGTGGGCGGGTGTCTGCATTTGGCCAGGAGAGGTGCTGCGGGCAGCCGGCCTGGTACCCAGGTGCAGCGCCCAGGAAACAGCTTTCGGTGCTGATGCTGGGCCTACGGCAGGGCCAGCCTCCCCAGGCCCAGTGCTGCAGGGGGCGAGCCGTCCCTTGCCTGGAAGGCCCTGGGCAGGTGGGAAGGGCACATTCCGCCCCAGAAAGCTCTCAGGCCACAGAGCAAGGAGGAAGAGGCAGTGGGGGGGGTGGTGCTACAGGGCACAGCACGGTCACCTGAGTGTGATCTGGCCCCATCCACTGAGGACCACCAGGCGGGCAGCATGGAGAGGCCATCGTGACCAGGCGCCTGGGGACTTGCCGCTGCCCCAGTGTGAGCTCACAGGCTGGTTTCCAATCCCAGGCGTGGATGGGAGTCAGAGGGCAGGTGAGGCTGACCAAGACTTTGGAGACTAGGTAATTACTGGTGACGACAGGGGCTTGAGAGGACCTTGGCCGTGGACTGGCCACGGAGCGAGACGGTCTGAGAAGCAGGGTGCCGGGTGCACTGTGAACCGGGAGGGGTGTCCCCTGTGCAGGGGGTGGGGCAGGGGCAGTGACGGCAGTGGTGGGTGCTGAAGCCCTGGCGGGCTGACCTTGAGGCTGGGGGATGGCGGAAGGCGGGACGGCATGCGGGGAGTCCGCAGGTGCTCCCAAGGAGGGGGCCGTGAGGGGCAGGGAGGGCGCCAGGAGCACCCCTCCCGAGGCCCAGCAGGTGTGGGAGGACAGAGGCCGGTCTGGAAGAGGAGTCAGGGTTCTCAGGGGAGGCCCACGCTTCACGGGGAGGGGTGGAAGGCAGGCGGAGGCGGGGACACGGGGACTGGGGAGTGACAGTCCTCGTGCCGGGGAGCACTGAGGCTTCTCACAGAGAGCAAGAGTCGGCTTGGCCGGGGGTGCGCCCAAGTGAGGCGCTGAGTCCAGGTGGTGACAACGACGCGGACTTGGCTCTGTGCTGCGACGTGGGTGACGGGCCAGCGGGCAAGCTGGGGTCACTGCTGGTCGTAGAAGTGCTCGTGGCGGCATCCACTGCGGCCCCAGGGCTGCGTCCCCCAGGGAAGGCTAGTGCCCAGCCGGCACTGGGAAGCGGGCCTGTGGGTTGGGTTAGTTCACACGGTGGAGTCGGCGCTGCCCCACGTGAGCCTGGGGAGCTCGCTACCGCTTCCCCACGTGAGGACGCAGCCTGAGGCCCAGCAGTCCTCCCAGGTGTGAGTGGCCCTCGACGGTGGACGCCCACCCTCAGAGCGGTGAGTGTAACTTCTGCGGCTTGCGAACCCGTGGACAGTGTTTTGGTCAGCAGCCTGAGTGGAGGAGAGGCCTGTTCCCTGGAACTGGTTTTTAAACACCGGTGTGGTGGGATGGTAGAAGCACTTCCCTGATCCCGTGAAGCCGGGGGCATCCCTGAGGCGCGGGAGGTGGATGCCTGCAGTCGATGGGAAGATCGAGTGGCTCCTGAGCTGAGGTGGGAGACGTGGCAGGCTGCAGGCCACGTGGGCCCTGGAGTGCCAGGCACTGGGAAGGGCAGTTTGTCCCAGGTTGGGTGAAACTGCCCGACGGGGAGTTCTTCCTCGTCATTCCGGTTGGCTCTAGATCCTGGCTGCTGGTCGGTCCTCCTTGTGAAACACAGATGCTGGACCAGGGGACTTGGGACCCCTGGCAGGTGAGGAGAGGGCCTGCCACCGAGGTGCACAGTGGGCCACCTTCAGGGTGACAGTCACGGGGGACTGGATTCTGAACTCTGGTCACAGAGCGAGTCTCAGGCTGCTCCTCTCCGCGGCCTCACTTCCCTTCCCCGTGTGTGGACGGCAGGACCCTGGGGTGGGGGAAGTGCACACGTCACCCTCTCTCCTGCTGGGACTCAGGAAGGGAGGGTCCTGGGATTTGAGCTGGGCAGGGCTTTTCCCAGTCCCTTGGGAGTCTGGCTGCTGCTGGGGCAGCATCTCCTCCACAGTGTGACTGAGGTGGATGGCTGGTCCCATCGGTCATGGGCATGGAATGGTCCTTTGAGGGCACATGGGCGCTGATGGAGGACCCTGGGAGATGCCGTGCCACTTAGGCCAGCAGTGGTGCTTGTCCACTGAAGCTTTTGAGGGCCCTGCTCTGGCTCCATGCTTTTCAAGACGGGCTACCTAGATGCCACTGTGGGCGAAGTGGGCAGGAACCAACTCCAGAGAGGACTGGAGTCCAGGAAGGCTGAGGGTGGGGCTGGCCTTGACGCCTGGGCTCCCTGGGTGGCGTTCTCCTCTCAGAAGCCCTTTGGTGACCCTGGGCCTGATCTCAGGCTCTAAGAGGCTGGGGCTGGAGCAGAGTAGCGAGTTAGGGGTCATGTCAAGCTGATCTGGAACTGAGGGCTTGGTCAGCGTGGTGGACATCAGCTTGGTGGCACCATGGCTGCTGCTGCGAGCAACTGCCTGGAAGCCATCCTCCACTCTGTGTCAGAGGTCTGGGCATCTCTCAGAATCCTGGGACCAAGTTTTCCAAGGCCAACCCACACTTAGTCTTGGGAGAGACCCAGGTCAGCAGCTTTACGGTCCCCTGGTGATTTCATCTAAGTGGGGGTGGAGGCCATGGGGCGCTGCTGTGTGTCCTGAGGGTGGGGGTGTGGCAGCGAGTGGGGCGGGACCTGAACACCCACAGCAGCCTGGGCTGCCAACCACTCTGGGAGGGGGCTCTGCATGGCGTGTGCCCCGCAGGGCAGCGTGAGCCCAGGGCAGGAGCCACCTCCGTGGTGCACCCTGCTCACCTCCCCTGGCATAACACCCGCCCTGTGCAGATTCTTCCCGCCCAGTGCTGTCCCAGCCCGTGGGGTCTCACGCTGCCCCTACCGCGACCCTTCCCTGCAAACCAGCAGGCTCCGTGGGGCAGGCCGCAGGCTGAGACCTGGTGCCTCCTGTCTGCTCAGCATAGGTTCCAGGACCCTCACCTTCAGCACTGCACTACCAGGTGGGGCTTCAATCCCCCACGTCCCCAGGATTATGGGGTCACGTTCCTCCTCATCCCCTGGGATACGGGCTCATGTTTCTCACATCGCTAGGGATGTGGGTCACGCTCCCTGACGTCCCCAGGAATGGGGATGCCCCCGATGTCCCTGGGGATGTGGGGTCAGCACTCCACAATGGTGGGTCACGCTCCCTGACGTCCCCAGGAATGGGGAGCCCCCGATGTCCCTGGGGATGTGGCTCACACTCCACAATGTGGGTCACGCTCCCGTGACGTCCCCAGGAAATGGGGATGCCCCGAGGTCCCTGGGGATGTGGCTCACACTCCACCAATGTGGGGGGTCACGCTCCCTGACAGTCCCCAGGAATGGGAGCCCCGCTATGTCCCTGGGGATGTGGCCTCACACTCCACAATGGGGTCACGCTCCCTGACGTCCCCAGGAAGGTGGAGCCCACCGATGTCCCTGGGATGGGGCTCACAGCTCCACAATGTGGGTCACGCTCCCTGACGTCCCAGGAATGGGGATCCCCCGATGTCCCTGGGGATGTGGGTCACACTCCACAATGTGGGTCACGCTCCCTGACGTCCCCAGGAATGGGGAGCCCCCGATGTCCCTGGGGATGTGGCTCACACTCCACAATGTGGGTCACGCTCCCTGACGTCCCCAGGAATGGGGAGCCCCCGATGTCCCTGGGGATGTGGGCTCACCTCACAATGTGGGTCCCACGCTCCCTGACGTCCCAGGAATGGGGAGCCCCCCGATGGTACCCTGGGGATGTGGCCTCAACTATCCAACAATGTGGGTCACGCTCCCTGACTTCCCCAGGAATGGGGAGCCCCCCGATGTCCCCTGGGGATGTGGGCTCACACGCCACAATGTGGGTCACGCTCCCCTGACTTCGACTGCTCCTTTCGTTGCAGATGCTCACAGAACAACCTGTGACCTGCCCCCACGGCTTCCATGGAGATGCGGGCATATGCACATTTGGGGAGTCCGTCTAACACTGCCTGTTGGTCTCCTCCCTGGCAGTAACCCTACTTCAGCTGGGGTGGGTGCCCGTTTGGGGAGGTCCGTCCTACACTGCCTGTTGTCTCCCTGCAGTATCCTACTTAGCGAGATGCCTCTGCAGCTCAGATGGTTGCCTATACCTCGCAGGTAGGTTTCCATCTCTAGTCTCACCCTCAGTTCCGGCCAAGGTGGCCAACTGAGGCCAGACGGAATCCTCCTCATGCAGCATTGCTCCCATGTTGTCACAGGACCCCAGTCTACCTACCCAGCCTCACTTCCTGGATTGGACCTCCAGCTTCAGCCTGAACCAAGCTGCCTCCGTCACGTCCCGATCGGTTCTGTGCTCTCAGATGCACTCCCACTCCGTGAGCCTCCACCAGCTACTCTCGGTTCATTACAGGATCTTCCTCACTTCCGGATCCCTGTGTGTGGTTCACTCTCCTGCAACAGCCTCCTCCTCATTCTGCACTTTAACTGCCTACTTACAACTCCCACTCCAGTAGGGCCGCGCGCTGGAGAACCATTGCAGGTGAGTCTCCTGCACCTAGCTCGGTGCACACTGCCCAGAAGAGGGCAGAGATTCTAGGTGGGGAAACAAGCACGTGCTCTGGTTAATTGCAATACAGTTTGCTGTTGGTTTGAGAAAGATATTGAACTTCCCTAACCCTCCTTTCCTCCCCTCCTGAAGGAGATAGTAATACTCCACTCGTAGAGCTCTCAAGGGTTTAAAATAAGTCATGTTTGCCAAGCCACCTGGGAGGTACCAGTGAACTGGCCAGGGAGCCACTGACTGCCGTCCACACTGCCCCCAGGAGGGAAGTTCTGCTGCTTTGCCTTGTCTGCCGAGTGGAGTGGCTCATGGTTCAGGCCCAGGGCCTGGGTTCCAGTCGTGGCCAGCACCTTCCAACCTCCTCAGTTTGCTGGCTGAGCTCCGGAAGGGTGCAGGATGACTCTGCACTTCCCTCTCCTGAGGTGAGGCGGGAGAGGGCAAACGCACGGGAGCTCTGGCCCGATCTGCAAGGGCACCTGCTCCTCTCTTTGATGCGCGGGCCTCTTGGACAACCTAGAGCCTGCTTTGGCTACTGGCATCTTTTCTCTGTCCTCTGAATCAGTCATAAAAGTGACCAGTCCAGCTGAGGCTCAGCAGGTTGACCAGTGTCTGGCTCCATGTGCACCCTGTGTCCTCTGCCTCCAGCTCAGAGGCTCCTGCTTCAGAGTTGCAGCTGGCTCCCTGGGAGCTCTGGAGGCCCGTCACCGACACCTCTCGGCCTCTAGTGTGTTCTGCCCACCCACGCTCCATGCTGCTTTGGGAAAGCTTTATTTGGCCAGCACCATGGAGTGGCAAGTTGCAGACGGCCAATGTTGACCAATCTGAGCAGCATAGCGAGGAGACACACACACACACATCACTGGATTGAAACTGAGATGTTTCTAAAAAGGATTCCATGCTTTCCTGTACACCAAATATGCACCACAACTTAACCGTTCACGGGGGACACAAGTATCAGTGGACCCACCTACACACAACCAAGTCAGTCTGCGTCCCCTCCGCCCAAGTGACGGGAACACCCAGGGACTACCAAGTGCTCCCCGGCTGAAAGCCCTTCTTGTGACCAGCCGTTGGCCTGTTTTGTGAGATAGATCTATTTTTCTTATTCCTTAAATATAAACATGGTGTACATTTCCTTAGTAGAAATATTCCTTTAAATCACACAATTTCTGAAGGAGGCACCCGCTAACCCGCTCGGGATACCGTAAGAGGAGTTTTCAGAGGGGAACCGAGGTCCCGTGGGGAAGGTGTGTGGGGACGTCAACGGAGGTGGACTCTAGGGGCGAGTCCTCTGAGGGCGGTGCTGCAGGCGCGGGCACCGTCTGACGTGTTCAGAGGCTTCAGTGGCGTTCAGTGGAACGTCAGTGGTAGCTGACTTCACAGCCTGCTTCTGCCCCTCAGCGGCCGTGGCCTTGGGAAAGCCTCCTCTCGCTGGTGATCTTACAACGGCGACAGGCGACCCGGTGGAGGCGAGGCTGCACTGGGTGGGACAGGGAGCCTGGTGACGCGGGGCTCCTGGTGGAGGGGCCTGCGGCCCGGGCGCTGGGATCCGCTGGAGGTTGGAGCTGGTGGGTAAGTGGCTCCTGGTCTCCATCCCTTTTCAGTTGCTAACCACACAAGCCATGGCTGGGCAGGCTAGACAGGAATGGGGTTCACTGCGGCTCGGGTCCCTGTCCCCAGCACCTGGGAGCTTCTTGTGGGTGGAGTGGAGGCTGCAGAGCTCATGTCCGGGGACAGAGTACAGCGTCCTCTGGCCTCTGCCCCGCTCCTGACAAAGCCAAATGCTCCATCTCCTCTCAAAGGCCCCACCAGCTGGACACTGCCACAGTGCCCTCTGAGCTTGCCACACATGGGGTGCTGGGGACACATCCAACCGCACTCCTGAGAACTCAAACGCTTCAAGCCTCAGAAACACTGTGAGCACTTGTGCTGTGAGGCTGGGAAACCATTTAGCCTTTTTCCGTTGGCCCCTCAGATTTCACGATTGTCAGTTTTGAGATCCTTGTCTGGTGACCAGAGGCAGAGGGTCCTGTCACCTAGGGATGTATATCCGGGCACACATGGCACACCTGCTGACACCTGGTTTCACATTTGACACACTCACTGGCTGGCGTGAGGTGCTCCCAAGACCTGCCAGGCAGCAGCTCTTCATCAGAGGAGGGCAGTGGGGTGGTGGCGGGGCCGCCCAACCTTGGAGAAAGGGCAGGCAGAATGACCGGCAACACAGCTCAGAAAGCTCGGAGGGCGGAGAGCCCCAGGTGAGAAGAAGCCCCCCAGGCAGGAGGAGGCCTGACGCTCCCCCAGGGAGCTCTCCTGACAATCTGAGTCCCCCGCCCCCCACAACGCTGCCCCAGGGGGTCCCGCTGCTCCCTGCAAAATCCCGTTTTCTTGGCTCTTCTTATCTCTGAGGTGACAGGGTGACATTTTGAAAATCCTTTATAAATTCTAGGGGGAAACTCGAAGGCAAAGATTACAGGCTAAAAATAGCCAAGTTCCCAGAGAGCCAGGTTTCCTGCTCAGCAGCTGCTGACCCTCCCTGCCAGGCCCCTCCCGCTCCCAGCCCGCTCTGTGACCCCTTCTCTGGTCTCAAGGCTGCAGACTGTCCCTTCCTGCAGGGCGAGATGCCTGGGCTCCAAGCTCCTGCCTTCTGGTGGCTCCGGTTGCTGGGAGTCGCTGGTGGAGGTGGGAGAGGAAGGGGGAGGACAGTCGGTGTCCCTTCCCCTCCTCCTGCCAAGGACAGTGTCTCCGGGGAGCTGCTCTCCACGTGCCTCTCCAGGCAGATGGCCCACTTGGTGCACTGGCTTCACGTCCCCCCAACTAGATGTAGTTCCAAATGTCATCCTGGCCTTGTCCCTCGGGGTCATGGCTCCCTGGCTGCCTCTGCCCAGCTTCTCAGCCTTGCCATTCTTCATCCACCCCTGTGGCCTCTGCTTTCAGCATGTAGAGTGTCAAGCTTGCTGTCTGGGTCCTTTAACAACAAGCTGTGACTCCAAGACTTGCAAGCTGTCACCGCAGTCTGTGCTCCTGGGGCTGGTCACTCAACGGAATGCGAGTCTCTTTCCCCTCAAATGAAATTGCCCAGGACTCTTCCCCTGGTTCCAGTTCCTGCCTAAAAGAAGCATCCTGCATGCAAATGATTCTCACCAGCGACATCACGATGCGTTTCTCACTTTTCCAATTTTAGGTCTATCATCAGAGCAGTAAGAACTGGTTTGTCAAGAAAGCATGCTCTCCAGGGAAGGTGGGGAGGTGGGAGTCTTCTCACGAGGTCTCATCATAAGGCTGGTCCCCAGAAGCATGCAGGAGCCCCAGGGTGCCCTCCCCGAGGGGCCCGGCCGGCAGCAGGGGTCCTCCAGCTCAGCGCCTTCTGAGCCCATGAAATTCCTTCGCAGGTCCAGGCGATGTTCTCCATGGTCTGGAGGCACGAGTTTAAAACAAAAAGTTTTCTGCATTCCGAGCACTGTAGCCCGGGCAGAGAGGCGGCTCTGAGCTGTGAATGCCATACTTCAGCTGGTTACAGAGCAGTGGGAGTCGTGTCGGGTGCAGGCTGGCAAAGCCTGGGCTGCACAGGCTTCTGCAGAGTCCCGGCGTAAGCACCGTGCCAGAGGGCTCCTCCAGCAAGGGAGGGCCAGTGAGAAGGCTCAGGCAGCAGCGTGCTGATGTACTCACAGAGAGGCCAGGAGGCCGCAGTGGCCAGAGAGGAACACCTGCGGGGCAGAGACAGAATGGGAGACAGGGAGGGGGATGGAGAGGGTCAGGAGGCGGCTAGGCATAGTGGTGGAGGCCCTGGGCCGTCCTGAGGACTTGTCTTCTCTGCTCAGGGACATGGGCTATTGGGGAATTCTGGGGGACAGGTTGGGATGTGGCTTTTGACCCAAAGCGACTGTGCGAGAAGACAGTGGGTGCAAGGAGCCTGCCCGGAGCTCACAGGGGTGCCCCACATGAGCTTGGGGCTCTGAACAGGGTGTGGGGGGACATAAGCCAGCAGGACTGTGCTCCCATGGTGGAGCCAACAGGATTCCCTGGCCATCGGGGGGTGCGAGGGCAAGTGAGGCCCAGTCTCCTGTCACTCACAGGGATGCCTCTGTCGGCAGGCAGAGGCCCAGGCGAGATGTGAGCTGTCTGGAGCCCAGCAAGGGGCCTGGGGCTGGACAGTCTAAAGCAGAAGTGAGCAGATTGCAGGCCAGGCTGGAGAAGGACAGCTGGCCTGGGCCTAGACAGAGGGACGTCCTTGGCCAGGAGACCTGCGCCACCCTGGGTCAGTACGCATGGAGCTGAAAGGCAGCTCGATATAGAGAAGTCTCTGCCACACCTCTGTGTGACCAGTGAGTGGGCATCTGTGGAAGGGTGTCTACACCAAGATGGGACTGATGGCCACTGGCCATGGCTGGCGTCTTAACAAGAGGGCGGAACTCACAGTGCCCATGGCTGGCGTCTTAAGCAGAGGCGGCGATCATGCTGATGAAAATTCCCGGTTTACCGAAATCTTAGCTGTGCTTTTGCTGCTTCTGTGGTTAGTGCCTCTACTCTGCGTTGTGTGTGCACTTGTGTGTCTGTGTCTGCGTATCTCTGTGCTAATGTGTGTCTGTTTATGCGTGTCTATTTCTGCATGTGTCTTGTGTGTGTCTCTGTGTTAATATGTTAATATGTGTTTGTGTCTCTGTGTGATTGTGTGTCTGTTTCCGTGTGTTTTAGTGTGTGTGTTCGTGTGCTCAGGTGCGCCTGTGGGGGAAGGAGAGGACTTAGCCCTCGCTCTGTGGGGAAGGCCGGGCCCTCGGGACTCCCGGGAAGTCTCTCCCTCCCATCTGTCTGAGTGCTGAGGTGGACGCTCCCTCCTAGATCAAGGGGTCCCGCGGCCCGGGTTCTGCTGCTGTGAGGTTTGTTAGTCTGGTACTGTGCTCTCCACCTTCTCCGTGGGTCACAGACCCTGGGAATACAGGCGTCCTTGCCTTGCATTGCAGCGCAGTCCCTGGGCCGCCTGATGTCCAGGCAATGGGCACGTGGTCTGAGTGCCTGGCTTGCTTTGGTTTCAACCAGGAGCTGGCTGAGGAGCTGCGGAGGGTCCTGGGGCTGGCGTGGTGCTGGGAAGGCGGGCAGACCCTCTGGTGGGTGCAGAGGTGTGGCTTCCTCTTGCCCTGCCTTCCCGCGTTCCCGCGGCCTGGCGCAGCGGTGCGCTGCGAGCGTGCTCTGGAGTGCCTGGGAGAGGACTTCCTCCCCGAGGCCGACAGCAGAACCCCCGAGCAGTTAAGCTGCCCGAGCCGCTCATGCCTCAGCCATGGCAGAGTCCTGAAGAGGAGGAGCTGCAGCAGAGCAGTGGGAGGCTTTGTTCTTAGGCTCAGCGTGTGAGTCAGCTTCCAGGTAGGACACGCTCATTCCCGAGAAAGGGCACAAGCAAGGATCCCGCCAGAGCCGTGGTGGGATTATCAAAGCGAACCCGAGGCAGGCGGTGGCCTAGGCGGGGCAGTGGGTGTGAGGAGGCCGGGCGTGGGCTGAGCTGGGGTGTGCGTGGGCTGGAGGGCCTGGGCAAACTCACCAGCTCCAGGACCCGGGCGCGGGGAGGAGGGCCGGCAGGGACACGGGCCTTGTGACTTGGCCAGGGCAGCGGGCCCAGCGCTAAGCTTCCAAACACCCTGGAGCATGGCGGACACAGCACCTCCAGCCGGGCCAAGGACTGGAGGGCCAGTAAGGGGGCTGGCGTCCAGTGTGGGAAGACGCGTGCAGAGGAAGCCATCAGGGCGCCCAGGGAGGGAGGACAAGAAGCTGTCCTGCACTCAGGGACCCAGGGACGTCTCAGGGGACGGCCGCCCAGGAAAGGGTCTGCCAACAGAAGCTCTTTGACAAATTCAGGCTTCCCGAGAGTTCTGACAGCACCTGGTGGCCTGCTGTCCGTCCATGGTGTGTCTGCCCCAGGTCCCCAGGTCCCCAGCTGCCTGTCTCCCCAGGGAGCCCCCGACACCCCCTCATGGCCCTGGCACCCAGCCCTCCCTCTTCCCCTCTGTCCCCCCACGAGGGACACTGGCCTGGCCTCTTCAATGACAGAGCTCGATTTTGTTTTGGAGGGACAAAATGGGGGTGTGATCACAGAAGCCGCCTCAGCAGGCCAGGGAAGGGGACAGCCGCAAACGTGGTCTGTTTGACTGTGTCCCCTTCCACAGACTCCGAGACTTAAGGAGGAGGCCAGCCACGGCCTCAGCTTCAGGGTCCTCCAGTCCTGCCAAGGGTCCTCGGCGGTGGGACCAGAGCGGCTTCTCAGGGTGAAGTTCATGAGAGGCAGGACACAGGGGGCTGCTAGGAACAAAGTCCTGCGTCCTGCACAGGCGGCCTGTGGATATGGATGGCGTGCTGCTGTGGAGCTGCCCATCCCGGCCTCCCGGGGGGCGGGCTGAAGTTGGAGGACCTCATGCCCCTTTGTCAAAGGCAGACTCTTTTGGTCCCTTGTGAGACCACATGTCACTGAGTCACTGAGCCGTCTGCTCCTTCTCCCCGCCTGAGACGACCTTCCCTCGGGCCTCCCTGTCCACGGCAGCTCTGGTAAGGACGCCCTCCACCCACCCCTCCCAGGGAGGCAGGCCAGGTGCCCAGGGGACTTGATCTGGGGGAGCCTGTCCTGAGAGGATGAGGAAGGCAGTCTGGAGGAAGAGGCGCACGAGGCGGTGGCGGTACGGTGTGGTGTGGGTGGACCCCCATTCCTTCCCCTCTGACCTCCCGCAACTCTGCTCATTAACTGTGGTGGCAGATGGAAGCTCCTGTCACAACACCCCTCTCTGTGCTCCTGAATTCTATTTAAATTCCTCAGGCATGACGCTGGGGAAGCAGGCAGCTCTTCATCCAGCAGAGCGGTCCACGGCAAATCCCCTTCTCCATGCCTGTACACGATTTGAAACGCAGGCATGTCGAGTGAAGTCCCCGTGGAGGCGCAGAGCCAGGGGCGGAAGACATGCAGAAAGCCTGAGCGTCCCCTGCTCCCAACCAGGGACACAAGGAGAGGTCAGAGCCTGCTGCAGGACAGGGCAGGTCCAGGGCCCACTGAGTGAGCACAGCTGGGTGCAGGCTGGACCCAGGGGCAGAGGGAGGCTGGGCCCCGCCCCCAGGACAGCTGCCACTGGCCTTGTGGTAGCCCGGGGTCTGTCTGGCCATGCCCTGCAGGAAGCAGACAGGGAACGGGGGCTTCTGGTGTCCAGGGGTGTCCGGTGCTGATGGGTGAAGGGGCTCAGCGGGGGCAGACTGAGGAGGAGGACAGGAAGCGCTCTGAAGGTGACTGAGCAGAGAGGGGCTCACCTTCTGGTTTGTCAGAGGCCTTCAGCTCTGACATCTCCGCAGCCTCGCGTCCCTTGTGACCGAGGCCCTTGGAGGAGACGGGACTCACCTCGGCCTGGCTCCATGTTCATGCCCCATGGGTGGGAGGCTGCCAGGCAAGTGAAGGCAGGTGTGGAGCCACGCTGGAAGATGAGGGTGGGGTGGGAGACCCCGTGTGCTGGCAGTAGCTCTCTCCCAGGGCTGGCCAGGCAGGGGCTGACCACTGCCGCCAGGATCAGGGACAGGGGAGGGACCAGCCGTGGGACCGCGGTCATGCAGGGGGCTTTCTGGTGGCCATGAGGTGAGGCAGAGAGGACTCCCTCCTCACTCCTGCCTCCCCACGCTCTCCTTCCCGGGCTTCCTCGGGCCCCACACAGTCGATGACAGAGCCAGGGGCCCGGCATGCGGGCAGGCTTGCCGACAGACAGCCGCAGGCTCACCTGGGAGGCCGGACCAGCAGCTGGGCCTGCCTGGTGCTGCTGCCCTCAGAGCAAGCGGTGCCGCTGTCACTGTGGGCCTGAGCGGCCTGACTCCCCCGGGCAGGCAGGACGTGGCCCCTGGGCGGGCCCTCTGTGGGTGGTGGGTGGCACAGGCCTGGCGCCTGGCACGTGACGAGTGCTTCCTCAGGCTGAGAGCTGCAGCGCCCGCTGTGGGTGGCAGAGCCTGCCCGCTTCCCGGAGGCCGCAGTGGATTGCCAGGGAGCGGGCGCTGGCTTATCAGCCTTTGCCCGGGCACTGCCAGTGCCCGTCAGTGTTGGCTTGGCCTTCACTGAGGGCTCGCCC
The DNA here is from genome assembly GCF_902686445.1 of Sciurus carolinensis. Lineage (NCBI taxonomy): Eukaryota > Metazoa > Chordata > Mammalia > Rodentia > Sciuridae > Sciurus > Sciurus carolinensis. The sequence goes on from NC_062225.1 coordinate 93,361,450, forward strand.
TGGCAGGGAGGCCTCTCCTGCCTGATGCTCACAGGCCTGTGGGAGACGGACAGGGAAGGGCAGCTGGGCACTTCTCCACCCCACTCCCCCACCTCGGGGCCAAGGTCCCTCCACCTGACTAAAAAAGACCAAGAAATCAGCAGGTGAGAACCTGTAAGAGAGGAAAGGTCCCGAGAGAGCCCAGCCTCTGCCACACGGCCTCCAGGCCTGCGGCGGGGCAGCGCCTGGTGTGGGCAAGGCCCAGCCCCTCACAGGACGGCTCTCCAGAGCAGCGGCCTGGCCTTCCTGTGAAAGACGCTTCAGCTCCCCCCAGCGCTCCCCCATCTCCCCTCCTGGGTGCCCGTGCAGCTGGCAGGCAAATCAATTGGTCCGGCAGCTCTGCCATCCAAGACACAGAGCTGAGCTGACATCTCCCGAGAGCCCCAGAGATTTGAGCCTGGGCACCTGGGTCTGTTCAATGCGGAGCAACAGGCAGGCGCCGGGCATGCTGTCAGCCGAGCGGTGCAAAGGGACAAGCCGCAGTGTCAAAAGTGACACGCTGGCTTCTGCTGGCCTTGCAAAGCTCTCTGCAGAGAAGTGACGGGGCTGCGGCGGCCGCGGCTGGGGTCTGGGCGGGAATGAAATCCACCCAGCTCCCTGCCTTGGCAGCGCGATTTCCAATGCTAATTCTCCGCGAGCCGGGCATGAAATGTATTCACAGGTGCTGCTCACGGGCCTTCGCAGCGGCTCGGGGTACCTGTGATGGAGACATCTGTGCCACTCGCCTTTGCCTTTGGCTCCCCTGGTCTCAATGATGCAGTCAAAGAAGCTGTGGGCAGGAGCGGGCGTGCTGAGGTGCCCCTTCCCTTCCTGACACACGTGCAGCCTGTGCCTGAGCCAGTGAGCTGGGGGGCTTTCACCTTCCCGAAGGCGCCGCCCGCGGGCGCCTCGCAGGAGGAGTGCAGGCTGTGAACACCTGGACCAGGGCTGGACCAGGGCTGCGGTGGCGGCGGGCGGGCGGGCGGTTGCGGGAGGCGGTGGGAGGCTGGGCCGGGAGGGCAGCCTGTCACGTGCCCACCGTGTGCTCCCCGCGTGCTTTCCAGTGCCGCGTGCTCGGGAAGCCTGGCTTCCGCCCGCAGACCCTGCCTCTGTCCTTGGTGGGCCCAGGACACACCATGAGGCGGCCACCAGCCTGGGACCCAGGTCCCCCGAGCTCAGAGAGCCCACGTCGCGCTGGTCCTCTGGGAGCCGCTTGTCTGAGGAGTGACAGTTGGCCAGGACTCCCATGGGTGGACGCTCGCCTGTCCGCAGAGCTCCCCAGACCCATGGGCTCTAACCAGTAGCTGATGACCCTGAAGAAGCACCCTCAATTCCTGAGCTGCCTGCACGTCCCAGGGACTGTGGGAAGTCCACTCTATCATTTGGAAAGCAAGAGTCCACTGATGTGGCATTAGAGGTGGACCTGGTCACTTGGAGTCTCCGGAAAGGTGGATCTCCTCTCTTCCCTGGACTCCAGCAGGCTGGTCGGTCACTGGGTTGTGACTGGCCCACCTGCAGAGGGGAGGGCTGCATGCTCCGTGCGACACTCGGGCGGGTGGGGCGCTGCCAGGCTTCCGTGTGTCCACGCCTGGCCCAGGCCACAGCCCACAGCCCCCTCTCGAGTCCTGTGCCTGTGGGTGCGCAGGGACCTGTGGCCTTCTGTCCACTGCTTCCCTGCCCTCCCTGCGCCGGGCGCCCTGCCCCTCTGCACTGTGCCCCTGGGTGGTCCGCCTTCTGCTTTCTGACCAGGCCTTGCCCACGGGCAGCCCTGGCAAGGAGTGAACCTCAGAGGCTGGGTCTGTGCCCCTCCCTGGGGTCCCCAGGCGGCCGGTGACTTCAGCCCTGGTGCAACCTCGGCGTGTCCGCACGGTCCCTCTGGGCCACCTGCTCCAGCCCCGTCAGAGAGCAAGCGCTCAGCCAGCAAAGCCAGCCCGTCCTGGGCAGGGTCAGGGAGCAAGGAGTGGGCAGGGCCATCACCCTCTGGAGCCTCTTGGGGTGGGTCCACCCCTTCCAGGTCCGAGGACCCCTGTGTTCCTCTGCCTGGGACCCTCGCCTGGTGGGGGCTTTAGCTCTGTCCTTCCCACTCTGCTCTGTCCCCGTGATTCCCTGTCCTGAGTCAGTGCCCCTTTCTCTCTGGGACCCCTGGACTCTCGAGACACCTCTTCTCTGGACATTTCAAGGCCTGCCCTGGGGCCCTGGCCACCTGGGTGCTCCAGACTTGTCTTTTGCATCTCGAATGCTCCCCATGACCCCTGCAGTCCCTTTGCCACTTAGGGTAGAGAGGCACCGCATCCCAGGACGGGTGTGGGCACCTCTGGGTGCCCTCCTGCCCGCCGCAGCCCCGGCCCTTACTGTCCGCTGCTCGCTGCTGGTGGCTCCCTCTCTCTGTGGGCCTCTGCTGAGAGCACGGTTCCTCCAACAGCCTCAGGCCTCCCCACCCAGACGCCATCTTCCTGTCTGGGTTCAGCCCAGGTGCCCCCATCCACCCTGTTTCTTTCTCTCCCAGAACTATGGGTGGGGGAGCCAGCTCTGTCCTGCAGCCGCCCTGGGAGCTGTGCGTCCAGCCCTGGGCCGAGGGACTGGCCGCAGATGGACGTCCCCTGAGCTGGCCCACACACCTGCTGAGCCCCGCATGCTGCGGCAGCCCCCGGCCTCCCTCTCAGCTCAGCGTCCATGGCACGGTCCCTCTGCCCCTGGAGGCAGGTCCGGCCTTCCACTCTGTCTCTGAGCCTTGCGCAGGGCTGGCCCAGGGCTGGCCCAAGGGGGCCTTCCTCCTCCTCTTTGGCTTCTGTCGTGTTCTGACTGAATTACTATCAGCGACTTCCTGCCACGCATCTGGGCAGCTGGTCATCTTTCTGCAGACCAAGCGCTGCGGGAGCAGGGCCTGACCCCCACCCCTGGGCAGGGCCAGGCCCCGCAGGCTGACCTGATATCCTGGAAGCCACCTGGGCCATTCTGTGTCCTGTCCTACCCAGGCCCTGGAGGTCTTGGGCCCCCACCTCTGGTGTCAGAGAACTCAGCAGCTGCTAAGGGGTCAGCAGTGGACGGTCAGTAAGGGGAAGTGGGTACTGAAAAAAGAGGTGTGTTAGTGTATTGTGTGTGTGTGGTATGTGGTGTGTGGTGTGTATGTGTGTTGTATATATGTGTGTGTTCTCTGTGATGTGTTGTATGTGTATGGTGTGTGGCATGTTTCTTGTGTGTACGTGTGGTTTGGGGTGTGTTTTTGTATGTTGTGTGTTGTGTGTGTTTTGTGTGTGTTGTGGTGTTTGTGTTGTGTGGTTTGTGTGTGGTGTGTGGTAGGTGTGTTTTATGTATGTCTGTGTATAAAGTATGAATGTGTGTGTGGTGTGTGTGCTGTGTGGAGTGTGTGGTGGTGTGTGTGTGTGTGTGGTGTGATGTGATGTGTGGTGTGTGTGGTTTGTGTGTGTTGTGGTGTGTGCGCTTGTGTGTTGTGTTGTATGGTATGTGTGTTTGTGTGTTGTGTTGTTTTGTATGGTGTGAAAAGTTTGTATGCGTATCTGCTGTGTGTGCTGTGTGGTGTGATGAATTGTGTGGTGTGTGTATTGTGTGTTGTATGTTGTGATGTGTGTGGTTTGTGTGTGTTGTGTCTTGTATGCTGTGTGTTGTTTGCATGTGGTGTGTAAAGTATGCATGTGTGTGTGTTGTGTGTGCTGTGTGGTGTGTATGTGTGCTGTGTAGGATATGTGGTATGTTGTGTGTTGTGATATGTGTGGTTTATGTGTGTTGTGTTTTGTATGCTGTGTGTTGTATGTATGTGTGTGTTGTATGGTGTGTAAAGTATGCATGTGTGTGTGCTGTGTGGTGTGTGTGCTGTGTGCTGTGTGGTGTGTGTGCTGTGTGCTGTGTGGTGTGTGTGTGTGCTGTGTGAGCTGTGTGGTGTGTGTGTGCTGTGTATGCTGTGTGGTGTGTGTGTGGTCTGTGTGTGTGTGTGTCTTGTATGCTGTGTGCTGTATGCATGTGGTGAGTAGAGTATGCATGTGTGTGCTGTGTGGTGTGTGTGTGGTCTGTGTGTGTGTGAGTCTTGTATTCTGTGTGTTGTATGCATGTGGTGTGTAGGGTATACATGTGTGTGCTGTGTGGTGTGTGTGTGTGTGTGTGTCTTGTATTCTGTGTGTTGTATGCATGTGGTGTGTAGGGTATGCATGTGTGTGCTGTGTGGTGTGTGTGTGTGTGCTATGTGTGTGGTCTGTGTGGTGTGTGTGTGTGGTCAGTGTGTGTGTGAGTCTTGTATTCTGTGTGTTGCATGCATGTGGTGTGCAGGGTATGCATGTGTGTGCTGTGTGCTGTGTGTGTGGTCTGTGTGTGTGGTGTGTGTGTGTGTGTGTGTGTGCTATGTGGCGTGTGTGTGGTGTGTGGTCTGTGTGTGGTGTGTGTGTGTGTGTGTTATGTGGCGTGTGTGTGGTGTGTGGTCTGTGTGTGTGGTGTGTGTGGTGTGTGTGTGTGTGTGTTATGTGGCGTGTGTGTGGTGTGTGGTCTGTGTGTGTGGTGTGTGTGGTGTGTGTGTGTGTTATGTGGCGTGTGTGTGGTGTGTGGTCTGTGTGTGTGGTGTGTGTGGTGTGTGTGTGTGTGTGTGTGCTATGTGGCATGTGTGTGGTGTGTGGTCTGTGTGTGGTGTGTGTGTGTGTGTGTGTGCTATGTGGCGTGTGTGTGGTGTGTGTGTGTGTGGTGTGTGGTGTGTGGTGTGTGTGGTGTGTGTGTGGTGTGTGGTGTGTGTGTGTGGTGTGTGTGTGCTATGTGGCATGTGTGTGGGGTGTGTATGTGTGTGGTGTGTGGTCTGTGTGTGTGGTGTGTGTGGTGTGTGTGTGTGTGTGTGTGTGCTATGTGGTGTGTGGTGTGTGTGTGTGTGTGTGTGTGTGTGTGCTATGTGGCGTGTGTGTGGTGTGTGTGTGTGTGTGTGAGAGAGAGAGAGGGGAGGTGTGCTGTGCCAGTGGAGCTGAAGCTTGCCTGGGAAGGCTGCTTCCTTCCTTCCTCCTCCTCATTTCCGGGTGGCTGCTGGGTCCTCTCCCCCGAGGCTTCACCGCAGGCTGTGCGTGGCTGGTGGCCGATAGGGGCGCAGCGGACAGCCCTCGGAAGGGACGGAGGCAGCGGCCCCTTGCTGCCGGGCGGGATGGAGCCTGAGGCCTCCAGAGCCCCAGGCCGGGGAGGTGGACAGCCTGCAGGTTGCCCGTTCGGCGTCGCCCCTGGGTTGCCGAGCAGGGGGCCCCGGCGTCTCTGAGGGCCTTCCTCCAGCCCGCCCTCTCCTGCGTCCGCCCTGTCAACTGCACCAGGGCTCTGGGAGGGGGCTGCCATCCACCTGGTGCCCGAGGTCAGTGGAGAGCCTGGGAGACTGGCCCGGGTCAAGGCTCCTGGCTGGGCGTGAGGGCAGGCAGATGGGGCTCGGCCACAGGGAGCTGTCTGTGGTCAGCGGCTCCTCCAAGAGGCGCAGGCCTGGGAGCTAGGCCTGGGAGCTAGGTCTGGGCTGCGTCCCTGAGCTGGGGAGAGCCGTCCAGTGGCGCTGCAGCCCATGCCTGCTGGTGGCTCTGCCCCTTCTGGGAAGGAGGGTGAGGGGCCATCTCAGGCCGCCGGGGCCGCTTCCCTGGGCCTGGGGCGAGCCCGGCTCACGCTGCGCCCTGTCACTTCTGAGAGGCCCACCTTCTTCTCCACATGTCCACATCGTGGCACACCAGAATCAGCAGGGCCACCGCGACCGGTGCCCACGCCCAGGCCACCGAGGTGCCTCCCTGGCGGCATGGAGAGAAGGCGCCACCAAGCAAACCTGAGCGTGGCACAGGGAGGCGGGGCCATGGAGCAGGTGAACAGGTGGCCTCTGGTCTTTCCTGTGGGGTTCTGGCCACACAACTCACCTGCCCTGTGATCGACGGAGGTAACGGGACGCCAGCCCGCCAGGTGGCAGTGCCACGTGAAGTGAAGCAGCGAGAAGACCAGCTCGTGTGTCCCCAGGCAGAGCGCCCGGTGAGGAGGCCGGCACGCCTGCCTTCCCCTGCCCTCAGCCAGGTAGAGCACTGGCAGGACCCCGTGGCCCCTGCAGCGCCCGGGGAGACGCTGGCAGAGCCGAGTCCGGCGGCTTGAGGACTCGCTTTTGCATTCCTACCAGGGGCGTCTGCTGCCTCCCGTTGTGCAGGACGGAGCCCGTCGCAGAGCGAGGAACAGAAGTTGGTCCTCAGCTGATGCAGTCTGGCTCCAGCCTTCCTGCCCACTCGTCGCCCCCTTTAAATGGCCAGGCCCTGCAGGCAGGAGCTGGGCAGGGGGAGCGGCGGGGCCCCCGCGCCCAGGCCTGTGCTTATTTTCCCAGTGAACGGGGAGGAAGGGGTGCTCTAGCCCAGTCGGTGTTCCTTAGAGCCCTTGATTCTGAGGACCTGAGCTTCTACAAAGGTGCGCCTGCTGGGTTAGGCGTGCCATGCCGTTAGCACCTGGAAAAGGACCGGCGTGGTAGGATTGGCGGAATGCATCCTCAGCGGTGCACCTTTGGGGCCGACCGAGGCCTTTTTGGGGAAGTCTGCCAGGCTTGGTGCAGCCCTCTGTTCAAGGCAGCCATGTTGGTTCCCGCACTGTGCGCTGCCATGAGCTCCCAGCCGCAGCCAGGGCGTGTGACGTGCCCAAACCCGCCAGGGCAGCTTTGGCTAGGGGAAGCCCAGGCCTTGCTTTGGTCCAGTCAGCGGTGGGTGGACAGGGCCTTGCCCGGCCTGCTCTTGCCCGGGACTGTCCTTGTTTCCAGGAACAGGACACCGGAGGACATCAGCCCACTCCACGTGCAGCTGCAGGATCCGTTCCTCTTCCAGCTCCCCGGCCGGGCAGCCTCACGTGCGGCATTTAATAATGCAGACGGAGGCTCTTGCCCTATCAATTATTAACCGTCCTTCCTGCCTAAGGACAGCAAGGAGATGAGCTCTCGGGCGGAAGGGGGCGGGCCCGAGAGCACCAGCGGAAGCCGCCCTCCTCCCTGCTCTCTGCCCAGGGCCTCCCGGGTGGCCCTCTGGGCTTGTCCTCAGATTGGGTGGCACGTGGCTGCTGACTTTATCCACCTCTGTGTTTGTGTGCACAGTGCTGCGCAGGCAAAGGCCCCAAGTGCACAGGAAGGGGTTCTCCAGAGGAGACGCTGCAGACTGGTTCCTTTGAAGGGCCCCTTTGTCTCTGAGAGCAGGTAGGGAGCCCCGCCTGTATACCCTGCAGAAGGTGAAGCCCTATGTGGGCCCAGGCGTGGAATTTCACTGTCACCCTTCCTGCTGAGTGCAGGTGTTAGGGCCTTTGCACGTGCCCACTGCTCCCCAGCGGCCCCTGCTGCCAACCAGCCATTCAGCACTCACCAGGTTTCCTGCCATGGTGGCCAGGCGGGCCTGGTGGGGCGCGGCAGCCTGACCCCAGCCTCTAGCTGGTGCCCGGCAGCTGGCTCGCTGCAGTCAGACCTGCAGCGATGGTGAAGACGGGTGGGAGCCAGGCTGGCCTGACACAGCCACACCCTTCCAGACCTCAGTGCTCGCCCAGTACCTGACCGAGGTGTCCCTGTCTTTGGAGAGGAGAATTTAACATGAAGGAGAGAAAAAAGAAAACAGGACTGTTTTGCCCCAGCAGCCGTCTGACTTGAGGCGGGAGGTCATCGATACTGCCCCCGAGGGAGGGCTCTCAGACCAAGGAAGTGGGGCTGGCGCTGGAGGTCTGAGGCCTTGAGGAGCTGTGGCCACTGTGAGGCGAGCAGGCCAGCAGGCCTGGCCCTGAAGGGGGAGTAGAGCCGCTGGCCAGGGCCTCTCCTCTCAGGAAGATGAGGTCCACACAGGACAGCCACTGGCTCGGATCTCCAAGTCAGCAGAAGACAGAGCAGGACTCTCATCTCAGAACCCCTGTCCCGAACCATTGTCCTGCGCTCCTTGCTCGGGCTCTGGACCCCTCACGGTCCTCTGTGGCCTTGGAGGGCCCAGCACAGCTGCGGGGCTCGGTGTTGCCTAGAAGGGCAGCCCAGGACTCTGCCCTCCCGGTGGAAAGCTCCACCATCCACAGAGGAAGAGCAGTCCGCCTGGGTGGAGGACCTGGGGTGGAGTCCAGACCTCCAGGCCTGCTCCCGTCCACCCTGGAAGACGGCCTCCTAGCCAGCCCTGGGCCCGCTCTGTTGTCCCTCCTGTCTCCATGCCCTCCCGATGCCGTGGGGCCTGTGGGCCCTCTGCGGAGGTGCCCGCCTCACCACACACGCTCCGTCAGTCGAGGCCAGGCCGGGCCCTTCCTCCTTGCAAACCTTCCTGCTGTCTCTGGCAGAGCTGGCCGTGGCTGCCCTGTGACCAGCCACTCTGTGCCTGACTCTGGGGACCCTTACGAAGCCTACGGGCATCTTCCTAATCGTATGTGTTCTCCTTACAGGAGCCTGAGCGCTGGGGCCAGCTCGGGTGCACAAGCCCTCTGTGAGTCACTTAGGTGGGCCCTCTGGGGGACAGCCCTCGGGGCCCGGGGGTCCTGCAGCCCCGTGGGGCCAGCGGCCTCCTGCCCTGGGGCGGCTGCAGCACCGGCAGACGGCCAGCTCTGGAGGAAGCACTCTCTGCTCTGCACTGCGTTTCCTGCTGCTTCTGTGAATGTCTGCCACTGTGTCAGGCAACAGCGATCGGGGACACAGGGCCAGGCCGGCAGGGCGCCTGCTCACAGCCATACAACACACCACAGCAGTAAGGAGCACGGTCGCACAACAGCGGCCACCCAGAAACGCCCCCAGAGCTGCGAGGCACGCAGCACAGCCACTGCACCTCCCAGGACTCTGTGTGGAGGACCAGCTCCAGGACGGCCCCAGGACAGCCACGGGGCAGCTGCCCTGTGTGCTCCTGCAGGGACGCCCCACGCAGGGAGAGCGCCACACACGTCCGCTCCACGCGGAGCTGGGTCTGTGTGGGTACCTGGGCGGTAAGCTGGGTGGCCCAGAGCTCAGGCCCTGCTCAGGGGCACTGCTTTGCTCGGAGCCGGGGGCTTGAAGGTACCCACGCAGCACCACCTACCGGCATTAGCTGTGTTCATCATTCCGTCGCACTGGCCCCAGGGGCCGGGCCAGGAGGGCACCTCCACCCAGGCGGTGCCTGGACCTGCTTGTCTCTGCAGCAGACCCACCTTAGAGCTGCTGCTGGAGATGGTGCGGGCCCTTCCTGTCTGCACCTGGTCTCTGTCATCCTCCAAGAGCACCTGGGAGGGACCCGGAGTCTCCAGCACATCATGGAGGGCGTGATTGCGTGTCCCCATCTCATTTTCCCCTGCCATGGCCGTGTGGTGAGGCGGTGCCTCCTCCCCTTACAGAGGGCGGGAAGACCCTGGCCTCTGCCCGGATCCTCACAGCACACCAGTGTCTCCCAGCGGCTCATGGCAATTCCCAGCCTCGGTGCGTCCGGTTCATGTTATACCACACGGAAAGATAGTCCCATCTTTAACCATTTCCCTAACGCACACCCTGGCATTGTTTCTGTTCATACCAAAATCAGCATTGTGATAAATCTCCTGATTAATATTTTGTGTTCTTGTTTTATAATATTTAATTAAGAAAGATCCCCAAAAGTTCCTAGATATCTATTATTTTCCAGAAAAATCTATTTTTTTTTTCAAATTTTATTCCCCAGCAGTGTCTGAGAGAGTGCATCCCTACACTCTGGTCAGCTAGTCTCTCAACGTGACTGTCAGAGGGAAGCCCAGTCTCTCCCGTGGCCTCCCTGCCCCAGCCGCGGGTCCTGGGCAGGCACAGTGTCTGCGTTCCTGTTTCCTTCCCGGGACATCCCCTGCTCGGGCAGGAGGGCCGGGATCCTTCGCCTCAGTGGCCAGCAGCGCTAAATGGAGGTGCTAAATGCCCAGCAGACACGTCGAGTACGTCTGGGAGCCCAAGGTCACATCACTGACCTCCCTACCGCTTGCCCGCCTCGACCCCACGGTTTGGCAGCTCCCAGACTCCGCCAGGGTTCCTCCCTGAATCTGCCGCAGGAAGCTTGACGGCGACCAGGTCTGCGGCTGGGCCATGCCCTCACTCCCTGGGGCTTTGGAGGGCTGAGGTCCTGGGCCCAGGCGCACGTGCTGCCTTGCACCACTGGCTGAGCCACTTGGCCTCAGGATGAAGTCTCGCCCGCTAGCCTCCCTGAGGAGAGCGCAGGTCAGACAACTGTCCCAACAGGTGGGCACAGTGACCTGCCCGTTGGTGCGACAGCACATGCGGTTACACCCCCACACTGCTTCCTCTCACCCCACCAGAGCGCGTCCCTTCCAGGCAACCGTGACTGGACACACAGGGTTGTCTGGCTACCCCCGGGGGCTGGGCCTCAGCCACCACCTGAAGCCACATCGATGGAGGAACATTCTGTTGTTCTGAGCTGGAGACAGGGGAGAGAGTTGGAAATCAGAGTGTCCGTGAAGGCAGCGTTCGCTCTCCTCTTTAAAAACGGGTGCTGAGTGGGGCTGGGCTGCCCACCCAGTGGGCAAAACTCCGTCACCAGAGAGTGAATGCAGGGGACCAGGGCAGACCTGGGAACGCGTGTGGAAGTCCAATCTGGCCGGGCAGTGACAGAGGCCAGCAGGGTCTTCCAGAGCCTTCTGGGCTCACGCTGAGGGGTCACCGTACTGGAAAGGTGCCATCAGTTTCCTATGAAGACTCCGGCTGTCCTTTCTAAGGGCCAGGTGACATCCTCCATCAGAGCTGACCGTGAGCTAGTGCACGGGACAGGTTTCCCCACATGTGTAAAGGAAAGGCGGCCCCAGGGCCTTTGTTCTTGTCCTGGATGATAAGAGAACCCAGAGCAGTCCCATGCCCAGCAGGACCACTGGCTTCCAGTGGCCGGGCAATTCTCCCACTCGCCTCACCATGTCCAGGCCTAGTGGGACTTCAGTCTGGGACACAGGCGATTGCATGTGACAGGAAAGTCCAAGTCCCTAGTGCAGGAGGGAGCTGGTCACCATGGAGCCAGGTCAGTCACCTCAAGGGCCCAGGCCCCTGAAACCCACATCACCTTTCCCTGCCAATGGCTCTCCCCTGATGCTGTGACTTGTCAAGTTGGCCTCCCCAACCCTCGGGTGGCCTCACATCCTCTGCAGCCTCTCACTTGCACTGGACACTAGGCGGGCTGAGAAAGCCCCTGCCTTCTGCTGGAGAGGCCCAGTGGCAGCCTCCCCGAGGCCCTCGCCACAGACAGAGGCACAGAGAGGCCTGCCTGGTGCCACCTGTGCTTGGAGTTTGTCAGCTGGGTTGGAGCCTCTGTGGGCAGGTTGGCCGGTGCCCACATCCGAGTGGCCCACGGGGGGCTTTGGAGCTGCGTGTGTAGCCATGCCAGGCACTTAGACTCTGGAAGACTCAGGGCACCAGAGGTTTCTGTGGTGGACAGTCCTGGGACCCTGACTGGGCAGGAGGAGACGCCCACGTTTGTGAGGACAGTGTCCTGGCCACAGTCTAAGGGCTCACATCAAATCTGGGGCCTGGAATGGACATGCCACTCCAGGGTCCCAGGAGTCGTGCCCTGCAGCTCACTCCTGGCTCAGAAGCCCGGATGGCATGAGATTTCACCGGAGGCTCTGTGGTTCATGTCCCAAATGCCCCTGCTGATGAGCCTCTGCTCTCCACGGAGCACTGAGGAGCTCCAGGTAACGTCCCTGTCCACGGAGGGGCTGAGTCCATGCTCACCCGCTGCACGGGGGACGCAGCTGGAAAGCACACCCACCAAGAGAGGCTTAATAAGGTCACCCAGGAGTTCTCCCGCACCCGGCCTTCAGAGGCGAAACGGGAGCCCAGTGTCAGATGACAATTAGGCAGGCAGCGTGGAGGTCAGGAGCTGGCAGCCCTGCTTAATGGGCGGCGAGAGGATCGCCACACCTGATGCAAAAGGCCCCTGGCGCAACCTGGGAGAGGAGGGTTGGTGGGTAATCAGGAAGAGCAGGAGGCGAGCTCCGCCACCCCTGGGAAGGGGCCCTGGGGAGCCATGGAGCTTCCCGCGACGGGGACGCCAGGCGAGGCGAAGGCCTAGTGCTCTCCAGGGACCCGCTGTGCTCCACAAAGGTGCGACCTTGATCTAAGCCTCTCTTGCTCTGCCTTAAGGATGAGACGCACCAGGGGATGGGAGATGAGGCCCAGCGGGGAGGCTGGTGGCGCGGCAAGGGCGCCCAGCGGGCCTCAGCGTCTCTGGCTCCCTGGACAGCACCCCACCACTCTCAGGGTTTCACCAGGCTAGGCGTCTGCTCCTGCCCAGTCAGGAGCTATGAAAATAGTCTTTTTCTTTATGCACTACTCTCTTTTTGAGAGACGAGGTGCTCAGATTTGGCCATGCAGAAGGGAGGAGCTATGATCACAAAGTCCACCTCCACGCTGCGACACCGAGGGGCATGTGTGGCCACAGGAAGCAGCTGCACCCAGCAGCCCTGGCTGGCCGCACTGGCGGAGGACTGTGCAGGTCCCGGCTATGCAGAGGTGGAGAGGAGAGGAGCCAAATGGCAAGTCGGAGGAAGGATGGGACTGTCCCAAAGCAGGAGGGTCAGCCTCACAAGCCCATCTGCCTCCGTCACACCATGTGGGCACAGGCTGAGGCCAGGCAGGTGTCCACGTGCCAGAGATGCTGGGAGGGTCTTCCATGCAGGGGAGAAAAGGGCAGGAAAAGCTGCCGTCCAGTCTCTGGTCACCTGGGTCAGGCTCTGCTGCCGTAAGGATGTCACCATGAACGTAGTGGCTTCAGGCAGCACACACTTGTCTCCTAGCTCCTGGGCAGGAGTCCGGGCCTGGGTTAGCCGGGTGTGTCTCCAGGTCCCAGGGCTGCCGTTGGGATGTGGGCGGGTAGCACCTCAACCACGTGCCCAACTGCAAGCTTGCTTGGTTGCTGGCAGAATCCGTTCCCTCTTGGTTGCACAAGCAGCCGCCCAGCTCCTTTCTGATGGCCTGCTAGAGGCCACCCTCAGTGCCTGGAGGTTCTCTTCAGCTGCAGAAGGTCATCTGCAGTTCCTTGTTTCAGAGGATTTCCCAGTGGGGCCTCCTCCTTCATCCATCCAGCCAGGAGGGTGAAGCTTGGGAGTGAGGCTGCAGGTGAGACGGAGCCCAGGTAGTGCAGGGGACCCAGAGGTGTGGATTCGCACGTTCCGTTGGCCAGAGGTGAGCTCCAGGTTCTGCCCACGCACAAGTCGGAAGGGATTCCACAGGCAGTGTGCTCATGGGATGTGCTATGGCTTGGGTCTGGAGTACCCTAAGGACCCGGGTGCTGAAGGCTTGTTTCCCAGGGAGGTGCTGTTGGGAGGGGGCAGGGCCTTTGGAGGTGGGCATGGCTGGAGGGCTTTAGGTGGGGGGTATGCGCTCCTGAGGGTAGAGCAGGACCCGGACCCTTCTCCTCCCCCCACCACCATAAGGTGGGCATCCTTACAGGCTCCTGCTGTGATGGACCCGCTGGCCAAGGCCAAGACAACAGATTGAGATGGTTGAGCGCAGGTTGAAACCTCAAAGACGAAGACAAAACCAGTCTTCTTTTCAAGTTGGTCATCTCAGGTGTTGTGTTACAGTAACAGAAAGCTGACTCACGTCAGACCCTTACAGTCTGTGCACCAGTCACAAGGAAACCTCCCTTCCAGGACCTGTGAGGGAGGTGCCTTCCAGCATCCAAGTCCCATGGCTCCGTTCTGAGTCGCTGTATTTTAGGATTTGTAGTTTTGGGGAGGTTTTATTCCCCCAAATCTTTTACTCTAACAGTTTATCCTTTGTAAGGCTTTTAGTTTTACTTACTAAAATTCATCTGATAGTATTTTGTCCACTCAGGTAAAACACTTCCATGAAGAGAAATTTCCCCCACAAGCTCCTGCCAGCTAGAGGTGGCAGACATTCAGGAGCCGTTGCTTTGTCCTCCCAAGAGCCTGCACCCATCTCTGTGGGGGCCGGCACGGAGGAAGGAGAGGCTGGGGCTGAATGGTCAGGAGAGTGTGGGTGGACGTCCACCATGCAGAGTCAGAATCTGTGCTGACCGACCCCAGACATTCGGGCAGGTGCCCAGGTGAGTATGAGAATGCTTATTCCCTCCTGCACACCTGCCCTGACAGGCCGGTGACGTCCCCAGCCCGGTCTCCTTCTCTGTGTCCGTGGTGGCTCCTGCTTTGGCCAAGGTCAGACACCCCTGGCCTCCTGCACCTCCCGCCTCCCCTCTCACGGGCCCCTTCCCACGGCTGCTCCACGTCTCTCCTGCCCCTGGGGTCCCTGCAGCCCTCCAAGAGCAGCCTGCTCCTCCGCGCAGCCTGGCTCCTGCAGAACTGTCCACGCTCCATCGCCCCCACCACTGAGTCCTCAGCCTCTCTGCCGCCTTCCTCCTCCATCGCCCCGTTGCCACAATGTCAGCTAAGCCCAGCGGTACCCTCTGACGGAAAGGACAAGGTACGTTCCAGTCGTGGCCCTGCCTGACCCCTGCCTGCACTCGATGCAAGGTGGCCTTGAAACGTCCTCTCCTGCTGTCTTCTCTGCAGCCTCCTGGTGCTGCTCCTCCCTCCCTGGCTGCTGCTCCACTTTCCCTGCAGCTGCCCCTTGCTGGCCTCCGTGAGCGGACACCACCGTCTCTGGTGAATCTGCTACAGTCTATACACATTTTCCCACACGATCAGACGGCGTGGTTGCTCCTGAGTGTGCAAGTGTGAAGCCCTAAGTGCACGTACATCTGTGTCCGCGCCTCTGGTTATTTTGTCGGGAAATATTTGTGCATCGCCCGAACCTTCCCAGCCTGCCCCATGGCGGCTCCTCCTCCTCGTACGCAGCCTCCTTCTGAAGAGCCTCCTCAACCCCAGCTGGAGCTGCCTGCCCTCCTGTGATCCTCCTCCCTTCCTCCGAGACTTGGGCCATCTATTACTTCCCACCTTGCGTTACATGATTTCCACCTGCGTAGCTTCTCAGAGGCAGTCCTGTGTCCCTCTGTGGTCCCCCATGAGGTCCAGCCATTCTGTCCTCTGTCTTTCAGCCCCGAAGCTGGCGCCTGCCCAGGCCAGACCCTGTTTCCTCCTTCGGTCTGATGCAGTAGGGACAGGGCCCGTGCAGAATTAGCCATGCCAGTCTGAGGTGGCATAAGAGTCCGGTGAATGCAGCAGTGAATGGAAGCGGGGTGGGCTGATGAGGGATTCCTCAGGACAGGAGGAGATCACGCTAAGGAAGCAAGTTCACAGCCCCAAAGTGCCTGGCAGCAGCCATGAAGCAGCCCTGCTGCTGTCGGAATTCTGCCACAGGACACAGCTCCCTACAGCCAGGTGCCTGAGAGGCAGGAGTCCCCACAGCAGCTCCTCAGAAACCTTCCTGCTGACCCACCATCTCTTCTGCTGCACCCAGGAGATGGTGGTGCCCAGGCCTTCAGTGCCAGACGCGGGAGTTCAGAGCCTTAAAATGAGGAGCAGCAGAAAGTGTCCACATTTTAGGTGAGAATTATTTTTATCCCTTTGGGTTTAGAGTCAAAGGTGAACTTTCAAATTAAATGGACCTGGGGTGAAACAGCTCACACTTCGCACTTCTTAGTGGCACAAGACCATCACCTCTTGTGCACAGACAGCGTGGTGGGTTTGAGCCCATGCACACACCGATGTCCAGACGCTCCTCCCTGCGGGGACTCGGGGACCTGGTGCTCAAGCCACCTGCATGGTCCCTGCATTCTCTTCCTGAGTGCGCCGGGGCAGGGCTGAGGCTGGCCTCCCTTTCTGTGCCCTCCCACCGTAGCCACCTGGGAGGGAAAACATCAGCATGGAGATTGCTTCCGGAGAGAGCTGCAGCAGCTGATTTAAGTGAGGACTCCCCAGTCTTTGATTTTTTGAGGTTGCTGATGAGGATGTGAAAATTCAAAGACATGATCCGTATTTTACATTCCCAAATTTATTGCCGAGGTAGCAGCATGTTGATGTGCCTGTCTCCTTGTGGACCTCCAGAAATGAATTTCCTGACATTTAGCTCTTAAAAAAAATGTATATGTGTTGCCTGTCAAAAGGAGGGTTATTTATATGTCCTGAGATTCACAGGTTCTTGCAGCTAATCTTCACGAATATTACTTGATGGGCCATTAGAGGCAAGATTTACTTGATATTTGTCCTTTTTCTGGGTCTGCACACTTATTTAGAACAGTATCCTGAGCTCCATACTGAGGAAGGCTCTGGGCCCAGCCGTCCTGCGCCTGGACCGCTGCCAAGCATTGATTGTTCGAAGGATAATAGCATCCTCAGGAGCACTGTGGGAAGGGGAAGGAGCTCTGGTGAGTTAAAAATGAATAAGGAGGCTGCTGGCTTTCTGCCGAGGAGAAGACGGGGTAAAGAGGGAAGTAGATGGAGACCAGAGGCCGGTTCAAAAACATCTGTGTCTTGCAATAGACAAGAGGTGTGCCATGTCTTAGCTGGGCAGGACTTGTCAGGGTGTCCACCCTCTCTAGCAAAGGGGAGCCTGGGGATCTGAGGTGACCCCCAAGTCCAAGGCCAAGTGAAATGCTGGTATCTGAAACAATTTCCCGTTTCTCAGGGGACCACAGGGTGGGGTCCACTTCAAGCAGCTGGCACATGGAAACAAGAAGTCAGGGTGCAAGCCAGTGGAACCGCCGTGGGCACTGTGCAGGGGGTCCAGGGCAAAGATGCCCATCGCCTCAGCCAGCCCAAGTGCTCGGCACTCAGTTCGTCCCAGCAGAAAATGAAGGTGAGGGGCAGCTCCTCATCAGACCTCTGATCACCTCCTGAGCGTCAAGATGACCAGGTGGATGCCATGCCCTCCGGGCAGGTGGGAGGCTGGAGGTGTGAGGGCGCCCAGTAGAGGGCACTCTGGCAAAGGCGGGATGAGGCTTCAGGGCAGGGACAAGGGTGCTGGGTTTCCACTGCCCTAATCCCACTCACCTACAGGCCTGGATGTTGGAAGCAACCTCGTACTTCCCCGGATGCTCCCAAGCGCTGCGCAGCCCTGCAAGGAGCTTGTCTCTGTGGAACTCAACCCCTCTCCTGGAAATCGGGAGCAGCCTGCACCTCCTCCAGGACTTCCCTCCGCCTGCCCTAGCTGGGGCCTCGGAGCCTCGAGCCACGTGCCTCTCTGCCCTCTGCTTCAAGTGCATGTGTCCCTCCAAGGTTCTCGGGGTGAGGGCACCTAGGTGGCAGAGAGCAGCCCTCTCCAGGTTCGAGCCCGTGGGGCATTGATCTTGCACTCCGACGCTGGCACGGTGAGAGGTGAGCTCCTGGTGGTTGTGGGTTACCTGGGATTTTGTCCTAGCAGCCCACCCTGACCACAACACCTCTGCCAACTCCATGCCAAGTGTCCCCCTCTCCAATAGGGCTCGCCTGTCGTCCTGGGTGGCTTCCTGGTGTTTAACTCCCCAGCCGTTTGCTCTACCAGGAACTCCAGGCTCCTGATGCAGCCACGTCTTCCTCCTGTCCTCCCCTCTGGCCAGAGCACCTTCCCCATCCGGGAATCTCTCTCCTCACACGCTGGCTGGGTTCCCTTTCCGCTCTCTCTAGAACTCTCCTGCAGAGCCATGGTCCCCGCAAACCCGATGTTTTCCCACACTTAGCCTGCAGCCGCTCAGCCGATTACTTCTGAGAAAGCCTCCAACACGCTGGCTTGCCCACCCTTAAATTCACCAGCAGGGGCCGTGAGTAGCTCTGCGTGCTCCTGAACTTCCTGGATTTGGTCACACTCCCTTGGACGCGTGGCCCTTACCTCCCTCTGAAGCCCCTACCACGTCCCCCGCCCTCCACGCCATCTCTGCTGACCAATTTGCCTCCTACATCACTACAGTAGAGGTCTGCAAGACCCTCCCACCACGCTGGCCCACCTGCCAGCATCTGCACCCACACCCCACCCTGCGGCCTGTGGGGCCTGCTGCAGGTGGACGTCCATGTGCCCAGCCAGAGTCAGCACTCCAGGGTTCACCAGTCCTGATCCTCCCACCTCCTGAAACCGTCACGCCAGGTCACCTCTTCCTGGATCTGTTTTCCCTTATGCTAGGCCGTCGCTTGACCTGGTGACTCTCCCTTCTGCCTGCTGCTCCACTGACCTGCACTCTGGGCAAGTGCACCCTTTGTGTCCTCTTGTGAATCCCAATTCCTCTACTCCCCTTGGACCCCGCCCTCACTGGGCAAGTGGTTCTCCCCCTACGGTGCTCCTCCCATGGTGCGCCTCCCCTGATGCTCCCCCTGTGATGCTCCCCCTGTGATGCTCCTCCCATGGTGCTCCCCCTGTGATGCTCCCCCTGCTGTGCTCCCCCATGAGGCTCCTCCCGTGGTGCTCCCCCTGTGGTGCTCCTCCTGTGGTGCTCCCCTTGTGGTGCTCCTCCTGCGATGCTCCCCCTGCTGTGCTCCTCCCATGGTGCTCCCCCTGCGATGCTCCCCCTGTGGTGCTCCTCCCATGCTGCTCCCCTGGGCCCCATCAGCATCCTCCCTGCACAGACTTGCCCACTCAGAGGACACCAGGCCCCCGGGGCTCGCTCCCAGCCCACGGCTCTCCTGCAGGCCCTGTGGATTCTGCTGCATCTTGAAGGCTGTGACATTTCGGGCCTGGGCCTTGTGCTCGGCACCCCCCTTGGTGGTACGTGGAGTCTCTGGTGAAGCAGCTGCAGCTCACGCCCGTCTCTGAACTCCTCTCCAGCTGTGCGTTCTGCACCTCTTCCCGAGCGGCAGGCACTGCCGGCTCGCCCGGCCGGCGCTGACCGTCTGCTGCCTCCTGGTGAGTCTCCTCCACAGTCGGCCCACAGCTGCTCAGGCGAAGACCACGGCCGGGCTCCCAGTCCTCCACTGGCCGCGCCTGCTGGGGATGCGCTGTCCCCATCGTCCACGTGCGGGAGGGAATCCCGTCCCTCCCTCTGCACACTCCAGACGTGGGGCCACCGTCCGCTGTGCTATGGCAACAGCCTAACTGGCCTGTGACCCCTCCCTGGCCGTGGGCAGCCTGTGCCCCCTGGCCACCAGTTCTCTCTTCAGAAGGAAGGCCAGCTCATGCAGCTCTGCTCCTCAAAGGCCTCAGGTGGTCCCGATTTCATTCTAAACGAAAGCCAAATTCCTGGTAGTGGCCCCAGTCCCTGTGTCTGTCACCTCTCTGACCTCAGCTCCTGTGCTGCCCCTGCCTGCCCAACTCCAGACCCACTGGAACTCTGTGCTGTCCCCTCACATGCATGGGGGCACTGTCCAGCCTTGTGACCATCCTGTCTCCTGGAGTGCCTCCTGAAGTCCACACTGTTCTCTCCTGTGCCTTCCAAGCTCCACCTCACCTGTGGCTCTCTTGGGGGGACACAGGACGCCCAGCTCACTTAGCAGGTCCCCTGCAGCACAGCCCTGCCCCGCCTCCTTGTCTCAGAGCACGGACTTGCCACTGTGGCATGGCTTCCGTCTGGCTCCGGCTCGCACGTCACTGACCTCCAGGCAGGGATTCTCGGGTGCTTAGGCAAGAGCGGCACTTGGCTCCAGGGTTGAGGGATGGCAAGGTGGGAGCGCAGCTGGGGGCTGGTTATGAACGGCCTTGGCATGCATAACGTGGGCTGGAGGTCGATTCTGCAAGGTCCACAAGGACAGAGCAGCCTGCTGCCTTTGCACCGTGGGGAGGTCAGGACTGCAGGCAGGAAAGGGCAGGAGGTGGCCGCCTGGACCTGCCAAGGTCAGGGTCGCCATGGGGAGAGGGAGCTGAGCTGAGAGACAGAGTAGAGAGGGATGCTGCACAGGCTTGGGTCCTGGACAGCTGCCTGCGTGGCAGGGATTGAGGTAAGGAGCAGCGAGGAGACTCCCGTGCCCACCAGGGCAGCTTCACTGCTGGAACCCCCGGCCAGGGCCCCATCGATCCGCCTCTAGGTTGTCACCCAGCCTCACCCAAACTGCCTGTTCTAAGTTGCGTGTTGATTTTCCAGCCTCTGTAATGGGGATACGGTGAAATAGCATTTGCCTCAGGTGAGGTGACCCTCTGCAAGTGGCCTGCACGGAGGGTGGCCAGCCTGGGGACGGGCCCCAGGAAGGCTGGCTGTTGGGGCTTCCACCTGGGTCAGGGTCGCTGTGGGCTCAGCTGCAGGCAGACGTCATGGAAGGACACAGACTCTGCCCAGGGGATGGCTGGCTGGGCTGAGGGCCACTCTGTCCTCAAGGTGGAGGTGACTGAGTGCTGGCCTCTGTCCCTCTTCCCAGGACCCCAGCCTTCTACTCTGCCTCCCTCTGCTTTATATGATTCTGTTCCTGTGACAACAGTGTGCCCCGCCCGTCAGGCCCAACCTGGCTCTAAGTTTTCCTCAGTTCAGTCGCCCGGAGAGGCTGGCTGCATCTCTGTGTCCTAGTTTCTGGTAACCAGGAAAGACTTGGCTGGCAGCCAGGTCACCCACGTGCCCGCATTGCATGACTGCTGGCTGCATGTGTAGGTGAGCTGCCTGCTCCTGCCACAGGCCATGGGTCAGAGGCAGAAAGGCTTGGGTAGGTGTGGTGACCGGCCAACATCAACCCGAGGGGTGAGATCAGCAGGGACCCGGAGCCTGGGCCACGGAGCCACCAGCTGGAGCATGACTCCTGCAGACTGCATGGACCCTCAGGATTTGGGGGGGCTTGTGCCGAGGAGCTGAGGACCAGGTGCACCTGGGAAGGTTGCCCTCCTGTCCGTCAGTTCTGAATGCCATCCCTTGTGCACAGGCCCAGGTGGTCTGTGGGCAGATGGGTCTGCACCCGTGCAGCTCACCAGGCTTTGCCAGGGTGCTGAGAACCCGAGGAGGGGGGGAAGCGGGGCCCCGGGCACCTCCCTTGCCAGTGAGCCGAGGGCTGTGCCCCGTGGGTGGGATCAGGGTCTAAAGCTCACCTGGGGCAGGTGCAGGCTCACCTGACGTGCTGACCTCCCATCCTGCCATCCCCTGCCTGGACTCACACACAGAACCAGGAACTGGTGCAGCCTTGGTTGGGAGCCGAGTAGGGTGGCGGTGACGACGGAAGGGCAAGCAGCGGGACCTAGCTGTCCCTCTCGCTCCCCGTGAACCCTCACAGCTCACAGGCCTTGGGAACTGACAGGTCCCTGGGAACAGCAGGCTCTCTGCGGGAAGGGAGCAGGGCAAGGCTGGCCTTTCCAGGAGGAAGCAGAGGTGAGCACACGCCCGGCGCGGTGTGGGGTGTGGAGGGGAGGACTCGCCACGCACGCCCCCTTGAGCAGGCCTGTGACCGACGGCCAGTAGCAGGACGGCCATGGCCACTGAGGGCTGGCCCACTTCCTTCCAGGCCCTTTGGAACCCTTGGCAGTGGTTACAGTCGTGGCAGAAAGAGTGCACTCTGTTCTCGGGGTCCAGCAGGCTGAAGGGCTGGCCATCTTCTGCAGGAAGCTTTCTGCAGAGCTGAGGAGTGGACGTGGCCCCCAAGAAGCAACCAGGGCCACTCTGGCTTCATGGGTCACATGGACACCCATGAGCAGACAGTGCTCCTCTGGCTTCCTGGGTCACATGGCCTCTACCCATGAGCAGACAGTGCTCCTCTGGCTTCCTGGGTCACATGGCCTCTCCCCATGAGCAGACAGTGCTCCTCTGGCTTCCTGGGTCACATGGCCTCTCCATGACCAGACAGTGGCTCCTCTGGTTTCCTGGGTCACATGAACTCAACCCATGAGCAGACAGAGCTCCTCTGGCTTCCTGGGTCACATGGCCTCCCCATGAGCAGACAGAGCTCCTCTGGCTTCCTGGGTCACATGGCCTCTCCATGAGCAGACGGTGGCTCCTCTGGCTTCCTGGGTCACAAGACCTCTCCATGAGCAGACAGTGGCTCCTCTGGCTTCCTGGGTGACATGTCCTCTCCATGAGCAGACGGTGGCTCCTCTGGCTTCCTGGGTCACATGGCCTCTCCATGAGCAGACAGTGCTTCTCTGGCTTCCTGGGTCACATGGCCTCTCCATGAGCAGACAGTGCTCCTATGGCTTCCTGGGTCACATGGCCTCTCCATGAGCACACAGTGCTCCCAGTGTCCTTGAGAGGTTCGGGAAGGTGACCAGGAATCTGGGACTCTTGTCCCAACCCAACCCTGAGTTGCAACAGGGCAGGAACTGCCCTGAACTGTGGTGCTCACTTCCTAGTCAGGGACAGCCCTTGGGACTGGTCAGTCCTGTCTTCCGATGCGTCTACTTCCAGGCCCGCCAAGAGACTGACAGCCCACTCCTTGTGTGGTGCTCCTCCCCCAAGTGTCTGCATGTCCGCAGTGGTGGGAGGACCACCACCTCCACTTGTTTGGCCAGCGTTTTGACTGGTGACTCCTGTTACGATCTAGATAGGAGGTCTTCCCCAGAAGCTCCTGTGCGAGACAGCGTGGGAAAGTTGTGAGGTGAACTGACTGGTCCCCAGAACCTCGAGCTAATCAATGCCTTATCCATTGGACGGATCGATTATTTGCAAGGAAATTGAAGGGTCATCGGTAGAGGAAAGGGACCCGGGGATGGGGGGCAGACAGGAGGGAAGGGGAAACACTGGGGAATGAATTAGTCAAATCACATTGTTGTGTCGTGTGCATGAATAAATATGTGATGGTGTCCCACCACTGTGTTCCACCATAGTGCACCACTGAGACATTTCTCAGGACAATTTGAAAGGCCCACTGTATGGGTGGTGACTGCAGGTGGGTGGGCGTGGCTGGAGTGACTGTGGGCTGTGCCCTTGGTGGTCACACTCTGTCCCTGGTCTTCCTTCTCTCCCTCTGCTCGCCAGCCACCCAGCTGAGCAGCCGTGCCCTTCCTCCTCCATGTTCTGCCTCATGTGGGTCCAGAACAATGGATCTGGGCAACATGGACAGAGACCCAATGGAGATGGCCACCATGGACAGAGACCCAGTGGAGCTGGCCACCATGGACCGAGACCTCTGAAGTTTTGAGCCCTAATCAGCTCCCCCTCTCAGTTGCTCTTGTTGGTCTTGGTCCTAGGGATGGATGCTGACTCCCGTGCCCCTCTGTCACAGGGCTGAAACGTAACCCCCCTCCCGTGCACTTGCGTGCAGACCTCAGGGCAGGCCTGGAGAAGGTGGGTGTGCTAGGCAGGAGGGCCTGGTGGGAGGTCTAGAGGTCCCTGTACCTCGGCCTGACTGTGAAAGCGAGTCTCACCGTCACGTAGGAAGGGAGCCCGGACAGAAAGTGTGGTGTTCACAGTGAAGACCTGGAAGCCTCCATTGGCTCCCAAGGAAAGGAGTTCTGAGCACAAAGCACCTTTCCACACAGTCTCACACTGGTGTCAGTGCACTGGCCACACCTGGCTGCAGCAGAAAAGATCAGGGTGTCTACACCTGCCAGGGCCAAAGGCAGAGGGTGGATGAACCCCTCATTCAGGGTCCTCGAGGTCTGGCATGGGCTGTGGTGGGTCCAGGCTGGGGTCCTGTGCTCTCCCACTCAGCCCTGTCCTGTTCCAGGGCCTCTGCTCAGGCATGGAGGGAGAGCTGGAAGAGGGCTCCAGCACACACTGACCAGGGGCCTTGGGAGGAGGGAGGCAGCCTCACTTCCCAAGCCTCTACCCCTGGCCTCAGAGGGAGAGAACAACTGGCATCCATGAGAAGGTGCTCACAGAGTACACGTGGCCAGGAGGGGCTGCCTTAGAGCAGGAACACTTGTGTAAGGTTCCCCTTGGGTACAGGGTGTCCCGAACACAGGTTTGAGTCACATTTCTTTCTATTGGTCCATGGACAGGAGGTACTTCTTTCATTTCTATTGAAAGAAAGGACAAACATTAAACTTCACGGATATGATATTTATGGTCTATCTCCCATTCGCTCAGAGCCGCGCTAAGGAGGCGCTGGGGAAAGGGCAGTGGTGGCCCTGAGCCCCGAGACAGCAGCAGAGACGTCTGGAAGACAGAAGTACAGCCAGCAGCCTATTGGGAACAGAGCTGGCCAGTGTGGCTGGACTCCTGCCCCACTCCAGCAAGGTGAGAAGCGCTGGGGCAGCTTCCTGGAGAAGGAGGGAATCGCACTGCCCAGAGCATGCCAGGAGGCCGAGGGTATGCAGGAAGGGGATGCGGGTGGGCCCGTCCAGGGCGGTACTCGAGGCCAGAAGGGTGCAGAGCAGCCTGTGGGGATCCAGCAGTGGACAGTGATGTCCAGCTGTGAACATTCAGAGACTCAGAGGTTGGGATTCAAGAACCAGACAGCACCTAGCTCCTCTATGGAGACACCAGTGGGTGCCAGAGCTTCCTGGTGGCAAGACCCTTGGTGCTAAGATGCCAGGAGCTGGCTGTGTTCTCAGCCGCTGCGATCTGCAGCAGGGCCTACCCCACCCAGAGGAGCCCACAGGAAGGACAGGGCTCAAGATGCAATGCTTTTGCTAGGACAAAGCTAAGTTGCTCTTCACCCACCTTGCTGTTCTGGATGCTCACCTGCAGTGTAGAACTGTGAGTACACACTGGACCACTCACTGGGAATCCTCAGAAGTAACACATGGACCACTCACTGGGAATCCTCAGAAGTAACACACTGGACCACTCACTGGGAATCCTCAGAAGTAACACATGGACCACTCACTGGGAATCCTCAGAAGTAACACATGGACCACTCACTGGGAATCCTCAGAAGTAACACATGGACCACTCACTGGGAATCCTCAGAAGTAACACATGGACCACTCACTGGGAATCCTCAGAAGTAACACATGGACCACTCACTGGGAATCCTCAGAAGTAACACACTGGACCACTCACTGGGAATCCTCAGAAGTAACACACTGGACCACTCACTGGGAATCCTCAGAAGTAACACACTGGACCACTCACTGGGAATCCTCAGAAGTAACACACTGGACCACTCACTGGGAATCAGAAGTAACACACTGGACCACTCACTGGGAATCCTCAGAAGTAACACATGGACCACTCACTGGGAATCCTCAGAAGTAACACATGGACCACTCACTGGGAATCCTCAGAAGTAACACATGGACCACTCACTGGGAATCCTCAGAAGTAACACACTGGACCACTCACTGGGAATCCTCAGAAGTAACACACTGGACCACTCACTGGGAATCCTCAGAAGTAACACACTGGACCACTCACTGGGAATCAGAAGTAACACACTGGACCACTCACTGGGAATCCTCAGAAGTAACACATGGACCACTCACTGGGAATCCTCAGAAGTAACACATGGACCACTCACTGGGAATCCTCAGAAGTAACACACTGGACCACTCACTGGGAATCCTCAGAAGTAACACACTGGACCACTCACTGGGAATCCTCAGAAGTAACACACTGGACCACTCACTGGGAATCAGAAGTAACACACTGGACCACTCACTGGGAATCCTCAGAAGTAACACATGGACCACTCACTGGGAATCCTCAGAAGTAACACATGGACCACTCACTGGGAATCCTCAGAAGTAACACACTGGACCACTCACTGGGAATCCTCAGAAGTAACACACTGGACCACTCACTGGGAATCCTCAGAAGTAACACACTGGACCACTCACTGGGAATCCTCAGAAGTAACACACTGGACCACTCACTGGGAATCCTCAGAAGTAACACATAGACCACTCACTGGGAATCCTCAGAAGTAACACACTGGACCACTCACTGGGAATCCTCAGAAGTAACACACTGGACCACTCACTGGGAATCCTCAGAAGTAACACACTGGACCACTCACTGGGAATCAGAAGTAACACACTGGACCACTCACTGGGAATCCTCAGAAGTAACACATGGACCACTCACTGGGAATCCTCAGAAGTAACACATGGACCACTCACTGGGAATCCTCAGAAGTAACACATGGACCACTCACTGGGAATCCTCAGAAGTAACACATGGACCACTCACTGGGAATCCTCAGAAGTAACACACTGGACCACTCACTGGGAATCCTCAGAAGTAACACATGGACCACTCACTGGGAATCCTCAGAAGTAACACACTGGACCACTCACTGGGAATCCTCAGAAGTAACACACTGGACCACTCACTGGGAATCCTCAGAAGTAACACATAGACCACTCACTGGGAATCCTCAGAAGTAACACATGGACCACTCACTGGGAATCCTCAGAAGTAACACATGGACCACTCACTGGGAATCCTCAGAAGTAACACATGGACCACTCACTGGGAATCCTCAGAAGTAACACATGGACCACTCACTGGGAATCCTCAGAAGTAACACATGGACCACTCACTGGGAATCCTCAGAAGTAACACACTGGACCACTCACTGGGAATCCTCAGAAGTAAACACAATTCAAGGAATTTATTTGTTGGAAAGATTGAGTGTGGGAAGGAAATAAGCCTCTGAGTGCTCACTGTGAGAGTGCTGATTCTTTGTACAATTTATTTTCTGAATTCTCGCAGTCACTCTAAGGTGGGGATGACTTTCTCATTTAGACAAGGGAAACCTTGTAGGATAAGTGATTTTCCCAAGCTCACCCCCAGGAGGAGGTGGAATTGGGATGGGAATCTGATCTGACCCCCACCTGTTCCCCTGGTAGGTGAGACATTGCAGGTTTTGTTTAGCTATACCCAACGACGTTGAGGGGAGGAGGGACATCCACCCTGTTGGGATAAATAGGAGATTCGGGGGCCTCCCAGTGGTCTGGGACAGCAGAACAGTGGACACTGGAGCCCAGGACCCAGGGAGAATGAGAACAGGTTTTTCTCTGCCAGGGAAATTCCTTGCTGGCCCGTGGGCAAGTGTACTCCGACCTGCAGTACCAGGTGGGAAGACGGATGGCCCACGTGACCCCCTGGAGCATGCGTGGGAAACAAGACCGGGGAGAATGTGGTCTCCGGGGGTCACTCCTCTTCCTACAAATCTCTGGCTGCTTTGGGTTCAGGAGGCCAGGACTGGCAGCCTTAAATCATGAACCTCCCTCGGACAGCACGACCCAGGAAAACCAGGGTCACACGGGAGTGGGCCAGTGCTTGCCTGCTGGGACTGAGAGGCGCAGTGGCTGCATTGAGACCAGCAGAGCTCTTAGCCGCAGCCACTGCCGGGGAGGCACAGACTGCCTGGTGCCACGTTGGCACAGCAGCCAGTGAGTCCGATCTTGAGGGCAGAGGGCGGTGATCCCTGGCCTCGGGTCCGCTTGGTCCTCTGTCAGGGGCTTCTGAGCTGGAGCAGGGCAGACCGGCCCGCTTCAGGGAAGGGCTGCAGAGCAGAGGCCGAGGCTGAGCCTTCAGGGGCCCAGCTGAGGTTCCTCCTGGGGTGAGATTCGGAGCAGTTCTTGGCCACGTCCCAGGATGGCTGGCTCTGTCCCCAGCCCTGACCAGAGTCACACTGACGCGGTGCCTCTGGGAGCAGATTCACAGGGCCACTTCCTGTCCTCGATATTTTGTAGAAATCAGTTACTACTAGATCAGCCTTACTTTTCCCACCACCTTAGCATTTTGGGCGTTTGCTGCTAGTTTTGGGGCAAGGCTGAGATTTCTGATTCTGCTTTGAAATGGCCTTTGGGACCAGTGGGGTTGGTACATCTCACAGTCCCTCTTGCCCCGTGTCTCATTCCTCCACGGCGGCCTCGCCCCGATTCCACAGGCAGCTGTGGTCCCTGTTTCTACGGTGGAGACAGAGGCCCTGGCATTGCGCAGTCCAGGTGAAGAGCAGGCAGTGTGACGAGGTGTAACGAGGACACTGGTTTTGCCCAGCTGGGGAGAAGACGCGTCTGCAGAGTCAGCTGGGGCCGGGCTGCCCGCCACCCTGCAGCGTCACCGGATCACCTCCCTGCGCCCTGCTCCCACTGAGCAGCGTGGCGGGACCCTCATGGATCTCTTAAGTGGACGGGCATCCCAGGCTTCCAGGAAGGGAGAGGGTGCCAATCACCAGGAGGGCTCGGAGGGCCTCTGAGAGCAGACAGCCTGGAAGCCGGTGTGTTCTAGATGATCGCTGTCACTATGGCAACCGCCACATGGGTTTCCGCTGCCGATCACCTTCGCCTGTCGGGACCTTCCAGCAGACGACTGCTCCCTGCTGTGGGCGAGGGAGGGACAGTGGGCTCTGAGGATGCAGAGCTGGCTGCCTGGGCGAGTGTCCTCAGGTGGCTTGCACTCTTACCCATGGCATGGACGGCCGCATGGGGCAGGCCCTTCTCAGGCAGGAGAAGCAGCCACACAGCGTTGAGCAGACAGAGGGGAGCGTCTGTGCCCGAGGAGGGGCTGGGGCGCTCGGCCTTCCCGTGCAGGGAGCACGCGCTGCAGGAGAGCAGGAGCCACGCAGCAGAGGCACTGGCAGCAAGTCGCCAGCCAGAACCGCCCGTCCTTCCTCATCAGTGGGGTGCCGTGGGGTGAAAGCACACGAGCCACTGCTCAGCGGAAGGGGCCCACCTGGTGTTGGGCGGGAGGAAGGGAAGAGGGTGCCGGCGTGAGCATGCTGCAGGGGCAGGTGGTCCAGCACACCTTCGGGGTCCCCGGGGAAAGGTCAGGGTGCCGCCCCCACTAGACCTGCCCTCCGTCTCGAGAGCCGTGAGCCTCTGCTGGCATCCGCACAGATGGAGCAGGGGAGGCGAGGGCCGAGTCCTGCAGAGGCATCACACAGGAGGGCAGAGCAGGGAGCCACAGGCAAGGCTGTGCCCCGGCACTGGCTCGCCAGCAAGTGGGGCAGGGCTTCGCTGTGCTGGCCACTCGGAGGCCCGGCTGGTATTTTCACCAGCAAGCTGTCTTGAACCTGCGCCCAGCATGCTGCATTTCACCTTCTCCTATCCACAGCGTCACACGTATCTTCAAATGCACGTTTCCTTCCGGTTCCTCCAATGCGCATGGCGCTTCCCCTCCTGGCTTTATGAGAATATGGATCCTTTCTTTCCTTCTGAAGTGGCTGCAGCCTGTGTTTGGAGTCGCCTCCTGCTAAGTGCTAACTAGAGCTGAAACGGGCTGTCCTCCAAGGCACCGAGACCGCGGCAGGCGGGACGCTGCGGGCCCGCCAGGGGAAGCATTTGCAGCCCTGGTGGATGGACGTGCAGAGTACGCGGCCAGCCCTTTCTGGACGGGTTCCTCTGACGCCCGGGGCTGCCTGGCTCCGGATCCACTTTCTCGTGAAGCCCAGACGGAGCCCCGAGAGGCTGTAATCTGAAGGTTTTAAAATGCCAAACCCAATCCTTTGGGATAGCAGGGTACAAGATAAAGAGCCCTCTGGTGTGGAATCTGGAGGAGCCCCCCGTCTTTCATGATCCATTCTAGCTGTTCAACCAGCCCCTGCGGCCACGCCAGGGCTCCGTGCAACTTATCACCTTGCCAGGCGAGGACGCAAGAGTCAGGGCCCCTGGGGCAGCTGCTGCCTGGAGGGTCACTTTCCAACTCTGGGAAGGGCAGATGAGCGCTCCTCCCCTCCAACGGTGATATTTGGGAGAGAGAGCTGGTCGCGACTGTGAATGTGCCCGAGAAACGGAAGCTCCGAGCAGTCAGGTGTGAGGAGCGCCCGTCTGGGGCCTGGAACCCCGGCCTCTGACTCCGGCTGCGTGTCTGCACCTCCACAGGTTTGGTTTTCCACAGCCTGAAAACCGTTTGCCTCCACAGTGGCGCTGCCCACCTGTTTTTGAAGAAGCTCCCTGTACCCGAGAAGAGGGGAGAGCTGTCTGGGTGAGGCTGCCTTGGGCAGCGAGCTGGCAGGACAGTGTGAGGGGCAGGGGTCCCGGATTCCTTCTCCTGGCTGTTACCCCCACACGACTGGCCTGGGCCGTGGCTCAACGCCCCCGCTGTCTGACACCAGACTGCCCTGCTGTGCGGCTGAGAGCCCCCCACTACAACAACTTTGCAGACAGAGAAGACCCCAGCAGCCCCTTACAGTCACTTTGCAGCTGTGTCAAAACCTTTCATGCATATCACAAGCTAGCTGGCAGAGGGACTGACTGCCGTTTTGAAGAGATCAGAGTCCGATTCTGTTCGTTTATTTACCTTTGTTTTCTGTAAAAGTGCACCAGCAAGTGGACACAAGTAGGCCCTGAGGAACACGCGACCCATCCGGAGGCGGCCAGGGCAGGCACTTGGGCACCTTCCCGGACACCGTGTTCCCGGGTTGTTTCAGGGGACGGTATTGCTCTACAAATCCTCCGTGTCCTGTGCCCCTTCAGGCTCCCTGTCATCTATGAAATGCCTCCCGTAGCCGAGCTTGCTGGCTGCTGGGCGCGTCGGCTAGGAGCTGCCTCCCTCTCCCTCCCACTGCCACGTCTGCAGCAGGTGATGCCACCTGCCATCTCCAGGTGTGTGTAGGTGTCCCTGCCTCTTTTCAGCTATGACAGGAGCTCCAGCGGGTCAGGGCCCTGGAGTTCTCTGGCTTCCATGGCTGTGCCCCAAGAACACAGAGCCTCCGTGGCAAGGGCACAGACTGGCGTGGGGCGCACAGCAGGCTCCAGCCTCTGCGGGGTGCGTGCCTCGCCCCCCTCCCCTGCAAACGGCCTAATGATCGCACAGTAAGCACCTTCTGTGTGCGGCCATGGGGTGGCTTTGTCACTCATTTAGGGCACATTCTTCAACACAACGTTCTGTATCAAAAAGTATGGGCGATTATATGGCCTTTGATTAAAATTGCCAGGTGGTCATCCAGAGTCGCCTCTCCGGCTTGTGGTCGTACTGCCAGCATGAGAGGACCGTGTGTATTTTTCTGCTTTTTAAAATTTTTTAAAAAAATTTTTATTTTTTATTTTTACAGACTGCATTTTGATTCATTGTACACAAATGGGGTACGACTTTTTGTTTCTATGGCTGTATGTGATGAAGAATCACACTCTTCACGTCATCATGTATGTATATAGGGTAATGCTATCTGTCTCATTCCACAATCTTTCATACCCCTGCCCCTTCTCCCTCTCATTTCCCTCTATACCATCCAAAGTTTCTCCATTCTTCTCTTACTCCCACCCCTCACCCCCATCATCCCCACTTATCAGGGAAAACATTCAGCCTTTGGTTTTGGAGACTGGCTTATTTCCTTTAGCATGATATTCTCCAGTTCCATCCATTTACCTGCAAGTGCCATAAAATTATTCTTCTTTATGATTGAACAATATTCCATTGTGTATATATACCAGAGTTTCTGTATCCATTCATCTATTGAAGGGCATCTAGGTTGGTTCCACAATCTACCTATTGTGAATTGAGTCGCTATGAACATTGATGTGGCTGCATCACTGTAGTATGCTGATTTCAAGTCCTTTGGTTATAAACCCAGGAGTTTTGACCTGGTCAAATGGTGAGTCCATTCCAAGTTTACTGAAGAATCTCCACACTGCTTTCCAGAGTGGCTACAACATTGTGCAACTCCACCAGCAATGTACGAGTGTGCCTTTTCCCCACATCCACACCAACATGTATCGCTGCTTGTGTTCTTGATAATCGCCATTCTAATTGGGGTGAGATGGAATCTTAGGGTAGTTTCGATCTGCATTTCTCTAATTGCTAGGGATGATGAGCTTTTTCCTGTATCTGTTGATCACTTACACATCCTGGCGTTCATTTGCATTCATTGTCATGTCTGTCACTTGATGGCTCCCACAGTACATAATGGCGGTCTTAACTTGAAGTATAACTCTAGTGATCGGACTTTTTTCATATTTATTGACCATTTACATTTTTAATTGGCTTTTCCCCTCAGTGCCAGAAGTACTTTTCTTGTTTCCTTCTTAGATTTCTTTATACTTTAAAGGTACTGCTCTGTCACACGTAGCGCGTCTCTCCATGTTTGTCATCTAACTTCGCCGTGATGGTTTTGATGCGTAAGACGGTTCCTGGGGTGCATCGAGCCAGCACTCCATCTCCTGGCGCTGTGCACAGGAGCGTCGCTGGGCTTTCCTTAGCGCCCGGCCGTGGTAGCAAGCGCATCCCTGCTGAGGGCGGAGGAGCCCGCGCCCTCCCAGATGGATCAGGGGTCCGCCTGCCACAGAGGCAAGACGCGTGGCCTGGGAGGCAGCCGTGGGCATCTCGCGGGCTGTGCCTCGGGACCCAGCTGGCAGTGACATTTGCGGTAAGCGCTCATTCCAGAGGGGAAGGGGCCACTCCGTCCCACACCTGTCCTCTCCGGATCTATCTTAATCCTCCATTCCTGATGCTCAGCCAGCTGGTGCCATGCCTTCCCTCCTCTGAAATAAGTCAGGGCCGGAATTGATTTTTTGCTACATTTGCCGTGTCTCTCCGTTGACTCCATATGTTCATCACCTGCGGTGTGTGCGCGCTCCCACCGAGCCTCTCAGTGTCCGCCAGGATGCGCAGGGTCCGTTCCTCCGCCTTGGTCTAGAGAACACGCCTGATCACCTCATCCTTCCCTCTCCCAATGCCACCTCAGAATCTATCGTTTCTTAAGAAAATCAGAGCACTTTTGAAAAGCCTCTTATCTTACACAGGTGAAATAAAGAGAGGCCTTCCAGCGGACCGTGCCTTTGCCAAATTCATTTCTTAGCTGTGCCTTCTTCTGCAAGATGTGGCTGTTTCGGCACACCTGAGCTTGTC
This sequence comes from Sciurus carolinensis, assembly GCF_902686445.1. NCBI lineage: Eukaryota > Metazoa > Chordata > Mammalia > Rodentia > Sciuridae > Sciurus > Sciurus carolinensis. The sequence goes on from NC_062225.1 coordinate 93,393,783, forward strand.
GCTTGACTCCGTGTCAAATGGAGCCACTGGAGGGATGAGGAGAGAAGGAATCCCCAGTCTGGGATGAGGACACGCGGTCAGAGCCGAGTCTGAGGGCCAGCTCCCAGCTCCTGCTCTTCCCGCAGAGCAGGGCACACCACCCCGGGTGGACAGCAGGGCACAGGTGGGGCGACTCCCACCACCTGGTGGGCCAGCTGTGAGCACGAGAGGCCCTCAGGGAGACTCGGAGCACGCGGAGTCTGCTCCCCCTGGGAGACACCGCCTCTGCGCCAGCCCTTGGAGGGCTTCCCCATGACCTGCGATGTCCTGGGCTCTTTGATGGAACCATGTGACTCTGGGGAGGAGGGCAGCACCTGCCAGCCTGGCTCTCATGTGCGCGGACAGCTGGTTGGCATCAGGCAGGCCGACGGCTCTCCTGGTGCAGGTGTGGACTGGCGCTCCCCTTCTGCATTGAGGGCGGGCGCCGTGGGCACCATCAGGAGGAACGCCATCCGAGAGCATGGCACCCGCACGACTCTCCAAAACGCAGGTCAGGAAGGCAGCCCGCGTCGCCGGGCCCTGGGCTGCGTTAGGTGAGCTGTGGGTGGCAGACCTGCAGGCCGGCTCTCCCCTGCCACCAGTGCGTCTGGACAATAAGGTGCTCGGCTGCACCCTGAGCCGAGGCATGGTCTATCTGGGGCGAGAGTTCAAAGTTATGCAGGCTGTTCTTCAGAGGAGACTGAGGGTCAGACGGTGGGGGCAGCCAGCCAGTCGCAGGCCCTAGGGGCCAAGCGAGTCGTAAAGGAAACTCCTTCTCCCTGGCTGCCTCTGGAGGCCAGGTGCAGAGGCAGACCCACTGTCATGGTCTGCTTTCCCACACTGTTACAAAACACCTGGGGCTGGGTAGCTTATAAAGAAAAGAAGCTGTGTTTAGCACACAGTTCTGGAGGCTGAAAGCCCAAACGGCATGCTTCTGCTCTAGCAAGGGCCCCTCATTGTGTCATGCCACGTGGGTGGCAGGGCAGGAGCAAGTGTGAGGGGGAGATCACCTGAGGGGACAGGAGCGAGGGGCTGGGAGTGACTTGCTCCCTAATGACAGCCTTCTCATCTGGGCCGGTGTTCTGTGGGGACTGCCTCGGTCCCTCTGAGGGCACAACCCTGGTGGCCGAGGGCCTCTCACTGAGCCCACCGCCTCCACACACTGCATGGGGGACCCAGGGGACCAAGACTCCAACGGAGGCCTTGAGGACACGCACAGACACCTGCCAACCTCGGTGCAGGCTCCTTTCCAGCTGGCACCAGGGGCAGGCGGCCACGCGTCTTCCCTCCTGAGCAGAAGTCAGCACCGACGAGCCGCTGGGCTGGGCGTGTTCCGAGACCCGGATTCCCAGCTGGGGCTTGCAGCAGCGGCACCTGCTGTGCCTGGGCAGCAAGGGGACGTGGAGAGGCCCTGGGGCCGCAGAGGTCCTGCCCAGGCAGGGCGGGATCAGGGGCTGGCCGAGCCCAGGGCTGTGCGCCAGCCTTGGCGCAGTGGGAGTGCCCAGCTCCCAGGCCTGTGAGGATCCAGGGAGAAGCAAGAGCCTGGGAACGCAGGACCCGCCCCTGGGGCCTCCTCCCCGCTGAGGGGCCACAGGCCTCTGCTGTGACTGAGGCCGGGCTGAGACGGCCAGGACCCTCCAGGAGTCGGCATGCACGCGTCACTCACCTGGCTGGTCAGCGGTGGCCTCCTCCAGGAAGCCCTGGACACGGGAGGCCAAGTGCCACAGAAGGCCCACCCTGGTCTGGGCCTCCCTCCCTCCACCTGCCCACAGGCTGCTGAGGTGCAGGCACGTGGCACCGTGCAGGACTGGCCCCACCCAGCCTCCTGCGGGCGGCACCCTGGGGCTGTGAGATGCTGGAGAAGCTGAGGGCCCTGGGGGGTCCAGCCCGTGGATGGGGAGGAGGCCTGGGCTGTGCTGTGGGGGCGAGGCCCATAGAACTCAGTGCCCCTCTGAACGGGGACTGAAAGGAGGGCCCCCCTGTCCTGAGTCCGGTCTCAGGGCAGCCCAGGTGTGCCGGGCAGCAGGGACGAGCAGGCAGGCAGGTCAGCGCCTGGAGGCATCAGAGCCTAGGATGCTGGGGAGCGCTGTGGAGAGGCCTGGACTGTCCCGGAGGAGCCCAGCGGTCGGCTCAGAAAACCAGCAGGGCAGTGGAGGCCGGCGGGACGGGCAGCACGGTCCTCTCCACAGCGCCATCAGGTCCCCACCCACAGAGGGGTTCAAGGGCCAGGCTGCAGCAGTGACCAGCACTTGCTCAGCTTGCTGGCCTAGCCGCATCCCGAGGAGCAACTGACTCTCCTGGTGGACATGCAGGTCGCTTCCTGCAGAGGACTCGGAGGCGCCCTAGTCCCCGAGCGCATTAGGGAAAGTCGGTGTCCTGTGATGGACCTGTGCCTGATCTTCCAGCCCAGGCTTGCTCCCTGTTCCCTACCTTGGCTAGGTTTTGGGGGAGGAAAAGGAGGGATTCGGGACATGGTGTCTCACCGTGCCCCTCTCAGCCTCAGGGACAGTACAAGGGGAGCGCAGGGTGTGGGTGGTGGAGGGAGCCTCGAGGACTGTCTGGGCTCTGCTGAGCGGCCTGCGAGGCTCTGTCTAGGCGGGAATGTGTGACCCCGCGGACTGTGAGTAGGCTTGTCACAGGCTCGGATCTTCCTGGGACACAAGAAAGAAGCAGCAAGAGCCCTCTAACTGGGGCGGGAAGACAGTGCCCACCATGGAGAGGGCAGAGCCGCGCTGGAGAGGCGGGAGGGGGTCAGGAAGAGGCTTCCTAGGAACCAAAGTAGAGCTGGAGGGGCAGAGGGCAATAAGCCGAGTCAAGCACACCCGTCCCGAGTCTGACACTTCTGCCAACTCCAGGGAATCAGCTCACGTGAGTTGCAGTGCTGAACTGGCGAGGAGGCCGTCCACCTAGCGCCGGGCTGTGGACACAGAAGCGGCGAAGCTGCAGCAGCGGCGGTCAGAGAAGTCCTGCCTTCCCGTCTCTGCCCCTGAAGGACTGGGGCCTGGTGCTGATGCCAGGCCCAGAATGGGCATGTGCAAGGGGGGCACACAGCAAGGGAAAGAGGACCATGAGTTGTGGCTGGTCTGCTCTGCGGGAGGAGAGGCTTCTCTAGCACAGCGGAGCAGCGCTGGCCAGAGGTACCACAGCGCTTGGCGGGTACTGTTCCTCAGAACCAACTTCCTCCAGATTCTGGCCTAGGGACTGGATGACCAGCACTCCGAGCACCTACAGCCTGACTGATGACCAGGGCCAGCTCTCAGGGCTAGCCTGATGACCAGGGCCAGCTCTCGGGCTAGCCTGATGACCAGGGCCGAGCTCTCGGGACTACTTGACGACCAGGGCCAGCTCTCAGGGCTAGCCTGATGACCAGGGCCAGCTCTCGGGGCTAGCCTGACAACCAGGGCCAGCTCTCGGGCTAGCCTGATGACCAGGGCCAGCTCTCGGGCTAGCCTGATGACCAGGGCCGAGCTCTCGGGGCTACTTGATGACCAGGGCCAGCTCTCAGGGCTTGCCCCAGGTCACCTGTGGTGCCTGATGTCAGACCAAAGAGGTGCTCCTGACCTCCTCTCCTCCCAGGGACAGGAGGGAGACACACCCAGGGTGTAGTTCTGCCCTAACAAGCGCCAGCATGCCTGGGGAAGCCCAGCTGCAGGTGGACACTTGGCACTGGCCAGAGGAGAGCCGATGTTGAATGCGAGGCCCTTGTTCAGCCAGAAGCCAGCAGGGGTTGGTGATGAGGACGTGGCCAGGTGGACAGCCCCTGGCGTCAGCTTGCGGCCTGCCCAGCTTTGTGGCGCTGCGCCCTCACCAGCCCAAGTAACATGGACGGGCTCCGTCTGCCTGAGAGCTCGTCAGGACAAAGCCGAGCTGGGTGGGAGCCACTCCACAGCTGGGCGCGTGCAGCTCCAAGGCTGAGTCCTGGGCCTCCACAGCTGGGCGCGTGCAGCTCCAAGGCTGAGTCCTGGGCCTCCACAGCTGGGCGCGTGCAGCTCCAAGGCTGAGTCCTGGGCCTCGGTAGGACACTGAGCCACGCCTCTTCCTGGTCGTCCACCCATGAGCTCAGCATGGCTCCAGAGTCCCTGGCCCTGTCTCTGGCCTCATTCATTAGCTGGGCTGCCCCAAGCCATGAGTGGCTGCCTCTGGGCAGGCTCTGTGGGAGGCGTCCTGCAGCACTGGACGTGTGCCCACTGGGCACCAGATGACTCAGAGGAGTAAGCTGGCGGCCCCGCGTCGGATGCAGACCCCAAGCTTCTGTCACGTTGTCCCTGCCCTTCCTGTGAGTTTGTGCTGTTGACACGCCTCCCAACCCCTTCACAAACCTGAGCAAGCCTGTCATGTGGCGCAGCCAGCACAAAGGCGTCTTCAGCGGTGGCTCCTCCGACGGCTACTGCTGCACGTGCGCTCAGACGCTGAAACGAGGATACAGACAGCACGAAACACCACAGGGCCGTTCCCTGCAACTACAGAACAAGGTTTCATTGAGAATCTTCCTCAGGGAACCCCGCTTAGTCATGCCCTGAGAACTCCATACACCACGGCTCCCCGTTCTTTTTTGGAATGAATTTTCCGACAACCCAAACCGTCCGTGTGCAGTTTCTCAGGAAGCCCGTTTCTTCCCGGGCCCCACTGCTTCTTGACCTTTGAGATACAAGCCTGTGGCTTAACCCTGAGGCGGCACCGACTTGCTTTAAAACCAGAGCTGCTTGACGTGTCCTGGTCTCAGCATGCCAGGGGGCCTGCCACCTTGGGAGGACCAGGCAGCGTGGACGGGTGCCCCTGGTGCTGGACGGCCAGCTTCCCTGGGGCAGCAGCCCATCCTGGCCCCGACTCACAGGCTGCTTCACTGCCTCACGTCCACTGGGGCAAGCCCGCTTCCGAGAGTGTCACCCCAGAAAGCCCAGGAGCCCACAGGTCATGGCCACAGCCACCCTTTCTGCTGAGACAATGGTCCAGTGACCAGGGCTTCCCCAGGGGATGACCTTTGACCTCATCATCTCCTCCCACTGCCTGGATCAGAGTCCCTGAAGGGAGGAACAGGGAGTCACATCCAGAGCAAGCTTCAGGCCTGGAGGCAGAGGGACCCAAGACAGCCTCCCTCCCTAGGGACCCAAACTGGTCCCCACCCTGTACCCTGCCCTAAAGGCACCAGCCACCAACCCTGAGTCATCTCCTAGAGCGCCCCCTGGTGGGCGAGGGCTGAACGCCCGGCCAAGGCCTTGGTGTCCTGTGTTCTGCCAGCTGCTCTGATTGCGGGACACCCTGAAGGACACAGGTGGCTGGAGAGGACTGGAGGTAAGGGGCCATGTCACCCAACAGACACTGCCTGCCTGGAACAGTAGCCCTCTGGAAAATGCCAGGTCACTGGGAGGCCCCTAGAACCCGGGTGTGCAGGGTACCAAGCCCTGTGGCCACGCAGGACTGTCCCATCCACAGCTATCCAGACAGAACCTCCCTCCTCTCCAAGAGGACTTCTCCGGGGCTCCTCAGCTTGCCCTGCCTCACCTCTGCCTCCGCCCTTTCATGTGGACCATGCAAGGAAGGCACTGCAGATGGGCGACACCTGCCTCTGCCCAGCAAGCGGGCTGAGCACGCAGGAGGGGGACGGCGGGGCTGCTGTGGGGCCTGCCTGGCAGAGGTGGTGACCACGCAGTCAGGCCGTGGGGGCCGGCGCCAACCTTTGTGAGGAGCGTAGAGTTCATCTGCCTTCGGTTGCTGTGACAGAAGAGGAGAAGGTCAGCTTCAGGGGGAAGGCTGACTTCCAGCTCATGGCCTTAGGTCCCTGGTCTCTTGCCCATCACTTTGGGCCTGGATGAGTCGGGCACCACCCTGAGGGTGGGAGCCAGGGCAGAGCCCTGCATGGCAGCCAGGAGGGCGAGGGAGCGAGGCGGAGCGGGACACGGGGCTGAGACAGGTCCCTGGGCACCCTGGGACTGGCTTCCTCATCTGGGCCCCTCTCCTGAGTTCCACTACTTCCAGCAGTGCCCAGCTGGGAAGCCAGCCTTCAGTGACCACCTGTGGGGGACATTCCAGATGCAAACGATGGCACCTAGGAAACAGCACTGTGCCCAGTGGAGCATGGAGGCTGCCGTCTCCTTGGCTGGACCTCACATCCTGCATCCCCTGTGCCGTGGTTCTCTCCTGCACTGACTGGGCCTTCTGCCTGACTCCCACCTAAGGCCCCTGGCGATGGCACTGGACTCACCTGGATAGTCCAGGGCCATCTTCTCATCTCAAGATCCCAGCACAAACCATTTGCAAGGTCTCCTCTGCCATGTAGGTGACACCTACATGGATACCAGGGACCAGGATGTGGTCATGGCGGGGCAATGGCTCTGCCTCTGGGGCTGCAGCAGATGGGCTGCCAGTGCCCACAGGAGGATCTGAGGCCAAATTGCCCAGTCCACGCTTGGGGGGCAACGGTGCAACCTAAACGGAGACAACGGGATGGCAGCAGGAGCTGCTGGGCAGGCCCTTCCTCAAGATCAGAGTAATGTCACAGGGCGTGTGGGCACCGTGTCTGTGCTGTGGCATCAAGGTCACTGGTTCAGGAACACAGGTGACAGCGATATGCTCAAGGTCACCTGTCCACCTCCGTGAAGCTGGAGGTGAGGCTCCCAGCTTCCCGGGGAGCAGCTCCTGGAACTGTGGCTTTGCTTTCAGATTTTAGAGTTCCCTTCTGCTGTGGCATGAGCCGCGTTCCAGCCCATCTATCTCCACGCCATGGCATGGGGACATTCCTGCCTCTAATTTGGGAGGATTAAATGAAGCGGCTCCTGGCGCCTGGCTGGGCTGCGGGCCTCCTGCTTCCTGAGCAGGAGCTGCCGACGCGGCTCCCTCCCTTTCTGGCAGGCACGGCCCTGCAAGCCTGCGGCCCGCCAGTGTCAGCGTGAGGCTGACGTGCTGAGGAATAGTGCGTCCCCTCCACCTGCAGATTTCTGTTCCTCCCGCCCGGAATAGCTCAAGTAGGCTGTGACCTCGGCAAGCACCCTTGAGAGTGAGAGTCGCGAGCGCCTTGAGCAGCCGCGGGAGGCGCCCTGCATCTGGGCCGGATCCATTATTCATGCCCGTGTTTCCGCGCGCGGTGATTTAGAGTCTCCGGTGCTCTCTGCAGCAGCCATAAACCACCCTCCACGCTCTGGGGAAAAGCCCTTCCCTCACTGCAGCCCCGGTCATGCCAGAGAAGTCGCCCCGGGAAGCAAGGGCCAAGGTGGGGCCAGCCGCCCAGGGCTCCGCAGAGCCCTGCAGACCACACACTGGGGCGGCGTCCGAGCCGCCTCCCGCATGACCTCCAGAGCTCTGCTTTCTCGTTGTGAAATGAGTCACGGCGCTAGACGCCTCACAGTCGGGATTTCTGCAGAAACCCAGGCCAGCTCCCCCTCCATGACCTACAGCAAGTAATTTACTGCTCTCCAAAATCAGCTCAGTGGGGTTACGGACGCCAGCCTTCCGTGTTTCGGGAACCAGAGCACCTCGCACACGCTGGGCACACGGAGGCTCGGATCTTCTGCATATGCATATTCATCTCCATCTTCCTAGCTCTGGCTTTAAAAAAAAAAGGCTTAACTTTCATGTCTCTAGAGAATACAATAAACACAGAGGCACAGATTTCCCAGAAAGCATCCCTGACATGAACTCACACCACCCATGCATACTAAGGGGGGAGATGAACGGAAAAAGAAGGAATGAATGGAATTAAGATCCATTTCAGATGCTAGAGATGTGATCAGGAGAAGCCCCTCGAGGAATCTGGAGGCCAGGGCTGGCTTCTGGTTTTGCCTTTTGCTGTGATAATGTGTCAGGTCCGGAGTGGCTGCTTCCTTTCCTCCGAGTGCCAGATTCTCATTTCTATTCTCCCCCAGTCTCAGCTCCCTGCAGAAGATAAACAGTGTCGCTCCGCCGGAGTAGGCTGTGCTGTGCTGGGCTGGGGTGCAGCTCCAGCAGCCCCCACTCCAGGGGGCCCTCGCCCGACCGGCCCCTGCCTCAGCCCCCGACCCCCGGGCTCTCCGCGGCCTCCTCTTCCATCAGGCCGGGCCGCCTTTTCTCTCCCCACCCCACGGGGCCTGGAGGTGCCTCTTCCCCTGGCTTGTCTCTCCCCACCCCACGGGGCCTGGAGGTGCCTCTTCCTCCAGCTCGCCTGTGCTCGTGGCTGTCGGGGGGTGACAGGAGCTTCCGTGAGGATGCAGACCCCGGGGCGAGGGGAGGACCGGCTGCGGCCGAACACCTGCAGTCCCAGTGGGGCGGTGACGCCGGTGACGCCGCTCACGCTGCAGGTGCACCCCCGGCGCCCATCACAGGCGGACGTGGATCTGGGCTCTGGCTGCGATCCTGCCAGCTCCGAGGTCCCCGAGACCTGCCCCTGTCACTGCATGGGTGGCGATGTGCCCCTGGGGACCAGAGTGGCAGCCCCCTCCTCCTCTGGCTTCCCAGGGCCTCTGCTGTCTCTGTACCGTGGAAGGAAAGCAGCCTGTCTGGCTGCCGACGGGCTTTCCGTGAGAGCCGAGGGCCCTGAGTGCCGGGCGTGGTCACCTTGAGCGGGCACGCTGCCACGAGCACTCATCTCCACAAAGAGCAAGCTGCCAAGAGGCCTGGCCCCGTCCCACGCCCGGGTCCCTGGGTCCTGCAGGGCGGGGCCCTCCCTCCTCTTCTGCCCTCCTGCGCTTCCCTGCAAGAGGCGGAGACCTGCAACGCAGAGGCGGGGTGGCCCAGGAGCCCCGGTGCTGCCGCCCTCTCCACTGCCCGCTTGCTCCTGCAGACTGGGGGCTGGGGACACGGCGCCCTCACACTGACAGCCGCAGGTGTGGCCTCGCCCGCGGCACGTGTGCCCATCTCTGAGGTCCCCGAGCCATTGGGGTGCTGTGATGAACGGGCTTGCCAGGGGGGCTCGTAGTTTCGCCAGCCACTCTGGTCACTCCTCACAGGCAGCAGCCGACAGGCCAGGGGTCCTGAGACTCCGTCTTAGTCTACGGCACATAGTATGGCTCTTCCCTGGACTCCAGGGGGCCCGCGAGCAGGGAACAGCCTGAACAGGGTGTGGGCTCTGTGAGAGGCAGGGCCCTGGACCCTGAGCTGGCTCCAGAGGGGGTCCAGCAAGTCTGGCTCGCCCACTCCCCGAGGAGGTTCAAAGCCAGGACCACAGGGGTGGTGAGAGGAGCAGCCACTGAGAGCAGCCCTGGCCGGACACACATGGATACACGTTGGAGGCACAGAGCCAGCTGGGCCTCTTGGGAGGAGCCAGCTCCCTGGCCACAGCAGCAGGGGCCTGACCCTTATAGCGTTTGGGACTGAGAAGGGCGGGGGATCTTTGGGCCACCATTAATTGAGCAAAAGCTATTTATCAAGCACCTACTCTTGTCACCATGTGGACCCAGCACAGTGGCTGCTGACCAGGAACACTTGCAGATGGCAAGTGTCATGGGGCAAATGGACAGCTCCTTTCAGGATGACAGGCTCCGGGAGGGAGTTGGTCCCCAGCGGGCGGGCACCTCATCCCTGGGATGGCTGTGAACCCTCCAAGAGAGGCCAGTCCCCACAGACCTGGAGCACAGATGGGAGGTGCCAGGCGAGGGAAGGACACTGCCCAGGGCAGGGTAACCACACTGGGCTTAGGGAGTGACCACAGTGCTTGGGCAGAAAGGGCCTCCCAGCAAGAGGGTGGCAGAGCCTGGACTGGGCTCCTGTGCCCGAGGGCGATCAGAGGTGTCCCTGGAGGAGTCTCCACCTTGATGGGGTGGGGTCGAACGATGGGCAGAGCCAGGGCAAGGCTGTCAGCGTGACCAGGAGAGAGAGAAGGTGGCAGAGCAGGGGCAGCTGTGGGATCAGGGCCGACAGATCAGGAGGCGCCAAGTCCCGGGCTTCGACTGTCTCCTGAAGGGTGGGGTGGACACATGGGGCACTTTCTGCTGCCCGTCTCTGAACCCTGCTTTCCAGGGGAGTGGTGCACCCTGAGGCAGGCCCGGTCCTGCTGCAAAGGATGGCCCCTGCCCCGCCCTGTGGCCCTCGACAGTCACCGGGAGAAGCTGGAGTCTGCAGGGGCCCACCACGGGCCCAGCGCTGCCCAGCGGCCCCGCCAGCTCCTCATTTGCTCTGACGTTTGTTGGTCTGTAAGGAGAGGTTGAGCCTCTCCCAGCAGTGACTGCAGATCTCAACCCGTGACACGGCCCAGCAGGGAGACAGGGTCACGAGCCCCCGGGCATTGCTTTCTGTCCCCTGTGTACCCCCCACGGCCATTCTGATTCCATGAGGCTGACTTGCATTTTATCCCACATCCAGTGGCGGCTCACCTCTGCAGGTGTGTGTGCCACTGAAGGGTCATGCTGCCAACGGGGGAGAGAAGGTGGCACTGAGAAGTGGCTACAACCCGGGGCATCACTGTGGGGAACACGCAGGGGTCCGCCAGTGGACAGAGCCTAGAATGCTGGTGACCTCACCCAGGGTGGGGCATGACCAGTCCTCACACTGCACGCCTTGGATACGCCCAGGGTGGGGCATGACCAGTCCTCACACTGCACGCCTTGGATACGCCCAGGGTGGGGCATGTCCAGTCCTCACACTGCACACCTTGGATACACCCAGGGGACATGACCAGTCCTCACACTGCACGCCTTGGATACACCCAGGGTGGGGCATGACCAGTCCTCACACAGCACACCTTGGATACACCCAGGGTGGGGCATGTCCAGTCCTCACACTGCACGCCTTGGATACACCCAGGGGACATGACCAGTCCTCACCCTGCACTCCTTGGATACACCCAGGGTGGGTCATGACCAGTCCTCACACTGCACGCCTTGGATACGCCCAGGGTGGGGCATGACCAGTCCTCACACTGCACGCCTTGGATACACCCAGGGGGCATGTCCAGTCCTCACACTGCACGCCTTGGATACACCCAGGGGGCATGACCAGTCCTCACACTGCACGCCTTGGATACGCCCAGGGTGGGGCATGTGCAGTCCTCACACTACACACCTTGGATACGCCCAGGGTGGGGCATGTCCAGTCCTCACACTGCACGCCTTGGATACGCCCAGGGTGGGGCATGTCCAGTCCTCACACTGCACGCCTTGGATACGCCCAGGGTGGGGCATGTCCAGTCCTCACACTGCACGCCTTGGATACACCCAGGGTGGGGCATGTCCAGTCCTCACACTGCACACCTTGGATACACCCAGGGGACATGACCAGTCCTCACCCTGCACTCCTTGGATACACCCAGGGTGGGTCATGACCAGTCCTCACACTGCACGCCTTGGATACGCCCAGGGTGGGGCATGACCAGTCCTCACACTGCACGCCTTGGATACACCCAGGGGGCATGTCCAGTCCTCACACTGCACGCCTTGGATACACCCAGGGGGCATGACCAGTCCTCACACTGCACGCCTTGGATACGCCCAGGGTGGGGCATGTGCAGTCCTCACACTACACACCTTGGATACGCCCAGGGTGGGGCATGACCAGTCCTCACACTGCACGCCTTGGATACACCCAGGGTGGGGCATGTCCAGTCCTCACACTGCACGCCTTGGATACACCCAGGGTGGGGCATGTCCAGTCCTTACACTGCACGCCTTGGATACACCCAGAGTGGGGCATGACCAGTCCTTACACTGCACGCCTTGGATACACCCAGGGTGGGGCATGTCCAGTCCTTACACTGCACGCCTTGGATACACCCAGGGGGCATGTCCAGTCCTCACACTGCACGCCTTGGATACACCCAGGGTGGGGCATGTCCAGTCCTTACACTGCACGCCTTGGATACACCCAGAGTGGGGCATGACCAGTCCTTACACTGCACACCTTGGATACGCCCAGGGTGGGGCATGTCCAGTCCTTACACTGCACGCCTTGGATACACCCAGGGGGCATGTCCAGTCCTCACACTGCACGCCTTGGATACACCCAGGGTGGGGCATGTCCAGTCCTTACACTGCACGCCTTGGATACACCCAGAGTGGGGCATGACCAGTCCTTACACTGCACGCCTTGGATACGCCCAGGGTGGGGCATGTCCAGTCCTTACACTGCACGCCTTGGATACACCCAGGGGGCATGTCCAGTCCTCACACTGCACGCCTTGGATACACCCAGGGTGGGGCATGTCCAGTCCTCACACTGCACGCCTTGGATACACCCAGAGTGGGGCATGACCAGTCCTTACACTGCACGCCTTGGATACACCCAGGGGGCATGTCCAGTCCTCACACTGCACGCCTTGGATACACCCAGAGTGGGGCATGACCAGTCCTCACACTGCACGCCTTGGATACACCCAGGGGACATGACCAGTCCTCACACTGCACGCCTTGGATACACCCAGGGTGGGGCATGACCAGTCCTCACACAGCACACCTTGGATACGCCCAGGGTGGGGCATGTCCAGTCCTCACACTGCACGCCTTGGATATGCCCAGGGTGGGGCATGTCCAGTCCTCACACTGCACACCTTGGATACGCCCAGGGTGGGGCATGTCCAGTCCTCACACTGCACGCCTTGGATATGCCCAGGGTGGGGCATGTCCAGTCCTCACACTGCACGCCTTGGATACACCCAGGGGGCATGTCCAGTCCTCACACTGCACGCCTTGGATACACCCAGGGTGGGACATGTCCAGTCCTTACACTGCACGCCTTGGAGACACCCAGGGGGCATGTCCAGTCCTCACACTGCACGCCTTGGATACGCCCAGGGTGGGGCATGTCCAGTCCTCACACTGCACGCCTTGGATACACCCAGGGTGGGGCATGACCAGTCCTCACACTGCACGCCTTGGATACACCCAGGGTGGGGCATGACCAGTCCTCACACAGCACACCTTGGATACACCCAGGGTGGGGCATGACCAGTCCTCACACTGCACGCCTTGGATACACCCAGGGTGGGGCATGACCAGTCCTCACACTGCACACCTTGGATACACCCAGGGTGGGTCATGACCAGTCCTCACACTGCACACCTTGGATACGCCCAGGGTGGGGCATGTCCAGTCCTCACACTGCACGCCTTGGATACACCCAGGGCTTTGCGATTTCAAAGGGGAATTTCTTGTTGATGGAAATAGCGGCAGCGGGACTGGCCATGGTCAGAATAGGGCAAGGAACCTGGTGGAACAGGCTGCTGGAGAGGCGTTTTGGTAAAAGGATCTCGTCGGGTCCGCTGGAAGGCGAGGTGGCGCCCCGGGAGGTCAGCCTTCATGAGGGGACGGCAGCTTGCGGAGAGCTGGGCACTTCCGGATGGCCTTCCACCCAAAGCTCCTGCAGTCCACTTTGGAAAGACCCTCCCTCATTGGCAGAGAAGGACACTGATAGCCCCTGGGCCCTTCCCAAGGTCATGTGGCAGATCAGTGGCAGGTAGGGGCTACCTGCAGATCGGGAGGTGGAAGGGACCTGCAAGGTCACCTTGCCTGGCCGCCTTGGCCTCCCGGCCCCTGCTGCCTGCAGCAGAGCCCGCCACCGCTGGGAACATTTCCTGTGTGAATAGGTGAGTCCTGTCCACCCCTTCCCTGCTCAGCGCACCTCCCGCCAGGTTGATCTGCCCCTCCGAGGGTGTGGAGGGGCAGCCTGCGGTGCCACGAGCAGGTGATAAAGCCTGCCTGCCTTTGTTTGCGGGCCGTTTCTCGGGATGATCATCAAAACCCCCTGAACTCCTCTTCCAGCTCTTTATCAAAGGCTTAAAGAAGGCAGCCTATTTGCATGTTAAGGCGAGGGAAAAGCCCAGCCATTTTCACAGATAAGAGTTGGAGTTTATAAGCCTTTACAAACAGTTATTTCTTTCACGAAGGGAAAATAAAAATGGGAGATAGTAAGGAGGCAGTGGTGTTGCAGATAACATCATTTAGAGGATTTTGAAACCTGGTATAATTTATCATTATATAAGATGCTTTGGTCTGCAAGATCAAAGCCACTGACGTTATCTGTCTACATGCAGCCGATTGAACTGCCTCCTCGGAGTCCCAGACAAACATTTCATTAGTCACCATTCATCAGGAAATTGGGATGAAGCACCAAAACGGTCCTTCTCTGAGAAGACTGGATTGCATTTCCCGCATGGGGTACTTGAAGAACAATTGTGTGCTTGCCACTTCTCCTAGGGCTGAAACTGGGCCGCTCTCTAAACACAGGCCATCTCTGTGGTCCCCTCCCCAGTCTCCAACTCCATTCCCACCTCCCAAGCGGAGGCTGGGGACACACTGGCTATTCCAGCACATGGAGTCAGTCTGAATCCAACCAAGAAAATCCGATGTCCTGGAGAAAGCCACCAAGTTCAGACAGGTGCTGCATCCCGCCGGTGAAGGCTGGGGCTTGACAAATTGAGCAGAGATCCACAGGGAAACCCAGGCAGGTCGAGCAGAGAGGTTCAACTCCTGAGCACCCGGGTTCCCAGCTGGAAAAAGTCCTGAGTCTGCTCCGAGGATGGGAGGAGTAGAAAACAGGCTCATGAGGTTCTTCCTGTGGCTTGTGAGTGGCTCCTGGGGAGCAGGGAGCCTCCTGCCTTCCGTCCAGGCTGGGGCAGCTGGCGGTGGGACCCGGGCTTCCAGAGCTGCTATCCGTGGCTCCCTGGGGCTTTGCTGCTCTAAGACATGCTCAGGATTTCCACCAGCTGCTAAGACAGAGAAGCTGCCTGCCACAGTTGGGGTGTGCAGTGTCCCCCAAAGGCGGGTGTGCCCAAGGCTGGCCCCTCCCCAGTGCAGCGAGGTTCAGAGGTGTGCTTTCAGGTGACTGGACCATGAGAGGTCTGACCTCATCAGTGGATTAATCCACTGAGGGATTCTTTGCTGGATGGACAGTCAGGAGGTGGTGGACACTGGAGGAGGTGGGGCCTAATTGGAGGAGTGCCCTTGGGGACTGTCCTGTTCCCAGCCCCTGCTTCCCAGCTGCCATGAGCCAGCAGCTCCCCTGCCACACCCTTCTGCCATCATACTCTGCCTCACTTGAGGCCTGGAGAATTGGAAGCATCCAACCACGAACTAAAACCTCTGAAAACATGAGCCCAAATAAACCTTCCCTCCTGTAAGTTGGTCTTCTTAGATATTTTGTCACAGCAACAAGAAGCTAACACACTAGCTACACACTAATCCCTCACTGACAGCATGCAGAAAAGTCAAATAGAAAAAAAAAAACTGCAGAGGAGCTGCCCAGGAAAGCAAGACTGGAGCTCGGTGCCCCAGACAGGGGCCCGGAGCGGCTCTCCTCTCCTGGGTGCTGAGGAGTCTGGGACGCCAGCAAAGACTTTGCTAATCTCATGAGGTTGCCAAAGGAGCCAGGATGCAGGGGAAAGGAGGTGCGGGTGTCTTCGTCAGCCCAGGAAACTCTTAGAGGGGCGGGGGGTTAAAACAAGATGCTTCTCACAATTTGGAGGCCAGGAGTCCAGATCAGGCTGCATGGTCGTTCCTGGGAAGGTCTTTTCCTGGCCTGTAGTTGGTACCTTCTGGCTGGGACCTGCAATCTGGAAGGGGGAGCACTCTCTGTCTGCCTCTCTAAGGATGCTAATCACGGCACTGAACCCACCTTCGTGATCCATCTAAACTCGATTTTCTCCCAAAGACTCCATCTCCAAACACCATCACACTGTGAGTTAAGGCTTCAACATGCCAAGTTTGGGGAAAACATTCATTCCATAATAAGGTACCCTGCCAGAAACACGTGGCCCCAAAGTCACTTGCCAGAGTCTTGGGATGAATGGGGAAAGAAGCAATCGCAAAGTCCTGGAGTTTGGGGTTAAAGCAGAGCAATTTCTGATTTGATGGGGTGAGTTTCAGGGGCTTCAGGGGTAGGTGGACGCTAGCAAACGGCCTGTGTTTTCAGTTAGAAATGTGGTGAGGGCATCCTAGGAAAACCTGAGGAATAGGAAGCCTTTTGAAAATGGCCCCGAGCAACCCAACCAGCAGCACTGCAGGACCATCTCGGAGTGACCCAGCCCACGCCTGGGCTAGGGAGTGCAGCCTGGCCCAGTGTGGGCACCAGAAGGACAGCCACTGGGAGAAGACGTCCTCCAGAGTTCCTGTGACTCTCACTCCGACACCCAGCGCGCACACGAGACCACCGTGAGACCAAGGGTCTGAGACGAAGAGAGCCAGCCCCTGCTGCACGCCCCGGAGCTGTAACCCGCGCACCAAGAGCTCCCAGCCGAACCCCAGGCCAAGAGGAGAGCTGTGTTCAGTTCAGTCCCCCACGAGCCCACCAAGAGCTCTCAGTGAGCTTTCAGTAACTGCAGCGAAGAAGGTCGTGGTTGCATTAAAAGTAGCAGGGAAGAGAAGATGCAGCTTTCAGATGACGGACGTAGAAAACAGCAGCTGAGGCAGAGAGGACAGAGGAGCACTAGGCCACGGGGTGCGGCGGGAGTCGACCGCACAGCTGGGGCACCAGGAGGGGAGCGAGGGCCAGCAAAGGCCTGAAGAGGCCGTGCTGAGGATTCTCCAGCCTGAAGGTCAGGGTCATCACAGAGGCAAAGGCACTTAATTCCAAGCAGTGGAACACGCTTGCCATGTCCTACTCGCACCGCTGAAATCCAGAGTCAAAGCAACATCTCAAAGCAGACCTAGAGGCGGCCATCTCCCCACAATGGAGCACACCTTCGCACACGGACTTTGCAGTCAAGTCCCAAAGCTGCAGTGTGCAGGGCAGGAAGGCTCCTGGAAGCCCAGGACCCCGCTTCTCAGGGAGGGAAAGCAAGGACGCTTTACCATGCAGGAAGCCGGAGACCCTGTCACCAGAGCCCCAGGAAAGCAAGTGTCAAGGGAGAGTGCTTAGGGAGAGGGAGAACACTCCCAGACCCTGAGGAGAGAAGGCAGACAAGCAAACCAGAAGCACGCAGATAGCATAAATAGGCATCGGCTGTAAGCCATGGTGTCGTTTGGTGTTGTCTAAGACACGCGGAGAGGAAGGTGTGTGACAAGGGCAGAGAGGTGGCTGACCCGTCTTCCAAGGCAGCATGTCACTGGCTGAGCAAAGGTGACAGCGTCAGTCTGCAGTAGTCACAGCCCAACAAAGGTTCGTAGTGTCGCCTTGAGTTTATACCCTGATTCCTTGCAGAAGAGTTGATGTTTGCGCAATTATTACAACAACAATTATGACTTCACAAGAAATAAGAAGTGGAGAAAAGGAACATAGGTAAAAACAGCAAAAAGTCAGATAGTGTGATCTTAAGTGAAATATCGATCACTTCAAGTGCAAATAAGGGAATGGGCCCTTTAAGTCTTTGAATATCCTACTGCAATCTGGGCAGACATGAGGGTCTTCTACGCACTGGACAGATGCTGCAGGAGGAAGGATTTGCCTCCTGGCTCTGGCGCCCTTGCTCAGTCAGCTCCTGGCAATGTGCAGCTTCCCTGGTGCTAGGACCCTCCAGGCGTGTGTTCCCAGACCTGAGCCAGCAGGTCAGCCTCACCCTGCCTCTGCTGGTCTCCAGAGAGGGCTTTTAGAGAGACACCTCCCACACAGCCGTTCTCCCAGCACCCCAGAGGGAAGAGTCCCAGCAAGGTCCCGAGAGCAGACTTCCAGCAAATTCCGCCTTGCAGCAATGACATGCTCGCTCCTCTGCCATCAGTGAGCCACACTTGTCCTGAGAAGCTGTTCCTCTGGGCCTGGGCAGGACAGGGAGGCTGGTGGGCCTTCCTTGGGGGTTCCTCTTAGCCCTGGGGTAAGGCTGCTGTACCTCCAAAGCCTTAGAGCTCTCCTTGCTTGTCAGCCCAAGCCCCGTGGTGGTTAAAGAGCATTACATTAAACATTCTGCAGCTCCAATACTGTACAATTTCTCTTCCCTGATGGGGGAAGACCAGATTATGTTAAACACAAGTGGATCATGTATTCTAATTTACAAACTGAGACAGTGAAAATGGACAAAACTTTTCTATGCTGCTTAGAAGAGATAGATGTCAGATCCAAAATATTAAAATGATAGAATATTAAGAACAACTTAATGCCAATAAATATAAATGGCATATAAACATTTCTGCCAAACACCGCTTGCCAACACTGACTCTAGACAAAATAGGAAATCTGAATTTCCTCCACCTATTATTGAAGGTTTTCAATCTGCAGTCTAAAACCTTTACATAAAATAGTTTCTAGTCTCAGAGAATTTCAGTGGTTTCTCTTTTACAAATATTTAAGGAAAACTTGTTAATTTTATACAATTCTTCAAAAAAAATACCAAAAGGAGGAATTTCCTCCAAAATCTTTCTATGAGGCGATCATAACCTGGTCCCAAACATGTCAAGGCAATCACACAGAAGAAAAATCAGACCATCTGTGTGATGGACGTGCATGCAAAACATAAAGGGAATGCTAGGAAATACCCTCAGCACGTTGGGATTATCCCACGAAGGCCAGGTTGGGTATCAGTCAGGATTCTTCCATTCAATGGGAAACAGTCATGTTCCTCAGTTGGAAAATTCAGTGCTATAAGGATGTCAGTTTGCCTTACATTTGTTCATGGTTTCAACACAGTTCCAAACATACTCCAGCAGTTGTGTGGAAACCAAAAAGCTGATGTGTAAACATTCACAGTAAACCAAGGGTCAAGGAAAGTTAAGGTGATTTCAAAAAGGAAAGACAAAGTTGAGTGATGGACGCCCTACTATAAAGCATTCTATCAGACCATATGGAGTGAAATTAGAAATCAATGATAAAATTAAAAACAGAAGCTACCCCAATGCCTGGAGACTAAATAACATACTACTGAATGATGAATGGAAAGCAGAAGAAATCAAAGATGAAATAAAAAAATACTTTAGTCAACATATAAATGACCTATTGCATCTCAAAGCCCTAGAAAAAGACCAAATCAACACCAAAAACAACAGAAGACAAGAAATAATTAAAACCAGAGTTGAAATCAATGAAATTGAAACAAAAGAAACAATTCAAAAAATTGACAAAACAAAAGTTAGTTATTTGAAAATATAAACAAAATTGATAAACCCCTAGCCACGCTAATGAAGAGAAAAAGAAAAAACTCAAATTACTAAATTATGTGATGGAAAAGGAAATATCACAAGGGACACAACTGAAATACAGAAGATAATTAGAAACTAATTTAAAAAATTTACATTCCATTAAAATAGAAAATCTTGAAGACATCAACAAATTTCTAGAGACATATGACCTATCCAAACTCAATCAGGAGAGGACATACACAATTTAAACAGATCAATTTCAAGTAATGAAATAGAAAATGCCATCAAAAGCCTACTAATCAAGAAAAGCCCAGAACCAGATGGATTCAGCTGAGTTCTATGAGACCTTCAAGAAGAATTAACACCAATACTCCTCAAATCATTCCATGAAATAGAAAAGGAGGGAACACTTCTAAATTCATTCTATGAGTCTAATATCACCCTGATACCAAAACCAGACAAAGACACATCAAGGAAATGAATCTTCAGACCAACTTCTCTGATGAACATAGATGCAAAAATTCTTAATAAAATTCTGACAAATCACATACAAACACATATTTAAAAGATTGTGCACCATGATCAAGTGGGTACAAAGTTGGCTCAACATACAGAAATCAATAAGCATAATACAGCACATCAGTGGACTTAAAAACAAGAATCATATGAGTACCTCAATAGATGCAGAAAAAGCATTTGACAAAATACAGCACCCCTTCATGTTCAAAACACTAGAAAAACTAGGGAGAGTAGGAATATACCTCAACATCATAAAATCATACATGCTGAACCTAAGGTCAACATCATTCTAAATGGAGAAAAACTGAAAGCATTCCCTCTAAAAACTGGAACAAGGCAGGGATGCCCTCTTTCACCACTTCTGTTCAACATTATCTTTGAAATTCTAGCCAGAGCAATTAGACAGAAGAAGTTAAAGGGTTACGAATAGATAAAGAAGAACTCAAACTGTAACTATATTTCATGATGTGATTCTATATTTAGAAGACCCCAAAAACCCCACCAGAAACTTCTAGAACTAATCAATGAATTCAGCCAAGCGTCGGGATATAAAATCAAATGCTTTCTTATACATCAATGATGAATCTACTGAAAGAGGTATTAGGAAAACTACCCCATTCACAAAGCACTCAAAAAAAAAAAAAAAAAAAGAAAAAAGAAAAAGAAGAAAAGCACTTGGGAATCTATCTAACAAAATAGGCGAAAGACCTCTACAGTGAAAACTACAGAGCACTAAAGAAGGAAATTGAAGAAGACCTTAGAAGATGGAAAGACCTCCCATGCTCCTGGACAGGCAGAATTAACATAGTCTAAATGGCCATACTACCAACAGTGTTATATAGATTTAATGCAATTCCTATTAGAATCCCAATGACATTCTTCATAGAACTAAAAAAAGCAATCATGAAATTCATTTGGAAAAATAAGAGACCAGAATAGCCAAAGCAATCCTTCGCAAGAAAAGTGAAGCAGGAGGCATCACAATACCAGACCTCAAACTATACTACAGAGCTATAGTAATAAAAACAGCATGGTATTGGCACCAAAACAGACATGTAGACCAATGGTACAGAATAGAAGACACAGGCACAAACCCCATAAATACTAGACAAAGGTGCCAAAAACATTCACTGGAGAGAAGATAACCTAATCAACAAATGGTACTGGGAAAATTGGAAATCCACATGTAACAAAATGAAATTAAACCTTTATCTCTCACCCTGCATGAAACTCAATTCAAAGTGGATCAAAGACAGGCACTAGAACAGAGACCCTGTGCCTAATTGAAGAAAATGTAGACCCAAATCTTCACCATGTCAGCCTAAGATCTGACTTCCTTAACAAGGCCCCTAAACCACAAGAAGTAAAATCAAGAATCAATAAATGGGATGGATTCAAACTAAAAAGCTTCTTTTCAGCAAAGGAAACAATCAATAACGTGAAGAGAGAGCCTATAGATTAGGAGAAAATCTTCACCACATGCACCTCAGATAGAGCATTAATTTATAAAGAACTCAAAAAACTAAACACCAACAAAACAAAACAGAACAACCCAATCAATAAATGGGCTAAGGAACTGAGTAGACACTTCACAGAAGAAGATATACAATCAACAAATATATGAAAAAATGTTCAACATGCCTAGCAATTAGAGAAATGCAAATCAAAACTGCTCAAAGATTTTATCTCACTCCAATCAGAACTGCAATGATCAAGAATACTAGCAACAATAAATATTGGCAAGGATGTGGGCGAAAAGGTGCATTCATCCATTGCTGGCAGGACTGCAAATTGGTGCAACCACTCTGGAAAGCAGTGTGGGGAGTCTTCAGAAAACTTGGAATAGAACCAACATTTGACCCAGCTATCCCACACCTTAGTTTATACTCAAAGGACTTTAAATCAGCATAGTACAGTGACACAGCCACATCAGTTTATAGCAGTTTAAATCACAATAGCTAAACTATAGAACCAACCTAGATGCCCTTCAACAGATGAATGGATAAATAAACTGGGATGTAAACACACAATGGAGTATTACTCAATCTTAAAAAAGAATGAATTTATGGCATTTGCCAGTAAATGAATGGAGCTGGAGAATTCCATACTAAGCAAAATAAGCCAATCCCAAAAAACCAAATGCCAAATATTTTCTCTGACATGCAGATGTTAACTAACAATAAGAGCAGGGGACTCTAGGGAAGAATAGAGTTACTTTAGATAAGGTAGAGGGGAGTGAAGGGAAGGGAGGGGTAGGATGGATAATAGAGTTAATCAGAGTTTATTATTCTATGTACATATATGATGACATGATCGGTGGGATTCTACATCATATACAACCAGAAATATGAGAAATTCTGCTTCATTCCTGTATGATGTGTCATAGTACATTCTACCGTCATGTATAACTGATTAAAACAAATTAAAAATCATAGTTAAAAATAGTAAAATGGAGACAGATGCGGTGGCACACACCTATAACCCCAGCTGCTTGGGAGTTTGAGGCAGAAGGCTCGTGAGTTCAAAGCCAGCCTCAGCAACTTAGTGAGGCCTTAAGCAACTCAGTGAGACCCAGTCTCTAAATAAAATATAAAAAAGGCTGTAGATGTAACTCCGTGATTAAGTGCCTCTGGGTTCAATCTCTGGTAACAAAAAGTAAGTAAATGAAGAGTAGAATGGATGAGCAGTGAGCAGATGTGGTGCGTCTGTGTTAAGGAAAACCATGCAGCGACAGCTACAAGGAAGAACATTAATACAGGTCCCAAGCATGGCCCTGTGAAGGAACCCAGCGCTGAGGAGCACAGGCTGCCGCCGGCGGGCAACGGTGCCGGGAGGGAGAACAGGGCCTTCGCTGGCGGTGCTGACGAGGACTTCCCGAATGCTGGGCTGTTCCGGTCTTGAGCTGCTCCGGTCACGCAAGGGCGCGCTTTGCAAACACTCTTCAACTGCACATCCATCCTCCGTGCTATCTTCCAATAAATGAAAATAGGAAGATGTTCCAAAGGCCCATCAGACATGTAGTCTAGTGGCCCTAATGACCCTGCACTTCCCGCAAGACGCCCATCTGCCCAGCAGATGCCCGCCAGGCTGCTTCTCCATCCGTGTCCTTTTAAACTTCAAGTCTGGAAAAAGCCTGGAAGGTTGTTTGGTTCTTGGTACTGATACACTGACCTTCAGTTATTGATACACTGACCTCCAGGTACTGATACACTGACCTCCAGGTACTGATACACTGACCTTCAGATACTGATACACTGACCTCCAGGTACTGATACACTGACCTCCAGGTACTGATACACTGACCTCCAGGTACTGGTACACTGACCTCCAGGTACATCTCGACCGTAGATGCTACATGCCACAGATGCACCCAGCCCATGCCTCCACGCCCGCCTGTAAGAACCCTGCCCGAGGATGACCCGTACGGCGTGTGCCACAGGCCCTGGGCACTTCTGTCCACTCCACTCTTGCGCTCTGGGGTCTCGGATCCCCTGCAGTGGCCGTGGAAGTGCACATCCTGGAGAGTGCCCCTCTGCATCACCAGCACCAGCCCAGTGAGAAGTTGGGCCAACTCTCAGAGGAGGAGAGTGGCTCCCATTTCCTGTCCCTGAGCACAACGCAATCATTCTTGGACTTTGCCAAAATAAGAAGTAAATTAACGAAGCATGACGAGTTGCAATAAGGACCCTGAGAGCAAAGAGGGGAGCCATCCAACCAGTGACAAGTTCTCTCTGAGGCTGGGGAGAGTCTCACAACGGGAAACATCGTGCAGGAAGGTAGCAGGGTGCCGAACTGCAGGCAAAGGGAAGTGGGAACCCAGCCGCAGGGCAGCAGGAAGCAGCGCCCTGTCTCCGCCCCTTTGCCTCTGGAGGCAGAGTATGCCAACCCGCATTACAGCCTTGCTGAACCAACAACCAACCAGCCAGCTGAACAGCTAGCCAGCCTCGATCCTCAGGGGAGGGACACTAGGAAGACACAGGACAATAGTGCACATTACTCATGAGCAGGAAGCAGTAATTTTTGGGTATTTCTTATTTTTAATATTTTTGCCTTAAATTTAATTTATTTTATTGTATGTTTCCATAATTTAATTTTTCGTACTGACTGCATTTAACAGTACTCTCTCAGAATTTTGAAATACAAACAATCATTTCTCACGCGCTGGCACCTCAAGAGTCCTACTGATGGAGATCTTGTCAAGATGCTCTGTGGTTCTCCATGTGGTTATGTCCCTGTTGTGGACGGACAAGGCGGATACCTACAGAGATTTGCAGAAATCAGCATTTAAAGGTAGCAGTCTCCTAACACCACCCACTTCTACTATCTTTAACACTCTTTTAGTCATAAGTAATATAAGATGG
Organism: Sciurus carolinensis; assembly: GCF_902686445.1. NCBI lineage: Eukaryota > Metazoa > Chordata > Mammalia > Rodentia > Sciuridae > Sciurus > Sciurus carolinensis. The sequence continues at coordinate 93,417,580 of NC_062225.1, forward strand.
GGACTGTCTATACTGGCCCTCAGAATTGAAAATCCCAATACAAGCCATGTGTAAATAATTATTAAAGATCGTTATGCACTGCCTGTTTAGAGGCATGACATTATGTTACTTTTGCGGTGAAATATTATTTTAAACTTCCTGACTTCAACATATTTAAATTTCTGAACATAGTGACTTCCAAACACTTCTACTTAAAGGTATCATTTCCTTGGCAACAGGAAACACACACACACACACACACACACACACACACAAGCAAAGAAGCAAAAACCACATTTTGTTGCTGAGTGTTTCCATCCACAGAGCTGTGCCTGGGGCAGAGCACTGGAGCCAGGAGAGTCCCTTCCAGGTGCCTGTCTGCCACACCTGTTCATCCTCACCGGCAATCTTGTGGCCTGTGACCACAGTGGCCTGTAGGGCGTCAGCGTGCCCCCCGGTGAGGGCCCTGCAGGCCAGGCAGACAGAGGGATGCCCCGAGCCCAGCTGCTTAGGGTTTGGTGTCCAGCAGTGTCTGGCAGGGGCAGAGGGCCATCCAGAGAGAGGGATCAGCTTCAGAGGCAGCTCTGACTGACTGGACATTGCACGGCCCTTCACCCTGCGTAGCCAGTGCACTCACTTGCTCTGTTCTTGGGGGTTTGTGTGGTTTGACACACAAGATGAACTTCAGGGCCACAAGTAGTGGACAGTACATGGAAGTGCCTGGTGTCAATGGCACCTGTTGTCACCCCAGGGTGTGATGGATTGACAGATCTGGCTCCATGAGAATGTTCTAGGCCAGACTCTAAGAGAAAGGATGGGACAGACTCCATTTTGCTCTGAGACTCCATGTTATGTAGGAAATAAGCTTCTCCCATGGGAACACCCCGCCTCTGTGCCCATCATCAGTTACTTACTGTGACTTGTTTAAGAATAAAGAATGACAATTCCTATGTGATGAAAAATTTCTCTCTTTTGATTCCTATTGCTCCAAAACAATGTACCATGTGAACAGTGATTATGTGGATGTTAACAACCATTCTTTAGTTTGTACCTAGGTAAGGGTCATTTTGACCCACTTCCCCCTCTGTCGATGATCTCATGATGTTAGTTTGTAATTTGGAATCATAGCAACAGACACTTACGATTGATGGGATTTTTGGTATAAGAACCCCTACAACCTGTGGCCGGGGCTGTTCTCCCAATAGCCATTTTTTTGGGCATTGTGTGAGACAGTCAGCAGCCGGCTAATAAAGACTCTCAGATTTGGACTTCTCAGTGGTGATTGGTCTGTTCTTAAGTAGCGACGCATAACAGGTGACTGTGCCTCTGGACCCTGCCTGAGGAGCCGCTCCAGCTCCTCAGTGCTCATACAGGTGACTGTGCCTCTGGACCCTGGCTGAGGTGCCCCCCAGCTCCTCAGTACTCATAACAGGTGACTGTGCCCTCTGGACCCTGGCTGAGGTGCCCCCCAGCTCCTCAGTACTCATAACAGGTGACTGTGCCTCTGGACCCTGGCTGAGGTGCCCCCCAGCTCCTCAGTACTCATAACAGGTGACTGTGCCTCTGGACCCTGGCTGAGGTGCCCCCCAGCTCCTCAGTACTCATAACAGGTGACTGTGCCTCTGGACCCTGGCTGAGGTGCCCCCCCAGCTCCTCAGTGCCCATAACAGGTGACTGTGCCTCTGGACCCTGGCTGAGGTGCCCCCCAGCTCCTCAGTACTCATAACAGGTGACTGTGCCTCTGGACCCTGGCTGAGGTGCCCCCCAGTTCCTCAGTACTCATAACAGGTGACTGTGCCTCTGGACCCTGGCTGAGGTGCCCCCCCAGCTCCTCAGTGCCCATAACAGGTGACTGTGCCTCTGGACCCTGGCTGAGGTGCCCCCCAGCTCCTCAGTACTCATAACAGGTGACTGTGCCCTCTGGACCCTGGCTGAGGTGCCGCTCCAGCTCCTCAGTGCCCATAACAGGTGACTTTTCCTCTGGACCCTCGCTGAGGTGCCCCCCAGCTCCTCAGTGCCCATAACAGGTGACTTTTCCTCTGGACCCTCGCTGAGGTGCCCCCTCAGCGGCCAGTGCCTCCATTGGCCCTGGATCCCCCTGCTCTGGCCGTGGCCCCCTCGCACACCTGGGGCACACACTTTGAAAGGTGTTTAGAGGTCGCCTGGATGGTGAAGTCTCGCTCGTGGCTTGTGGGTATGTGTAAGACCCATACTACCCATTCTGTGGGATTCACCAAAATAGCCCTCCGCCCTCCGCCCTTCGCCACCGCAGGACGGTGAGAAGTCTCCACTTTCTACACTTAGGAACTGGGATCCAGGGTTTTCTGGTGTGGGCATCTTGAGTTCCCTGTTTGACATCTCCACATGGGGACACGGAGGACCTGGGATCTGCAAGCCAAAGCATGTGTACATTGTAAGACTTCTGATTTCCGTTGTGTAAATGACTTCTGAGAATTTTTGAAATGTTTGTGTTTAACTAGGTTGTTCCTTATTTTCATTTTATTAAGCCGAATACATTTTTTTAAAGGTTGGGGCCGCTCTTTCCACATATAAATTTCTACCTGAATTGGGTCTATGTTCACACTTTAATTCTTTCTCCTCAGCAGACCACTTTTCCAGCTTTACCAAAATGTGCTTTCCATAGTGGGGCTTTTTGCTTTTATAATAATGATTAAGAAAGTGGTCTTTATTATGTTTTCACTTACGGTATTCATTTTCTAATGAAATTTAGCAATATTTTGATTTTTTTATTCAGTTGGACTTTTTCTCTAAAGATATTTACATTCACAAATTAATTTGCAGTGAGTAGTATCTTTACAGCGCTGTGCACACCTGTTGTAGAATGTAGGACGTTGTGCCACGCGGCCGCTATTCTTTTATCTTTGTTTAACAGTTTTCTTAATTTAGGTTACGCTCATCTTGTTAATTTTATTCTTATATATTTGTATCTATCAGTCCAATTTTTCATCTAATATTTTCTTCTTCCACATGAAACACCTTCTTTATAATTTATTTTAGCACAAATTTGCTAGCAATGAATTCTTTTACGCTCTGTTCCTCTGAAAGTCTTTTATCTTATGTTCATTTTAAAAAGGATGCATTTACTTGATACGGAATTCTAAGTTGGGGTTTCTTCAGCACTGTAAAGTTGCTGAGCGACTGTATTCTGGCTTTCTTGATTTCCAGGAAGCCTGCTGCTGTACTAACATCATCCCTCCGTAAGTCGAGTGGCTCTTCCCAGGGTTGTTCTTAAGGCACCAGCTTCCTGTCTGCAGTGGTCTGACGCTGCTGCTCTCTGGCCTGGTCCTTGGTGTGCTGCCTTGGGGCTCAGTGAGCTTCTTGTGTGCTCAGGCCTGGGGTTTGTAGTGAGCTGCGTTTCGTGTCTGGACATGACTTTATGTGACTCCTCTCCCCTCCTGGTGATCCCTCTGAAGGGCTTCTGCTGCTGTGTGGCTCACACTGCTGACTTGGGCTGCATCCCCCCTGCTGTGCATCCCTGGCTCCGATCTCCTCTTCAGACTTCTCCTCTGCACCGCCAGATGCTCCATGGGGCTCCTTTCCTTTAACTGCAGTGTAATACATGCAAGGTGACACTTAGCCTTTAACCGTCTTTGAGAGTGCAGGTCAGTGGAATTAAGTACGTTTACACTGTTGCCCAGTGTCATTGCCATTCACTTCCCCAACTTTTTCATCTTTGCAAACTGGCTCTGTGCCCACTGGACACTGACACGGCATTTCCTATAGCCTAACCGCTGCGGCACCTTGGGTGAAGGAACAGCCACAGCTTCTGATTGTATGTACCTCCTGTACTTAGTGTGGTGTGTTCGACTCTTCATTTGTGGTGTGGCATGTGAGAATTTCCTTCCTTTTTAAGACTGAATGACAATCCAGAGAATTAGGCCACATTTTGTTCTCCCATTCACCGTGGGGCAGAAACTTGGGTTGCTTCTACCTTTCCATCATCGTGGAAAATGCTGCTACTAACACAGCACACAAAGGATTGCCTGATTCCCTCTTTTGACTTCTCTGAGTGTGTTCTCAGAAGTGGAACCCCTGGGGCGCGTGGCAATCCCTGTTTAACCTTTGGGGACTGCTGCACTGACTCCACAGTGGCTCTGCATTGGACATTACCACCAGCAACTCAGGTCTGCTGACACTTGCTTCCCACTTACATATTTACCAACTCACTCTGAGAACAGCCACTCTCCTGGGTCAGTGGTAGCTCACTGTGGCTTTGATGTGCACGCTCTCAAATCAGCACACCACTGCCCTTGTTCACTGCCCCTTTCCTGCACCAGAGTCTGAGAAGTGTCCACAGGCAGAAGTCCATGGTAACACCACGGGTGTGTGTTTTGCTTTGATCTCTGTGAGCTCTCTGTAACGGCTCAAGGGGCGGAATTGCTGCACCGCCAAGAAGAATAACATGAAAGAGCAAGCCCTTCACCCCTCTGGAGTCCCCTCTTTGTCACACACTGTCTAGGAGGCTCCCACTGGTACCTGTGGTGCAGGTGCTACCAGCCCCATAAGGACGGCTCGGGGAGGGGCCTGGGAGACCCGACACTCTCTATCAGCCCACAGGGCAACAAAACGATCACTGACAGGTGATCAGGGGGCATATAATTTCCAAGGTGACTCTTCCCCCATCTCCAAGGACCCAGAGACAAGCTCTCTGAAAGAAAGCTAAAGAACTAGAACAAAGGGGAAAAAAGATGAAGAAACAATAGGAACAGGAAAAAGCATAGTAGAAAGATTTGAAAAACCAACCTCTCATGCAAGTTAAATCCCAAGATCTACAAACAATTTCTTTTGGCAAGGGTTTCATAGCTAAAATATCTTTGGGAAAATTTTCATCCAATCTTCTGATCTTACTGAGTTCTGGTGGGATGGGGGCATCCATCAAGATGAGCTACACAATTTGTGGGGCCCAGGGCAAAATACAAGCATGACTTTTTGTTCAGCAATTTAGGGTGAATTCTGGACAGCAACAGAAGTGCACAAAGCACAGAGCCAGGACCTGTTGTTTCTGTCTGGCTGGGGGCCACAGCCCGTTTCTGGATTGATGAACCAGGACTGCTCTGTGTCCTGAACAGAACGGTCGGTTGCCTCGCGCTGCAGTGATACTTAACCCAGAGCTCACATAAGCTCAGGCTTTATGGCTTCTTAGCTTTGCTTTTCTTGGCCTCTTGGACATACACACACATTAGAACCAAGGACAAAAGGAGGATCCTTCAGGGAGAGCCCACGGTGACACAGCTCAGTAAGTGCAGTGTGTTCCTGCTGTAGCTGGGGAGCAGGGAGAACAGGCTGACCGAGCCTTGCTGTTCACTTGGGTCCTGAGCAAGAGGTGATGGCTGTGCTCCAGGTAAACCCCACGGGGCAGTGCTTCAGTCTGTCTTGAAGAGGCAACCATCTGTCTGGGTACAGCGAACAGGCTGCCTTGCTAACTAGGTCAGACTCTGCATGGGGTGGCCTCTGGATTCTTCTGCTGGACTCAGAGGGACCTAATGGAGACAGAGTTGGGCAGCTGGAGCTGGTGCGTAGTGGAGAGAGAAACCTTCAGCAGCGGCCAGCCAGGCAGGGGCAGCCAGGTGGTTCTGATTGTTCAGACAGGCCTGGGAGCAAATGGAACCACGGCCTCTACAACCCCCTACCCTGGCCACACTCTCCTGTAGCAGTGTCACCATCTAGAAGGGACCCTCTCACAGAGAAGAAGAGGCACACACAAGCCCACAGGGATGCTCTTGAGGGCTTTAGATGCACAGAATCTCAGTTGCATGTGCAAAAATGCCAAATTAAGCATCCAGTTTGAAATAATAGCTGGCTAGCTGTCCTTGATGCAAAGTGAACACAGTCCCTGACTGATCCTGACATAAACACCGCCCATGTCGTACAGTCACATTCTAAGAGAATTTCCATTTGCGACTGAACTGAGGAAGCCAAATTCGAAATACGTGCTCTGTCTCTTTAAACTGTCAGTGGACGCTGCGTCCTGCAGGGCAGTCAGCCAGGGCCTGCAGAAGGCCCGTCCACCCCGACGCAGAACGCGGGACGCTGCTCTCCAGGTGTCAGAAGGCAGCCCTGGCGCCCCGCTCTGCGACCCGGCGCCCGGCAGGCGCTGCGGCTCCTGCACAGCACTCCGCGGGCGGAGCAGGACCAGCGCGCGCGGGAACCCCGAGTCCACGCCCCTCGCCGGAGGGCGGGCCCGGCGCGGGGCATGCCGGGCACTGCGGTCCGCGGCCTTGGCAGGCGGAGCGGGCCGGCGCAGAGCATGGCGGGAGTGCAGCCCTGCGCTCTGCATGCCGGGAGGTCGCTCTGCACCGACACAGGCCCGCTTTCAAGCGCAGTGCATGCCGGGAGCTGAGCGCCGGCCGCCCAGCGCGCTGCCTGCCGGGACTTCTCCCCAGGCTCCTCCCAGGCCCCGGGCTCCTCTTCCCTGAGCTTATTGTCCTCCCAGACCCCAGACTCCATCTTCCCAGAGCTGTGGCCTCCCAGAACCCAGGGCTCCGTATTCCCAAACTCAGGGGCCCTCTGTCCCACAGAACAGTGTTGAGTAGGATTTAAGCCCATACTTTCCACGCGGCCCAAGGCCCTGGCTGACGGTCTGGAAAGCCATCTGAGTTGTTAGGTCCACTCACAGTGTGGGCCAGCTGCTGGTCAGCAGCAAGCCAGCACCCTGGCACCCGAGGGAAATTAGCCAAGGGAAAACACTCCGAAAGAAAACCAGAAGAAGAGATGAGCAGCCTATCTGATTTTCTTCTAAATTTTTTGTGGTTCTGGGTATCAGCCCAGAGCCTTGCATGTGCTAGACAAGTGCTCTACCACCAAACTACATCCCCAGCATTGGGAGTTTTTAATTGATAAATAAGAAATGCACACATTTGCAGTATATGACATCATGGCTTGTTATCTGTAGTTTTTTGATAATTGTACTCCTTTACGGGGGTGTGGTATCCCATGGTGACTTCATTTGCATTACCTGGTGATCAGTGGTGCTGAATGTTTGCTCATGTGCTGTTGGCCACAGGCACCTCCTTTTGAGGAAGGTCTGCTGGGGTTCACCCACGCTCTGATGGTTTACCTGCTTCCTTGCTGTTGTGCAGGGATCTTGCATACCAACCTCTCATCCAATGTAAATGTTTTCTCCCATTGCAAACATAGTCTCTTTATTCTGTTGTTTCCTTTGTCTACAGAAACTGTAAGTTTGATGCAATCCCATTTATTTTTGCTCTTGCTGCCTGCACTTTGGGGATCATATAACAAAATCTTTGTCTAGATTAGTGTTAAGGTTTTCTGTTTGTTTTCTTCTAGTAGTTTTATGGCTTTAGGTCTTGTATTTAAATCTTTAGTGTACTTTGGCTTGATTTTGTGCATGGGCCCACAACCATGTTTCATTTCATTCTTTTGCACGTGGATATCCACTTAACTCAACACCATGTATCTTTTTCCTACTGGTGTTCAGAGGTGATTATGAGAGCTGTGACCTAATTAGTGGATTAATCCCTGTGATGGATTAATACTTTCAATGGGTGGTAACTGTCGGCAGGTGGGGTGTGGCCAGTGGAGTTGGGTCTCTGGGGCTGTGCAACTGGAGTTTGCATTTTGTCCCTGGTGACTCACCGTGCCCTGCTTTCCACCCACCACGAGCTGAGCAGCTTTCTTTTGCTATGATGTTCTGCCTCACCTGGGGCCCAGAGCAGTGGGCTGGGCCAACCATGGACTAAAACTTGGAAGCCATGAACTAAAGCAAACTTTTCCCCCACTAAGTTTCTTGTCGGGTATTTTGTTCACATCCGTAACCAGCCACCTAGTTCAGTGCCACGAATGCACACACTTATTTCTGGGCTCTGCTGGCGTGGCTGGCCTGTGTGTCTGTGTTGTGGCAGTGCCACTCTTGTGATGGCGGTTCTGTGTTGTGGCAGTGCCACTCTTGTGATGGCGGTTCTGTGTTGTGGCAGTGCCACTCTTGCAATGGCGGTTCTGTAGCAACTTGGAGATTAGGCTGCATGCTGCTTCCAGCTTTGTTCTTTTTGCTCAGGATTTTAAAAAATTTCTGTGAAAAGTTTCACTGCAATTTTGTTAGGGATTTCACTGAATCCCTAGATCACTTTGGAAAGTATGGACTTTTAAAACAATATTGATTCTTTAATCCAGGAACATGGGGTGCCTTTCCATCTACTTGTGTTTTCTTTATTTTCTTTAATCAGTGTTTCATAGTTCTCAATATAGTTTCACTGCTTGGTTTAATTAGTAAGTATTTTATTTTTTGATGCTATCGTAAATGGGTTTGTAAACATTTCTTTTTCAGATAGTTTGTCATTAACATGTAGAAACGCTCCTGCTTTTTTTGTATGTTTATTCTATATCCAGCAACTTTACTATATTCCTTAGAGTTTTGCAGTCTTTAGAGTTTGTTATGCATAAGCTCATCTGCAATGAGACACCATTTAATTCCCCTCCTGACTTGGCTGGTGTGTCTTTTCTTGTCTGGTTCCTCTGGTGAAGGCCTCTGCTCCACACCTCTTATCTTGAGTGTCTGCATTGTCCTCAAGCGTGTGGTCGGTGTGGGCTCCTCACATGCTGCCCTGCCTTGTTCCTCCTGCAGCTAAGGTTCTGGGAGTTCTCACTGTGTGTTGGCTTTGTCGTGTTTTTCCTTCATGTGATGAGGTGGTTGTGTTTCTGTGCTCTGTCAACATGGCTCATCACATTTATGTGTTTGTGTATATTGGACCATCCTTACTTTCAGGGGCAAATCTTCCTGGATCATGGTGACTGGTCCTCTTAATGTGCTGTGGAATTTTGTTGGCTGGTGTTTTGTTGAGGATTTTGCATCTGTGTTCGTGAGGAATGTTGGCTTATTATTTTCTTTCCTTGCCATGTTCTCACCTGGCTTTGTTATTAGTGAAATGTTGGTCCTATAAAATGAGTTTGCAGGCATTCCCTTCTCTTACAGTTTGGGGAAGAGTTTGAGAAAGCTTAATATTAGTTATTCTGTAAATTTTTGGTAGAAGTCATCCATAAATTCAAGCCCTGAACTTTTCTTTGAAGGGAGTTTTGAATTTATATTCAATCTCCTTTCTCATTATTGTTCTGTTTAGATTTTTTATTTCTTCAGTCTTCTTATGGTTTTTAGTTCTTTTAGGTCATTTAATTTATTGGTAAATATTCTTAGTCATCTCATGATCCTTTGTTTTTTTGATTATTGTCTTTAATAAAAATTACTTATGACAAATGCACAAAAATTCTGACTCTACTACTAATACTACTACTAGTACTAGTACTACAACTACTGCCTAGTCCATTTGTGTTGCTGCAGCAGGAAACACCTGAGACTGGGTAACTTTTAAAAAGCAGAAGTGCATTCCTTGCAGCTCCAGAGGCTGGGAAGCCCAGGAGCAAGTGCGGTAGGTTGGCCCCTGGTGGGGACTGCTCTCTGCCTCCAGGGTGGCCGCTTCTGCTGGCTGCACAAGGCAGAGGCAGGAGGGCCAGGTGGCTGGTCTGGAGCCTTTTTGATAAAGACAGGGACCCTGTGCCTGAGGCTGGAGCTTCCATACCTGAATCGCTTTCCCAAAGGGCCTGTGTCTTAGCACCATCGCTTGGACTTTAGGTCCCAGCACAGTTTTGAGGGGCCCGTGCAGTCAGGTCATAGTGAATACCCTACATGTACTGAGGGCTTCCTCCATGGCAGATAATTTCCAACTGTAGAAATTATGAGGCTAACTCATTTAGCTCTAATCAGCCTCCATACACAGCAGGGTTATTATCTGCCCTGTAGTGTAGACCAGGAAGGTAGACTAAGAAAAGAGCTAGTGACTTTATGAGGCTTTTTAAGACTAATCAGAAGCAAGGATCTGAATCCAGGCCATTTCCTCCTCTGAAACCCCTAAGTCAAGCTAAGAACAGAGCTGGTTAAAACTAGGAAGGCTACATTGAAATGCAAATTGAAATGGAATGAAAATTTGCATTGCAGGTAGTGAGAGCAAAGTCCACTTCCAGATGATAAATAAAATAACTTCATGAGAAATTGAAAACAAATTCCTCTAAGGGAGTATGAGGAATCTTTCTAGAATTCCCTTTCTAGAAATTGAGGTTGACCACCAGTTTCAGAAGTCCAGTTACTTGTCATCAGAAAGTACCCATGCTTGAAAAATTCCTAAAGGGGAAAACACAAAAGTATCCCATTAATTATCTTTGGAATGAGGCCATGAATTACATTTTTATGTTTGTGTCTCTGAATTTTTTACATTTTATAGAGTATATATTTCTTTTAAAAATGAAAGAATGTCCTTTAAGAACCTGAGTCTAGGTGGGTTGACTGGATGGGCCTGGTGTCCCTCTGCCACTCTCCTGGTCCTCAGAGCGCCCAGGCATCTGCCTCTCTTCTCTGGGGCAGTAATTCTGGTCCTGACCAAGGCCAGGTCACAGAGGGTGACTCCTCTGTGGTTGCGCCACCCGTGGGGCCCAAAAATGTCCCTGCAGGCTCTCTGAGGGCCAGGCCTGGGAAGCCCTGACCAGAGGTGTTGGGGGTACAACCAACACCAAGCGCAGGAGGGTCTGCAGGAGGGAGGGAAGCGGGCCTCCTGGAGGGTGCCAGTGGGCAGGGCAGCCACTGGGAGGGACTCTCCGTAGGCTCCACCCTGTCCAGCAGCCCTGTGGTTCTGTGGAGGTGCAAGTCTGTCTTTGAGGCAACCCAGAAAGCGGTGCCCAGAGAGGGGAGAGCTGCATGGAGCGGCCCTTCAAGCAGAGGTGTGATGTGGCCCAGCTTTGGCTCTCGGTGGGAGCCAGGAAGAGCTCAAAGGGCCCTCCCAGAGCGGGGGCAGTGGAAGATGCCCAGTCCCTCTTACCCAGGAAAACCCTGTACAGGATAATTACTGCTCAGCAGATAGGATGAATCCCTGCTTGTTGAGTGCCAGAGTTCCAAGGCAGGCTTCCCCTGATGTGCTTCCGGGGGAGTTCAGCCCTAGTTCAGTGGAATACAGGCAGCTGCGTCCATCCGTTGCTCCCCGGGCTCATCCGTCCCTCCTGAGGACCCGCCCACCAGGGTGCATTTGTTCCTCTTTTAGAGAGCCGTCCCTGATCCACTCTTGGTGCGAGGCTGCCTCTCGGAGGCCAGGCCGGCCGTGGGTGGCATAGTGCTGCCTGGATGCTGGTCTGCCACTGGCTGGCTGTGAGGTCCAGAGTAGTCGCTGAGTTGCTCTCCGAATTGTGCCCGCACAAGATGGCTCCGGTCTGTCTGCCTGCGGGGTGCTGTAGGGACCATGACCAGGCGTGGAGAGTGTCGGACACTCCAGGAACCTCACTGGTGACCACGCACGAGGGCCCTGAGATGGCAGAGGGCTAGGAGCAGCCGAGCAGGAGACGCCAGTGGCTGGGCCATGTTCTCCACTCCTGTCCTGCCGGATGGACACGTGGGCACAGCTGTGGCTCTGACACCTGCCCCTGAGGAGTAGTGAGGAAGTTAGGAGCTCTTCCCTGCAGAGTCATGGTATGCAGGGAGCACCCTGGGTTGCCTTTTGCTCTGTTCACAGGAGGAGGAAAGCAGTCCCTCTTCTGGAAGCAGCCGTACAGCCCCACTGCTGGGTTCTGCTCCACAGGGGATGCAGGCATGGTGTTTCCTAGAGGGGTCTTTGGTGCGAGGGCCAGGAGAGGACCTGAGGAGTGGGAGTCAGCCACCCCGGGAGTCAGCCGTCCCGGGTGCACCGACAGACGGCAAAGGCAGGGAGAGCCAGTGCTTGAAGGAGCAACAGCACGGCGAAGGTGGAGTGCACGGGACGTCCAGGGCTGAGGAGGGCTTGGGGTCGCTGGCCGAGTGGACAGCCCTGCGAGAACAGGTCGAGGTCGTCTGTCCCCAGGGGGCTGCTCACAGAGGCCCAGGCGGAACGCACAGGTGCAGGATGCACTTGCTCAGGGCGGCTGCACAGACTCAGCACTGAGGCCTGGGGTCTTCGCCCTGGTGCTGGGAGACCATCCACTCTGCTTCCGAGCGCACGGGAGCGTCTGCTCCCGGCACTTTCGCTCCTGGTGTCTGCCCTCTGGCTGTCCTGGCAGGGTCCCCTGGTCCCGCAGTTGGGGTCATCTGGCTTTCCGTGGGGTCAGCGAGAATCCTGCACTACTCTAAGCTCAGTCTGGGGTCAGGCGTGGTCTCGGGGTTCACTGTGCGCCTTCTTTTCTGGGTCTGTTTTTCTAAAGACGCCGTGGTCACCAAGTAGCTCCTAAGACGCAGCCTTCTGTTGCACGCAGGACAGTTTAAAGGCACCCAGTCTGACCCACTTAAACGTGGCTGATGTAAAGAGTGTCTGTCCCATGCCTCGTCCTGCTCAGGACGGCCCTCTGCACCCAGACGAGTCCTCTCGCGTCCCCAGAGAGGTTTCTGGTCCTCTCCCCCATCATCGGCTTCGTGTTCCCTTCAGCTGTGGCTTCTCATTCTTTAAATTAGTTTATAGCATGCTGTAAGTGCCACCTCACCCCCTGGAATCCAGCATCTGCTCCAGCGATCCCCACCTCATCCCAAGTGTACTGTGTGGTCACTGGTACAGGCTTCTCCCTTCCTGATCCCATGGAGAGGTGTGGAAGCTCTGTTCTGCCATCCCAGAGTCGTTACATGTATAAATTTCTTCCTTCCCAAGGCCTTGGTCAATAGTGCCCGGGTAGGGACCCTGGCCATCCAGCTGGGCAGCCGCAGGGTCTCCCTGGTTGGGAGCTGTGGTAGCCACTGACGGTCTATCACTTTTGACCTGAAACCAAAAACACAATTTGCCAGCCTTGCACTATGATAGCTTATGGGCTGTAACTCTCTCACTTTTATATAATATTTGTACATTATGCTTTGCCACCAAAGCGGTTGGAGGCTCACAACAGACTGTAACCCCCGTCGTCAGCTGTGGACCATCAGTCACGAGCTCCCTGTGAGTTCTGCTTTAATTAGGGGACCCAGCCTCCAGAAGACTGCTGTCGTTAGGGAAGTACCCTCCAGTGATGGGGGGAGTTGCTTCATTACTAACATAAATCAAAACCTTCAGGTACCTTGGACACAAGAAGGTAGGACCTCTGTTTGGGAATGGTGGACAGCAGGGTTCTATTTGGGGTGGGGAGTTCCGGGAGACCCGAGGAGCAGTGCTTGTAATAGAGGATTGCTGCTACGATGCACTGCCCAGCTACGCAAGGCTTCCATTATCCCTAAGGATCTCATGTGGTCGGTTCTGCCATCCCATGGCTGAGGAAACAGACCAGGAGAGGTCAAGTAGTTGATCCTGACCCCTCAGAGTCAGGGCAGAAGCAGAGCTTGCCTGTGGCGGGTGGAGCACAGCAGGGCTCTTGCTCTGGATTCTGGGAGGGTCCAGACTGGCTTGGCGGGAAGACGGCTTGCAGCTCCGGGCTCAGGGGCTCCACACCCCTGTGGGTGCTCTCCCTCGCGCAGGCCTCAGGGTCCTGGGGCTCCTGTGAGATGTGGCGGAGTTCTTCCCCATAGCTCCTCACCGTTCAGGAGCCTCTCCAAAGTGAAGTGGGGTGTTGACAGATGCCGAGTGGGCAAGGACCCCGCCTGGTGGAAGGGGCTGCAGGGAATGGACTCCTGGTCCTCAAGGGATGCTGTGGGTGGCCATCTTTCAGAACAGAAGTGTAACGTACATTTAATGCACTTGAGATTTTACGTTCAGAATTGAATCAGAGGGTGTGATGGACAGGGAGTGAAAGCTGTCTGAACACTGCACGGCAAACCTTGCTCAAGTGGCCAGCGCTAGACCAGGAGAGAAGCGCGGGTCTGCCTTGGCTTTGGCATCCAGCCCTGATCGTGTTGCCGCTGTGTCTCTGCAGGCAGGACACCAGCCTGCGTGTGTTACCGTAAGTGTAGAAACATTACTGAAATGAAGATCTAAGCCTCGGGGCTGTTTTTCAGAAGCAATGGTGGATTTCTCAGTTCTTCGCAACATGCTGATGTCTTTGTGTCAGGGTTCTTGGCCCATGTCAAGATGCACAGATTCTGGATGGAAATCGCGCAGAGCAAACTCAGGGAACATGATAAATACAATGCAAATGAGCTGTCAACTAGATATTAGAATGGGTTTTTAAGAAGAATTTTTCTACTTTAAGAGAGAGTGAAGATGATCCTTTTGCTGAATGGCTTGAGAGTGTAATTGGCTGATGAGGGTGTAGAAAAACAGTAATGAAAGGAAAGTACATTTAATTTCAGCTTGTCACTTCCAGCTTTATAAATCGGTTTATTCCAAATGAACACTCAGTTTTCAATATTAAATTACTTCATTTTTTTATTTATTTGGTTTTCTTCTCCAACCTTTTTAGGTAAGACTTTAAATATACCAGTCAGTGGGAGAAAACATAAATTACGAGTTTCTTTGCATGTGTATGTTTTAAGGTCTGCTAAAGCAGAGCGCTGTTTTTAGTGAAATCACGAACCTGGCAAACATTTGGTGCTGACCGTGTCTTCTGCAGATATACACCTGCTCAGGTGAGACTGGGTTGGGTGACCTACCTGTGTCTGCCATGAACATTTAACAGCATGCACAGCTCTCCTGCCCCTTGAGGGAACCTCGGTAGGTTTCTTCCCCTCCTGGGAATGACAAGCTGACATCAGCCTGCTGTGTGCCCCAGTGCAGTAGGGACCCTCTGTGATCTCCTTCTTCAGGTGGCTCTGCCCAGCCAGGTAGGGGGACAGCTGGAGCAGGTGTGCATTTGGATGTGAAAACGCTGTTTTCTGGCTACAAAGGGTTGAGCATGACCTGTTAGTGGGTTCTTGGAAGGAGAGAAGAGCAGAGGGTCCCTGGGGAGAACAGGCTACAGTAGGGTCGTGGTTCTCCAAGCGGATTCCCGGATCCCCTGCAGCATCAGTACCTGGAAGCTTGTGAGCCACGCAGGCTCTCGGCTTCCACCCAGCCCTGCCAGACCCGTGAGAAGGGAAGTCCTGGGTATGGAGCCCAGTGCCTGAATTCCACCAGGCCTCCAGGAGATGCCGGTCAGGCAGCTTTGCAGTCCGGGAAGGGAACTTCAGCTCTGCTGCTTACCGCCTGTGAGAACCCCAGCAAATTCTCACTTCTCGGAGTCTGAGTTTCTTTCATGTAAATGGAGATAAGCGAACTTACTTATCAGGCTATTTAATAGTTTCTGTATTCTGTTTCATACATCTCACGGGAAAGTGCGTCTTCTGTGTGAAGCAGGAGGTAAGGATGGGCATCTTCCTGCCTCAGCCCAGTGGAAGCACCTGCGCGAGAGCCGCCAGGTGTCAAGGAGAGAGTGTCAGTCCCAGGCAGACGGCAGGAGCAAGCCTGCCAACCACCTTCCCGCCGTGCGTTCGCGGGCCCCCTGGAGAGTGGGTTCCCGGGCTTGGGGAGAGGAAAAGGTGTGCAGCGTGTTAGTGCTGCCCTGTGTCCCCAGTCCTAGCGGGAGGCGTCTCAGGGAGCCAGGTGTGTCCCCTGGCTCACGGGAGGGACCGTCTTCCTGTCCAGGCTGGAGGACAGCACAGCTGCTGTTTGTGGGTTGCTGAGGTGGTGCACACTCCCCGTGTTGGTGGACACAGAGCAAGCGTCCAGGTGCTGTGGGGGATGGACAGCCAAGGGAGGGTGGTCTGTATGAGTGACCAGTCGTCTGTCCAGGGCTGAGGGACCCCAGCACCAAGATGCTGGGGAACCCTGGGGCAAGCCACAAGAAACCCCCAGAATATATGCCCCTCCGGGTCAAGGAAGATGGAGGTCCCCACACGGCGACTTACCAAGCGTGCTCAGAGGTGTCCACGGGAGGAGGAGAGCAGAAGCCTGCTGATGGCTGAGCATGTCCAGAGAAAACTCTGTCTGTCCTGTTCTCCCACTCCAGCCTGGAGCCGCGTGCTGGGAGTGAGCAGGCTGGGTGAGAAAGGTACCTCCCAGCCCTCTCCACCCAAGCAAAGGGCCTGGGGCGCTGGCCAAGCTTACAGTGTCATTGGTACTTGTCTCCAACACTCTACCTTCAGAACAGAGACTCGTGACTCAACTGACCCCATTACCTAAAGGTGAGCTAAGTGGCCACGCATGCCCGTAGGCTTTCCTTCAGGAGAGAACCTCGCGCCCGTGGAAAGGCCTTGGGGGGTGGGTAATCTGGAGGACTCCAGCTGATCATGACACGAGGTGTGCTTGCTAGGTCACAGGCACACAGCCACAGCCTCAGACGGCGGGCGGCGCCTCCGTAATGGTAGCTATTCACTTTCATTAGGAAAATAACATTTTGACTCCTTTTAGAATCAGCGAGATCGTATTGTCAGAGTTCATAGGTGTGAGTACAAAGACAGATCTGTCAAAAGGCAAAATGTTAATGAGCCCAGCATGAGCCAGCAGTTCTGGACTCGAGGGGCTGTAGAGTGACTCAGGTCTTCAGATGGTCTGTCCACTAACCAGGCGGGAGCCCACAGACCACCAGGGCAGTCGTGCTGCATGGTCTCAGGGGCGCAGTCCACATGGTAGTCTTGCCCTCAGTGACAGCAGGCCTTCTGGAGAGCGTGGTCGGGATGACCGCAGCTGAGTCTGCCGGTGGGCTCTGAGGACCAGCCTAACTGGAAGCTCCTCTGCTTTCAAGAGGTCGTGCCATCTGCTCATGCTCCTGCTTCTCCCTGGAGCTCCTGCTTCTCCCTGGAGCTTCTGCTTCTCCCTGGAGCTCCTGCTTCTCCCTGGAGCCGTTTGCTTTTGAGAAGGTCTGCTTACCAGTGACCCTCACCACTTACATCAATGCACAACTGGAGCTTCTTGGACAAACCCTGGATGCAGTCTTCAAGGCCACTGTAACACATCTGTTCTTTCTTTCTGGGTGGCCCTTCAGAAATTTGGGGAAAGCCAAAGGGTTCCTCCTGAATGGCGTTTCTTCAGCACTTCCTTATCTGAATTACTGCTTGCTTCCTGCATCCTCTGACTCTGGTCTGAACATGCTCTAGTATGCACAGATCCTTTTAGATTGACGGCAATTCTCCAGCTCTGGAAACCCAACTGCCGATTCTTTCTTCAGAGGAGAAAAGTAGGGCCCAGTGAGGACATTGCCAGGGGTTAATGTGCCCTGGATCAGTCGAGGTGAGAGCAAACCCGGAGGCCTGGCCAGCGCCCAGTGTTGGAGTGTCCACCACCCGTCACCCTCTGGAGCGCAGCTCTCAGGCTGAACCTCTCCCTGTTGCTTCTGTTGCGTGGAACGACTCTCCCCAGCTCATACCTTCGGCTTCCTCCTGTGCTTGGTGTGGTTGATTCTGAAAACACTCTGGGCCAACTGGACTTCAGTGCACACCACTGTTGGGTCCCGAAGTCCCTAGGAAGGCCCACACGGGCAGGACTCACAGGCAGCATCATCTGTGGGGCTGCTGGTGTGGCCTGCTGTGTCCAGGGTGTGCATGGTGCTTTGAAGGTAGCGACAACCACAGTAGCTCCCGTCATAGTAGTTGCAAAGACTGTTCCTTGAGTTACCTAAATGCAGTTTCCCTTAATATTTAAATCATGCCATAAAAGTTGCCTGAGAGAACAGAGAGGAGCTTTTGGCTTGCAGAGTATTTGCTGGGTAGCTACTTTGTTACAGGCGCTCTGCAGGAGCCAGGAAGAAGCCCGCTCACTCTCAGTTCCCTTGGCCACACCGGGAAGCCTGCAAAGTGGTTTCATTCTACAAACGCTGGGGCTGAGTATCAGAGAATAAGAGCTTCTCAGGGTTGCGGAGCCGGTACTGCAGGGGGAGGCCAGCTCAGTGACCCCTGGCCTTTGAGCCCAGGCTCCTTCCACTGCCAGCTATCGACGGCTGTGTAAGAATCTACCCAAGATTTAGCAGCTTATGGCACTTCGTCTTTCATCCTTTCACTCGTTTCAGAGTTGGGACTCAAGAGTGGTCCAGGGTGGTTCTGGCTCCGGGTGTCCCCTGTGATGCTGTCCAGCTGCAGGTTGGGTGGTTCTGCTCCAGGTGTCCCATGTCCTGCTGTCCAGCTGCAGGTCAGGTGGTTCTGGCTCCGAGTGTCCCATGTGCTTCTGTCCAGCTGCAGGTCCGGGTGGTTCTGGCTCCGAGTGTCCCATGTGCTTCTGTCCAGCTGCAGGTTGGGGTGGTTCTGGCTCCAAGTGTCCCATGTGCTGCTGTCCAGCTGCAGGTTGGGTGGTTCAGGCTCCAGGTGTCCCATGTCCTGCTGTCCAGCTACAGGTTGGGTGGTTCAGGCTCCGGGTGTCCCATGTCCTGCTGTCCAGTTGCAGGTCGGGGGCGCGTCATCTCAGGACTCCAGCAGACGGGTGGAGCCTCTCAGTAGGAGCCGTGGCGTCCCGGGCAGGTCTGCTCTCGCTCTGTCATCTGGAGGCCTCTGTTCCTCACCACACTGGCCTGTGGTGGGCTGCTTGAATGTCCTCACAGCACGGAGGCCTGCTACGCCCTTCCAGGGTGTGTGTGTGTGTGTGTGCACAGAGAAAGAGAGAGAGCAAGAGAGAGCGCGCGCGAGAGAGAAGACCCAGATGGGAGCCACAGGCTTTCGTGACTTCATCTCAGTTCTGGCAGGTTGTTCAAGTTGGGAACCAAGGCGGAGTCACCGGGAGACACAAAAGCAACAGACCTAGAGAAACAGACTTCGTGTTTCGAGATGTCCTGGAAGCGGGTGCTTCCTCTGTGAATCGCTAACCTGGTCACTCAGGCTGACTTCACAGAAACAACGTAACTGTGACACCGTGTGGACAGTGGCTATTCTTGGGCTGTCACCAGGCCTACAACGTTCACCTGTGACTAAGCGGATAGGTCAGTCAGCCCGAAGCGGGGGCAGGGCAGGGCCTCGCAGGCAGCTGGGGCCAGGCCACACGCTGTGCCTGCTCAAGGTGGAGGCTGGTTCCCAGGTGCTCCGCTTCCTGTGATTCCTGCTCTTCTCTCTGAGCCCCCGGCAGCAGCGCAGCTCAGGAGCAGTCTGCCTCACCTTTCCTTCCCTTCTCCTGCGTTGGGCTGCAGCGGCCGCTCTGGCTTAGACCACAGCCAGCACCATGCCAGACCACAGGGAGACCAGAAGTCAGGGGAGGGGCTCTACATACGCAGTGCAGCCTTGAGCACAAACAGACCCTCTCGTCGGAAAACATTCTGAGAGTATCCAGAGACAGGCGTGGTGGGCTGGACAGAGGCCAGGTAGCCCAGGCGCGGCCCGGCCCCGGGACCTCTCCCCTCATTACTTCTCAGCATCAGCTTGGGCTTCCCTTCCTCTCCATACCCAAGTCTGCTCTGCTCAATTTCTCTTTCCAGTGCAAGACTCTGCATTTCCACCACAACTTCACTACTTTGCAAATCAGCAACCAGAAACCCAGGAGCCCCATGGAGGTGGGCGCAGGCCACACATGCCATCTTGTTTCCAGCGGGAATTCTTGGGAGGGCCACTTCCCAAGTGCCCACAATCTGCACACCTGTGCTGGTTCCCAGCCTCCCCCTACAATCTGCACACCTGTGCTGGTTCCCAGCCTCCCCCTACAATCTGCACACCTGTGCTGGTTCCCAGCCTCCCCCTACAATCTGCACACCTGTGCTGGTCCCCAGCCTCCCCTATAATCTGCACACCTGTGCTGGTTCCCAGCCTCCCCCTACAATCTGCACACCCTGTTTTGGTCCCCAGTCTCCCCCTACAATCTGCACACCTATGCTGGTCCGCAGCCTCCCCTACAATCTGCACACCTGTGCTGGTCTGCAGCCTCCCCTAAAATCTGCACACCTGTGCTGGTCCCCAGCTTCACCCCAGTCCTTCCAGCATGCTTGCTGATCAGCTCTCCTGACCGCCTTTCCCCAGGAGGCGGTGGAGGGAGGCTGACCCTGGGGCCGTGCACTGAGAAGCTGAGTTGGAGAGATGGGAGCCTCAGCCTGGCACAGAGCTCCGAGTCCACCAGCACAGTGCCCAGGGGTAAGACGGAGCAGTCCAGAGGGGCCAGGCATCTCTCTGGATGAGGGTCTTGGTGTCACTTGGACGGAGCCCTAGGAATGGGGTCGGGGAGGAGGGATGGGCTGGCTGTGACTGTGGTGAGCATAGGAGTAATTTCTTCACCTTTCCTCCACTAAATGTTCTCTTTTTGGTTTCCATCTTTCCAGTTACTGGACATCCCCCTGGGTCCCTAGAAGAGGAGGACCTGGGTGTCTTCTTTCACAAGATCTCTGTGAGTCGCCACTTCTTCTCTTTGTTTTCGTAGCATCTTGGAGGAAAATTGGGAAGGGGTTGTTAGCAGACCTGGTTTCTAGATGAAGCCCGATGTTTGGACTTGGTAAAATCAAAGGGCTTTGAGGAGTGTCCGGGGTTCTGTGTGGACACAGCTTCTGTCTCCAAGCACAGTGAGGAGTGGGGAGAGGAGGGCGATGGTCCTCCTCCACTGATCCTGATCCAAATAGGCTATAAAAATGGTAATGTATGTATTCATAATTAACATGCTAGCCATAAATCATCTCAGAACTAAATTATTAAAACAATGAACCACACACATCTCTATTAGGGAGGAAAGTGCATTTGTGGAGAAGTTAGGAGAGCAAACGGACCTGCGAGGCGCTGACCGTGGCCTGCCTGGTCCACACTGAGGGTGGGGCAGGGCGGCACCTGGGGCTGTGTTCTAACACGGGAGCCTCCAGCAGGGGCAGCTCCAGACAGACGCAGGGACCAGAGCCGTGAACACAGAGGCCTGAACAGAAAGGCAGCAGTGTGGCTGTGGCCATCAGGCCAGGCGACTCGTGCCCACGGAATCGGAGCCAAGAGCCCGGCTTCCTCGGGCCACCAGCAGTTCCTCTCCAAGAAGCACAGGGCTGCTGTCTGTGGGCACCTGCGGGTCTTCCTCCTTCTTCGGCAGATGTGAGGGCCAGACTACAATCCTGGTTCCCAAGCTGAGTTCCTCCTGCTCATTTTGCTCCCATGGGGTTGGAGACCTGGTATCTAACAACCGAGCAGGTGGACTCCAACAAGGGCCACTTGCTGCTCCTTCCAGGGAGGACCGAGGCCTCGCTGGCTGGATCCAGGCAGGATGCGCCGCGACCTGCCAAGAGCTCCGCCCCGAGTGCTCCCGCCTGATCTGGGTCCCATGGCAGAGGCCAGCAGCAACGGCCCTGGTAACTTGGGTGGAGAAGCTTCTTTCTGGTGGCTGTGAAGAATCGAAGCCCACAGCACGCAGATGGTGCCCAGGCCAGGAAGAGAACGAACGAAGGCCAACTCCGAAGTGGGAGGGGCCTAAGAAGGACCGCCGCTCCCGCGCCTGGGACTGCTGTCCCCGCAACGCCCGTCCAGCCTCACGCCGTGGACGGGCTGTTCGACCGGTGGCCCAGGGCTGGTGGGCAGTGGTGTCAGGGCTCGACTGCAGGCATGGTAAAGCGGAAGCTCTGCACACACACGTGCACACACTCACATGCACACACACGAACGGGTGGGAGATTACGCCGGCTTTCTTTCTCCTAGCTGCGGTCACTGTATTACACCCTCTCAGCCGTACACTCTTTCTTACCCTCACTGGATTATGATCATCTGCTCTAAGCTTCTGTTATGTATGATTCAAAGATCAAGCAGGATTTCTTTGGCAGCTTTGAGCTCAGAAAAAAGGATTGAGTTGAGAGTCTGCATTCTAAATCTCTCTCCTCTCACCCTCTGGAAATGCACCAAGTGAAATCAGGCTATCATGCCTTAAGTAGCCAGCTCAACGCCGAGGCGCGGAGTGTGGGTCCTGTAACAATGGCACCTGCTGGGAGCCCCAGTGCCGCCTGCCGCCGGTGTGACCGTGCTCCAAGCAGCTCTGCAGAGCGGGCCTCGCCCCCCCCCCCCCCCCCGCCCCTGGCTTTCCAGATGAAGGGACCAAAACCGGGAGTGGAGGTCTGATGAGCAGCCAGGCAACCCTGCGTCCTCGCACTGCTGACCTCCTGCTCTGTCATTGTCCCCTGTCAAGGATGCCCTCTTCTGTGGCCGTGCTGGACCTGGCTGTGTGGCAGTGCCACCCGCAGCTGCACTCCCTGGCTCTGCCATGCAAGCTGCAGCTTCTCTTCTGTAACATGGGGACATAATTCCTTTGCAAGTGCCTTCAAAGTTGCTGTTGGAGGTGATCAAAAAGCGTGTGCAAAGAGCTTTGAGAACTACAAAGGGCCGTGGTGGCGTGAGGCTTGATTTCTTTTTTGTTTGGGGATCACCAACTGTGCAGACGGGTTTATCTCTGTGAACCCACAGACATTTAGACGAAGACCATGCAAACCTTAGCGTGGCCAGTTCCGCGATGTTAGCAGACACACAGGGAAGCCAAGGAGGTCTGTGCAGAAACGCTCCAGTCGGCGTGCTGGAGTCTCACCTTGATCTTCCACCTGGAGCATCAAGTCAAACCTGGGAGACACACTTAAGATCAGAAAGCTCAAGTGGTGCCCTGTGTCGATGGCTTCAGTTCCGAGTCTGCACATCGGCCTCAACCTCCCTGTGACCAGTGGGGCCCACGAGGAAAGCAAGGGTCCCTGTGTCTAAGAGAAGGCAAATGGAGCCCTGTGACCTGGCAGGGCGGTGAGCGCTGCAGTGAGCTACCTGTGGGAGGGAGGTCGCTAGCCACGCCTGGGCTCCCATGAGCACGGCCTCGGATGGCACGTGCCAGACACCCGGAACGGGCGTGCTCAGCGAACGCTGGCCGCGGCTGCCCGAGCTGCACGGTGGGAGCTCTCCCCAGCTCAGCGAGCGCCCTCGGTCACAGGCTCTGTGGGCCTTCCGCACCGCGGCACCCTTGCTGCCCACAGGGCGAGCCGGAGCTTCCAGGGGCCAAACCTCCACTCACCAGGAGTGATTGAAAAGGCAAACGTCCAGGCTGCATCTGCTGGGCCAGCTTTGCGTCTCTGTGGCCAGGATACCTGAGAAGGACCACTCGGGAGGAAAAGCTCACTTTGGCTCATGGCTCCAGAGGGTTGGTTCACGTTTGGCAGAGTCATTGCCCTGGGCCCGTGTGAGGCAGAAGGTTGTCGGAAGGAGCGCCCTTCCCCTCACGGCAGCGGGAACCGAGAGCGCGGGAGCATGAGGTGCCACGGGAGGAGCACCTTCCAGGGCAGCTGCCCAGTGACCCGCCCTCCAGCCATGCTCCACTGGCCCAGTTACCCCCAGCCAGTCCATCCACACGGGCATGGACAGATCAGGTCACGGCCCGTCACCTCACCTCCTGACATCCCAACACCGACACAGGAGCTCAGGGGCCCCTGTGTTCAACCCTACGAGCGTCCCAGCCCAAGGGCCAGGAGCTCCAGCCAGCAACAGTCCTGAGTAGTGTTTCCGCTGATGTTCAGGGGATACGCTGAAAGGTGCCGTTGAAAGCCACCGGGACCCAAGCTACTGAACCAGAGAGCCAGGAGTGGCAGCTAGAGACAGCTGTGCTCGCTGACTGCAGGAGGCTCACACAAGGGACTTTTAAGAACATCCAATCCAAACATCGTCTGATAGTCAAGAAAGCCAAGACTCACGGGAGCTGAGGAACTTCCCCAGGGCCGCCTGCCTGAGGCCAACAGTTGGTGTTCACCCCTGCTCGGTGCGCTTGCTGCCCTTTGCCACAGAAGTGACCATCGTGGCCACTGTGTGACCAGTTCAGGGCTCTGGTCTATGCTGCTTGCTTTGCCTTTTCCTTGTGGAAAGCAGAGTGTCTTTTGTTAGGAACAAGCTGGCTGTGGCCTCACGTACAAGGTGGGACGCACCCAGATATGGGACCTCAGCATGTCTTAACCCCCTCCTCCTCGAGGCCCCACCCGCATGCGTCCTTCATGACTGAGTACCTCCGGGCTTCCCCTTCCACCCATCGTCTCCTGTCGGATCCCCCAGGAAACTTCCTACCCTCGACCCGCAGGAGGGCTGATCCCAAAGACCTGTGCGCCTCCCTCCTCTCTGCATCTCTGTCCTCTGGAGGAACCCCTCCCTCTGCACGTCCACTCTCAGCCGAAGCTGGGCTTCTGTGTGAGAGCACCTTTCCAGTCCTTGGAGCCCGAGAGTCCCAGCTGGCTGGAAAATGAAGTCTGTGATTTCAGCAGCTGAGGGCTGCGGTGGCCACGAGTCTCACGAGTGTTAAGTGACCACAGCTGAGACTTTACAGAGGCAACCAGGTCACACTCCTCCTCATGCACACCCAGTGACTGTGTGTGTGCCCATCTCACCAAGCCCAGGACACATGCCAGCTGCAGGTGTGTTGCCAACACAACTGCAATAAGTTACTGTGAGTGGGCATGGATGGGGCTGCGGATGTGCTCGAGCGTGTGTGCACAAGCATGTGTGTAGGAAGCAATTCCAGCTGTTGACTTAGCACCAGCTGCTGAAGCCCAATGTGCCTGATTTTGTTTATTTGAAACTGTAGGATGAAACCGAGGGACACTAAATAAGTAGGCAGCCTCATTTTTTGAGCAAACCCAAGGTGGGGAATGTCCCGCCGGGGTAGTTCCAGGTGCTCTGCAGGATCACTGTCTTCCAGAGGCAGAAATGCCTTCCTGCAGGTCTTCACATGCAGGGATGGGCTGTAGGCACTTGAGAGCAGGTCTCCAGAGGAGGAACCTTCTGGAAGGTTTGAACAATGTATCCTATGACCTGATCCCCAGATCCTGAGTCCTGGTGCAGAGATGGTAAGTGTTTGGGGTGGGCTCCCAAGGTGGGCATCTCCTGCCTTTGGGTGGCTGCTCCCTGCAGGTGGGGATGCTTTTCTGTTTGTCCCCAGACTTTACATGCCTGTCCAATTGTGCTCTCCGCTCGCTCCTCTCCTTCCTGCCCAGGAGAACTTTCTCTTCAAAGGCGTCTCATCTTTACGTGGGTGGCCTGAGAAGGAATTGGCCACAGGTCTGCAGAAGAGCTGGTCTGCGTTGCTTTGGGGAATGGATGATGGATGCAGGCCCCACCCCACCCTGGAGCTCAGCACTGCAGGGTCGAGGCAGCAGCCCCCACGTTCTAGAAGCTGTGACCTTATTTGTCTCTTCACACCCAACTTCCCTCCCGCTTCCTGCAGGTGAGATGGGCCTGGGTGGAGAATCCGAGGCTCTGCCTTCCTCCTTCTTTGGCAGAGAAGAACTCCTTCTCAGGCAGCTTCCGGCACCCTCCCTTGAGCCCACGCCTGCGGCTACCCGGCACACTCCAAAGGAACGTGGGACATCTCTTTCACATCTTGGCAACTTCTTGTACCTTTTCCTTCCTTTTCTCTCTCGTGTTAGGCATAACATGCACCAGGGAGTTAAAAACAAAGCAGCATGCCCCTGGTTCAACAAAGCCCAACGGTTAGGGGCATGGATGGCGCGGGGCCAGGGGGTCCCTGCTGGACATGGCTCAGTTTGGTAAACGCACCCAAAGCTAGTGGCAAGAAAACTGGTGAAACGTCTGGGCTTGCCAGGTCTGGACCTGGGTCTGAACCCATCTCTCCCTCCTGCCTCCAGCGATTGGCGCCAGTGACTCTGGTCTGACTCCGCGAGCACCCTGTGAGAACGCCTGGCGTGGATCTCATCTCCAGGACTGCCCGCATGTGGTTCCCCCAGCCACCCAAACCGTGACTCCCAACCACTCCATGCTGTGGGTGGCTGGCGTCCAGGGAGCTGGGGGTCCAGAGGGCGGGAGGTGAGGAGAGGCAGCTTCTAGGTCCTGTGAGGGCCAGCCCTCAGCCCACGACGCTGGGAGACCTAAGCATTTTCCTCAGAGTGGTGAGCTCCAAAGAACACTGACGAGCTTTCACTTAGAAAACCACAGGGTCACCTGGAGGTTTGATAACAGCACTGAGCTCCCGAATCCTCCAGAGGCCTCTGAAATGGCGACATCAACCTCGCAGGGAGCAGCTGTTGACACCCAGAAATTGACAGGTGGACACTGGGCAGCCAGCAGGAGGCTTTCCAGAAACCACTGGCTCTTGTACTGCTGCTACCTCTTCCTGGGGGCTGGGAGGCGTGAGTTTTCTGAGATCTTGATGCGTGTGTTCACGCCCGTCGCCCCCAGATGTCCCTTCCCATCCTCCTGCCCGGTGGTCACAGCCTCAACACGCCGCCTTCCTTTATAGAGCTTGATCACCTTGAGGACATTGACCAGGTGGCCAGTCAGGCAGGAGGTCTTCTCAGCCTGCTCACTTCTGCTCTGTTCTTTGGAGAGGGTGCGTTAGCATCTCGGGCCATTTTCTTGGATTGCCTACTTCCTCTGTTCAGTTCTGAGCATACTTTAAGTATTTTAGACAAAAATCCTTTGTTGTGTTGGTGATTCGTAAATATTTTCTGCAAGGTCTAAGAATTAATCCAACCCAGACCCTACAGATTTTCTTTTACTTTGTTCTAGAATCTGTGCAGTTTTACATTGACATCCATTATGTATTTTCAGTTAACTTCTGCATAAGGAGTGTGAAGGTTTTAATTTAGGAGGATCACTCTGTGTGTGGATGGATTGGAAGAAAAGGCTTCGGTAGCAACATGAAGAGCTTAGAGTCTCAGGATACCCTGCAATAGCTGACCTAGACCAGAACAGCCTGCATGTGTGTGTATATGTGTGCCTGAACACAGGCACATGTTTGTGCACGTATGTATGCATGCATATGTGTGTGTGTGTGTGTGTGTGTGTTGGTTTCACCATGTGGAAAAAATCCCCTCATCCCAACTCCTGAGATTGTTTTAAACTCTTAAAAGGAAATATTCTAGTGTTTCAAAAATTTGACTTGATTTAACATGCACATTTGTTTAAAAAACAAAATATTAATTAGTTTCCAGGCCTGTAAACACAACAATTTGGGAACTAGTCATTTTAAGATACTATTATTTCAAATTATTGTTAAATGAAGTTGTCCATCAACATATCGCCAAAACAAAATGTCGCCTATGTCCGGTCTCCATCAGTCTGCACTGGATGTGCTGTTAATTACATGCAGTGACGCCGCTGGCTTCTTGCGTTGGGCATTTAAAACGACTGTGTCTTTAGATCCGGGAGATCAGGTGTTGGACGTGCATTAGAGTAAAAGTGGCTTTCCAGCCATTTGGAGAGGTAGCCTGGACTCCGCTGGGCACTGGTAAACTCCAGGGAGGAGAACACACCATGGAGGCGAAAGCGGAGGCTGTGTCCAGCGCTGAAGTGTGTGCTCTGGGCGGGGACTGGCCGCCTGACCCCTTGTGCAGGTGGTGGTTGCCAGCCCTGCTTTGCAGCCTCTCGGGCACACCCAGGGTTGTTGTGCCCAGTTCCTGCCGCAACGGTGGCGTCTCAGTGCTCTGCAGTGTGACTTAGCAAGGAGACAAAGCAGCTTAACTCGCCACGTGGTTACTGATTTTAAAACAGCACAATGCTCTCTGCAGTGCATGTCTTCAAAAATCTCCACTTGTTCCTCCTCTGAAGTTAGATTTAGTGTTAATAATGGCCATGGTTCTGAGCTCTGGATGTTTCAAGCCCTTTTTCGGAATAAGTCCAGCCCCAGCACCAAGCTGCGCAGATCATTGCCTGTTCTTTTTGGCCTGCAGGAGAGGCAGAAGGGCTCAGGCAGGTGAAGCAAGGATGATTCTAACCCAGGAACCTCTCCCAGCGCATCCCCAGGTGAAAGGCCTCTGGCCCTAAGCCTTTGCCTTTCCACTGTGGATGACTTAGGTAGACTCAGAGTCCCGGGAAAGGTCTAGATGCGTGTGTTGGGTGTAAGTGTTGGAATTAACCTTGAGGTTAACAAATCAGGTGTGTGTGTGTGTGTGTGTGTGTGTGTGTGAGAGAGAGAGAGAGAGAGAGAGAGAGAGAGAGAGAGAGAAGATGGGGGAGAGAGAGAGAAGATGGGGGAGAGAGAGAATCTCTTCTTCCTGTGTAGAGTTCAGTAATTCAGTCTCTTTGGTCTCAAGAAAATAATTACTCATCTTTCTGAAGTTTTTCTCCAATATAGTTCATGACTTCTTTTTACCAAAGTGTTTGTTTTCCTAAAAGAGGAACATAAGAGCAAGGACCCTCCGAGTGAGCCCCGTCCTGGCCCTCTCTCGTCCCACTCTGCTGCCCCGAGGCAAGAGGCTTCTGGGAGCCTGAGCTGCCAGTGTGGTGGCAGGGGGACCTGCGCTGGGTGGACTGTGGCTGCTTTGTGCAGGAGAGTGATGGGCTGTGTTGTTTCCAGCTGTCCTGGGGTCAAGGAGGAGAGCTGTGGAGCTTCCAGACTTGTGGGGAATCAGACAGGGAGGGACCTCGTTGGCTTTCAGTAGCCCTGCCGCAGAGCCTGGGTGTTCTGAGGACTGGAGCTGAGTGTTGGAGGGCGAGGTTCTCCAGCAGGTGGACCCACGTGGGTGCCCATGGTCTCTCCTCTGAGGCCAGGCGGCTTCGGGTCCCGGCTTTCCTTACCCCCACTTGCCCATGTCCGTGTATAAATCCTGCCACTGTGGTTGATCTCATGCTGCCATGGGCTCGACTCAGATCAGAGAGCACTTAGCCACTGAGCAGTAGGCATGTAGCAACCAGCACAAGCAGGCCTGAAAGCCCCGGCCATCGGCCCTCCCCATGGCCACACTCAGGGCCAGCGCAAGCCAAGCTCATGCTGTGGATCTGAGAGATGGCAGCAGCTGGGTGGAGCTCGGCCCGCTCCCCGTGAGCCCCGCTCTGCGGAGTGCATCCCCTTACTGTGAATCCACCTTTCTGACGCTCCAAGAGTTCTTAGTTGGCAAGTCTCCCCGTAAAAACCACACATCTTCTGCAGACCAGGGTTCAAAGGCCTCCAGACTGGGGGATGCGGGGGCCCAGGATGGATGGGGGCTGCACACAGGGCAGATTTGGAGGTGCCTGAGCAGGGTGGCAAAGGTGGGAAGGGCGAGGGGCAGCCCTGCAAGGCCTGGAAGGGGCTACAGTACAGGGCTGGGTTCCTGAGTCCTGGGGTCATCAGAGACCTGCGAGTGCAGGGGGCTCAGCACGGTGGGGCAGGCTCTGGAGTCCCCGAGTGCAGGGATCACCTGATCAAGACCTGCTTCTTCTCCTTACGCCTCGATCATCTAGGTCACAGCCAGGTAGATCCAGGAGGGCACAGCCGTTTCCGGAAGTTTCTGGGGCCTGCTCCCCTCTGGCTATTCAGGTGAGTCAGGGTTCTGTCCCTGGGGGGGTAGAGGCAGCAGCTCTGCATCTCAGGTCTCCAAGCTGCTCCTGGTGGCCAGGCCTCGGGGCGCTGCCTTGCGCCCAGCCAGCAGCTGAGCCTGGGCTCTGACCTGCATGGTTCTGCCTGTGGACTGATCTGCTGCTCCAGGACTCTCCTGACCACCTGATGCCTGAGCCAGGGCTCGGTGCCCCTTCTATCCGTGTGGGCCAGCCGGCTGGTGCCTGGACAGCCTGCCCACTGCAGGACCGTCCCATGCTCAGCCAGCCCCACACAGGTGACGCCATGGGGCCGAGGCCCCTCTGTCCCGGACACGCACCCACTTCCAGGTAACCCTGCTCTCACGGGTCTCCAGGAAGCCTCAGGGCTCGCCTGAGCACAGCCCTCAAGGGACTGAGCAAAGGCATCGGAAAAATCTCCCGGTCATCATTTTCGGGCCGCCTGTCCCTCCACAGGACCCACAGGGCAGCCTCCTCTGCGGAGCCGGGAGTTTCAGCCAGCGCCTGGGGTCTCGCTGCAGATATTGACCAGCCCTCTTTCTTTTCAGAAAGGAGCTTAGCTTAATGTAGTATTATGGTGTGTGTGTGTTCTTTGTGTGTGTGCTGTTGTCTCTGTGTAGTTTGGTGTGTGAGTATAACCATGCTATTGTCTGTGTGTGTCTCTGTGTGTGTGTGTGATTGTGTGCATGTGTCTGTGTGGTTGTGTATGTGTGGCTCTGTGTTGTCTTGTGTGGTGAGGGGTCTGTGGTTGTGTTGTCTCTGTGTGTAGTCCGGTGTGTATGGGTATGGCTGTCTGTGCTGTTGTCTGTGTGTATGGTGTGTGTATGTGTGGATGTGTGGCTGTGTGGTTGTATACGTGTGGTTCTCTGTGTTGTCTTGTGTGGGGAGGGCTCTGTGGGTGTGTTGTCTCTGTGTGTAGTCTGGTGTGTGTGTGCATGTGGCTGTGTGGTTGTGTATGTGTGGTTCTGTGTTCTCTTGTGTGGTGAGGGGTCTGTGGTTGTGTTGTCTCTGTGTGTAGTCTGGTGTGTGTGGGTATGGCTGTCTGTGCTGTTGTCTGTGTGTATGGGGTACGTGTGTGTGCGTGTGTGTGTGTGTGTGTGTGTGTGCACCCGCGTGTGGCTGTGTGGTTGTGTACGTGTGGCTCTCTGTGCTGCTGTCTTGTGTGGGGAGGGCTCCGTGTGTGCGGTGTCTCCGTCTGAGGTGTGTTTTATTGTCCCCACTGGGGCAAAGCCTGCGGTCACGATGCTGAGAAGCCTCTTTGAGTCGACTTTCATCTCTGCCTCTTAAGGAACGGGCCAGTTAAGTGTCTTTGAAGCCATTACGGAAACTTTCAGAGGGAGGATGGTGCAAATCACAAGGAAAGGCCCCTCTCTCCCTGACGGCGTTCATTAATTTTCTGTTGACACTTGGACATCCCTGTCCCTCCCTGGCAGAGGTGCCGGAGGAGAAGTTGCTCGAGCCCACGGGGTGGGCTGGGTCCTAGGCTCCAGGTTGTCTGGGTGGGATTTGTCTTCATCTGCAGTTCAGAGTGAAGAGGAGGAGGGACTGTGCGGACCTGGGCATAGCTGCTGACCCAGACAGGTGACTGGGCCGCACAGCAGGGACCCCCAGGAGGAAGGCTCCAGAAACATCCACAGAGCTAGTGACCAGGTCAGCACAGCAGGGACCCCCAGGAGGAAGACTCCAGAGACTTCCACAGAGCTAGTGACCAGGTCAGCACAGCAGGGACCCCCAGGAGGAAGACTCCAGAGACTTCCACAGAGCTAGTGACCAGGTCAACCCAGCAGGGACCCCAGGAGGAAGGCTCCAGAGGCTTCCACAGAGCTAGTGACCAGGTCAGCACAGCAGGGACCCCCAGGAGGAAGGCTCCAGAGGCTTCCACAGAGCTAGTGACCAGGTCAACCCAGCAGGGACCCCAGGAGGAAGGCTCCAGAGGCTTCCACAGAGCTAGTGACCAGGTCAGCACAGCAGGGACCCCAGGAGGAAGGCTCCAGAGGCTTCTACAGAACTAGTGACCAGGTCAGCACAGCAGGGACCCCAGGAGGAAGGCTCCAGAGGCTTCCACAGAGCTAGTGACCAGGTCAGCCCAGCAGGGACCCCAGGAGGAAGGCTCCAGAGGCTTCTACAGAGGAGAGGGCATTCAGAGGGCACAGTGCACTGGCAGGAATGGGAGTGGCCAGCAGGGGCAGGACAGGGTCAGGGGAAAGGAAGGAGGGAAGGAGTGCCCAACGGCCCTGGCAGAGCATTCGGGTCCTGGCAGAGGACAGTGAAGGCCCTGGGGCTCCTGCAGGGCCTTGTCCACCGACAGCAGCCCCGGATATGTCTCAGGCACATGGCGGCTCCAGCCCTCTTCACGGTTGCTGATGGCGGCAGGTCGCCCTCAGCACCCCAGGAGCCCGCCTGGCCCCTGACTCCCACGGCCCCTGACTCTGTGGGCAGGGCCTTCCTCCTGTCACAGGGCTGCACAGCCTGGGGCGGTGGCAGCAGGGCACTGTCTGCATTTGTGGGTCTGGACCTGGGGACGGTGGCACCCTGCTGCACTGCCCCAGGAGCCCAGGAGTCCGCGCGGTCCTCTGAGCTGAGGGCCCTGCAGAGCTACCAGAAAGGCTCTGAGCCATGAGGCAGGTTAGAGCTGGGGTTCTGCCTGGGCAACGGTGCCCGGCGGCCGTGAGCCCTCGGCAGGGAGGGTGCTGGGAGCCAGTGCAGACCGGCCGTCAGGCAGAGAGCAGCACGGGGAGGCGGTGGGGGGAGGGTGGTGCCAGCCTGACCCTGGTGCTCCTGGGAGTCACAGCAGTGCCCAGCATGGTGGAGCACACGCTCTGACGGCCCCAGGGACGGTTGGCAGGGAGGGTGGTAAGCTGCATGCGGTGGGGGTGAGCAGCTGACGAGATGGTGGCCTTGAGGGGGTGCACCCGGGGCGTTCCAGGAGCCCTGAGGGCAGCCCACAGCCCTGCCACGGGGGCGCGTGCCAGTCAGAGAGGTGGGAAGGAACTGGGGGCACGGCAGAGGCTGAATGGAAGGGGAAGTGCTTGGTGCGTTGTCCCTGGGTGGGCTGCTGACCAGGGCTGGTGGGAAAGATGGGGACAGGCCTCCAGGGCTCCGGAGATTTCTGTGTGGTGGCTCCTCACCTGGGGACAGAGCTGGCTGAGGCCTGCAGGTGGGCAGCGTGCCTCTCCGCCCGTCCAGCCCCTCCCGCCATCACTGATCACACAGCTGGGCACTGGCCACAGACCTGGGCCTGGCCTCACGGAGCCTGGATGGTAGCAGAGGGGACAGCAAAGCCCAAGGGGACACAGCCCGTCCAGAGGAGGGTGGACTGACTAGCCCACTAAGAAAGGGAACCGCTGCTCACACTGTCAAGGACTGCCCAAGGGCTGGGCCACCACCCGGACACTGAGCCAACAGGTGTGGAGGCTGGAAGCAGGGTCCACACTGTCTGCCCACCTTCCAGTCACACCGTCTGTCTGCCCACCTTCCAGTCTGACGGACAGTCAGGGCAAAGCCCTGAGGGAGGAGCAGGTTTGGCCAGCAGAGGCCCTGGAAGGCCCTGTGCTGCGGGGGACCCAGTGGGGCTGGAGGACTCAGGTCAGGGCTTGACAGCAACCCTGCTCCTGCGCACCCAGCCGCAGCTCCTCCCTGGGCCCACCTGGTCTCTTAACCTGCTGCAGCTCCAGGGATGCCCCTGTCCAGGTGCTGTGCAGGGGATGCTGTGTAGGGGGGGCCTGCCTGCTGTCTGCCTGCTCTCGGGCCAGCCTCAGCTCTCGGGCCAGCCTCCGCTCTCGGGCCAGCCTCTGCTCCAGGGAGTCGCTGTTTCACAGCCTCCCGTCCGCGTCTCCCTGCCCCACCCACCTTTTTAGAGATGATGTTTTCAGAGGTTCTGGCTCACATCTAATGGAGAGGAAGGTGCAGGGGTCTCCTCAGCACGCCTGTCTCCTCTAGACGCAGCCTCTCAGGGCACGCCCCACGGCAGTGGCCATTTGTTGTAGCAGATAGAACTGCACTGGCACAGGATCGTCATGAAAGCCCACGGTCGACGGC
The DNA here is from genome assembly GCF_902686445.1 of Sciurus carolinensis. Classification (NCBI taxonomy): domain Eukaryota; kingdom Metazoa; phylum Chordata; class Mammalia; order Rodentia; family Sciuridae; genus Sciurus; species Sciurus carolinensis. The sequence goes on from NC_062225.1 coordinate 93,450,554, forward strand.
AGGGTCCACTCTTGCACACACAGGACTTTGGACGCATGCCCAGTGACATCACAGAATCCGTGTTCCCTGCCCTGCTCCCAGCTCGACCCTCCCTACCCAGGCCCCGGCCAACACAGACCCCTCTCTGTCTCATGGTTCTGCCTTTTCCAGAACGTCACGTCGATGGAATCACAAATGAGGTGACATCTCTAGACTGGCTTCTTTCATTTTTCAGCATGCATTTGAGTTTCCTCCATGTCTTTTCATAGCTCGAGAGAGCATTTCTCTTTAGTGCTGAATAATATTCCAGGTTGGATTGGACCTCCGTTTATCCTCTAGCCTGCTGAAGGACATATTATTTGTCTCTGAGTTTTGGAGATGGTTGTTTGTTTTCTTGTCAGGTGTGTGTGTGGTGCTGAGAGTTGAACCAGGGCCTCACTCCTGTTAGCAAGGGCTCTAACTGAGCTACACCCCCACCTCTTTACCTGTGGATTTTAAAAGCCATCTGTCCCTCTTGGATAAAAGTCCTCTATCATATGTGTTCGTAGAAAACATTTGTGCAGTTTGTGGACTGTCTCCTCTTTCTTTTGTCATTATCTTTACAGAGCAGTTTTTTATTTTATTCTATTTTTTTGCAGTTTGTGGACTGTCTCCTCTTTCTTTTGTCAATTTCACAGAGCAGTTTTATTTTAAAAGGGCAGCTTATCAATTTTTCATTCACAAACTGCCTTTGCTGTTACAGGTAAAGAACCATTGCCATGTTCAAGGTCCTTCAGAATTCTTCTTAATTACTTTGTTGAGGTGTATAGCTTTGTGTTTCAACATTTAGTTCTTTGGCTCTTGTTGAGTCACGGGGTTGTATCTGCAGTGTGTGTGCATATTTACACTTGTAAGTTTTGTGTAGCCTTGCAGTCCTTCCAGCCCTTTCGTCGAAGGACTACCTCTGCTTACTGCGTGGCCTTTGCTCCTTTGTGTGAGCAGAGGTCTGCTCTGGTCTCTCCAGTATTTTCCCCTGGTCTCTTCTCTTCTAGGGGCCACACCGTCCTGGCTAATGCGCTCTACTGTGAGACTTGAAGTCAGATACTAGAACGCTCTCACTTTGTCCTCCTTCCGTGTTGGGTTAGGCAAGATGGGTCTTTAGCATCTCCACATAAACTTTACAATCATTCTGGCAGTACCCACAAAGTAACTTGCTGGGACTTTATTTGGAATAGCATCAAACATATAATTCCTGATCGGAAGAACTGACATCTTTTCAATGTTGAATCTTTCTGTCTATGGACATGGAATATTTCTCCATTAATTTAGTTCTTCTCTGATTTCATTAATCACAGTTTTCTAGTCTTCCTAAACTCGATCTTGAACCGAGTTTGTTAGATTTTTACCTATACTTTTTGTTTGGGCAGGGGTGTGAATATAAATACCATACTTAATCTAAAATTCTACCCTTTCATTGCCGGCATATAGGAAAGTGATTGACTTTAATGTATTCATCGTGAATTCTGAAATATGATGTCTTATTTATTTCATTTGTTTGTCGATCCTTTTGGATTTTCTGTATAGATTATTGCGTCATCTGTAAACAAAGACAGTTTTTTGAAAAAAATGTCTTCCAAATCCATAAACATTTCTTTGTCTTACTGCATTAGCTAGGACTATCAGCATGATATTGAATAGCAGTGATGAGAGAAGACATCCTTGATTTGTCCCTGATCTTAGTGGGAAAGAGTCTAGTCTCTTACCAGTAAGGTATAAGTTAGCTGTGAAGTTTGGCTGTTTTCTTTTTGCAGGGGTAGCTATTCCTTTAAGTTGAGTAATTTCCCCAGCTGTTCCTGGCTTATTGGGAGTTTTTGTTTTTGTTTTTTTGAATATGAACAGGTGCTAGGTTTTGTCAAATATCTTTTCTGTACTTACTGATATGATCATATGATTTCCCTCTTTGGTCTAGTTATGAGGATCATAAGAATCGAGTTTCTGGTGTTGATCCAGCGCCGCACACCTGGGAGAAGCCCAGGCCTGTACACAATGCTCCTTCTGTTACGACGAAGTCGCTCAGGCTCAGTAACCTTAAGAGGAAAGAGATCTATTCGGCTGACAGTTCTGGAGTTTAAGGGCATGGCTCCAGCTTCTGCTCAGCTCTGGCACAGGCTGCATGGGACGGGATCCCTACAGCAAGGTGGGTCACTGTGGGCGGGGCCAGAGCGGAGGAGGGCTGGGCTTTCTCGCTCTGCGAGGTCTCACTTCCCCAGAGCTAGCTGGGCTCCACAGCACCTCTGGTGGCCTTCCACTGCGTTCTGCTTCTCCAAGGTCCTACTAGATATTAGCACTGCCACGTTGGGGACCAAGCTTCCAGTGCGCCAGCCCTTGGAAGACAGGCCATGTCCACGCAGTAGCAAAAGGGAGCTGGAGCAGTCTCTAAGGCAGCGGCCCTGTTCACCCTTGTCCCTTCTAACGGACCCTAATCAGGCACATGTGCGTGGTCTCCTCTCTAAGTGCCTTGGGTTGCTGTTAGTACACCTCTGAACCTGTCCCACGTGGACTGGATTGTTGAGTGGGTGGTCAGGGAGATACCAAGATGAGCACTATGGTTTGGATGTGAGGTGTCCCTCAAAAGCTCAGGTGGGAGACAACACAGGAAGGTTCAGAGGAGAAGTGATTGGGTTGTAAGAGTCTTAACCCAATCAGTGAACTAATCCCTGTGGGATTAATTGAAGTGGAAGGGTGTGGTTGGAGGAGATTGGAATTGGGGCATGGCTTTGGGGTACGCATTTTGTATCTGGAGAGTGGAGACTATCTCTCTCTCTCTCTCTCTCTCTCTGCTTCCTGATCACCGTGATGTAAACTGTTTCCCTCTGCCACACTCTTCCTCCACGATGTTCAGCCTCACCTCGAACCCTGAGGAATGGAGCTGACCTTCTATGGCCTAAGACCTCTGAAACCATGAGCCCTCAAATAAACCTTTCCTCCTCTACAGTTGTGCTGGTTGGGGAAGCAATAGCAATTAATAGGGATTTTACAGGAAACGGCATTAGGAATTAGCTGTGGTTTTGAAACCCCAAGCGCCACTGCCTCTGTGCAGGGTGGCTGGTGACACACAGTGGTTTCTGGTAACGTGTGCAGATGCTGGGATTGTGTGTGGAGATCTGACCACACGCCACAAGGAAGAAGCCCTGCTGGTGCGTTCAGAATCAGGAGGTCACAGCAGGTAAATAGCTGACTAAAGCAGTGGGAAATGAAATCTTGACTGGGAACAAAGTCTCCACACTGGAAATAAGGTGGTGGCCCCCAGCCTTGGCTCAGCCTCTTGGAGGGGCCACCCTATCCAATAGAGAACGCCCCTGCTCGCTGGCACTTGCCTCTGGGCACCTTGCTCGGGGAACTTGGGCCTGCCTGATGCATCTGTGGCTCCCCAAGTCTGCTGGTTGCCGCATCTCTTTCCCTCCACTCCTTCCTACACATAAGCCAGTGGTGCTTCTTCTAATTCCAACATTAACTTTGACTCCTTCAAAACGTGGGGGGTGGGCTTCGCTCTTAGAATCTCTCCAGCGGTGCTTCACCGGGACCAGTGCTGGCCATGCACCACAGCTGAGCCTTGTTGTCTGTGCTGGGTGCCTGACCTGCTTGTGGCCACAGCTAAAGCCTCCTGATTCTGAACGCACCAGCAGGCCTTCTTCCTTATGGCGTGTGGTCAGATCTCCACACGCAATCCCAGCATCTGCACACGTTACCAGAAACCACTGTGTGTCACCAGCCACCCTGCACAGAGGCAGTGGCGCTTGGGGTTTCGAAACCACAGCTAATTCCTAATGCCGTTTCCTGTAAAATCCCTATTAATTGCTATTGCTTCTCCATCTGCGGGTCCCTGGGACGTTCTGGTGGTGATGTTATGACCACAATCTAGAGTCCTCCTCTTCAATCATCTGTCTTTACTCTGGAAAGGCAGGGCTGGCTAGGGTCCCCATGTCTGCTGGAAGCCAGCCCTCAGTAGCAGCTCACTCCGGGGACCTCATCTCCCACAACAAGGAAGAGCTGCGTGGCTCGGGTCGGCTGGAGCCTGTCTGCACATGCTCCTCCTCCCCAGGGATGACGAGGTGGGGCCAGGGCTGGGCTCTCAGCCTCCTGCTTCCCTGGAGAGGTTCTGAACTCTACTTCAGTAAGCTCGTCCCCTGTCTGATTTGGGGGCTGAGTCTTTCCACCTGAGACCAGGGAATGACCCAGAAGCCTGGTGGTAACTGAAGGTGACACTTTCCCCTCTGGCTTTAAAGCGACCCCTGTTGATTTTCCGGATTGTAATTTCTCGGTGTTCCCTCCCCAACCCAACCACTGGCTCAGATTCTGGGTGTGGGGCTCAGATCTCAGAAGGAACTTGATACACAGCTGGAGGTCCTGTGGTTCAAAGGTGGGTTTTGTCTGGCTAGGGTCAACCTCTGCACCTGCATCCTGGGGAAGGGGTGCGTTCGCGTACTTTTCCACAAATTCTCCAGTTGCTTTCCTCTCGGATCCTTGCAATGCTGCCCAGGAACCTGAGGACACAGCCACGGGTGCCTCAGTCCAGCTGAGGGTGTGCAGTGTCCCCTGCAAGGGCTCATCTCAAGCTTCAGTGGGTCCTCTGGCCCTGTTTCCCTGCAGGTTTCCAGGCAGGCGTCCCTCGCTCACGTCAGTGACGGTGGTCGGGCGTCCCTCGCTCTCATCAGTGACGGCGGTCGGGCGTCCCTTGCTCACATTGGTGACGGTGGTGAGGAGGCGCAGGGACCACAGAGGCAGACCCAGCCCCTTCCCCGTTGTCATGGGTCAGTAACCGCTGTCTTCCTGTGTCCTGAGGGCTTCGATGTTCACCCTGGAAAACCCGAAGACAACAAAAGCGAAGCCTTGAATGCCACTTCTCAGATGGGGGTCGGGGGTGGTGGACAAAGTGGCCCTCCTTCTCCCCAGGCCCATCCCGCTCTGTGCAGGGTCCATCAGGGAGCGAGCCGCCCGGTCTTGGCCCACTCGCACCTAAATACGCCCCAGCTGTTCGCTTTTCAGGCTCAACCTTGACTCTCCCTGCAGTCTTCATCCCACTAAGGGTGAAGGGTCTCCGGGATCCTTGTTTTTGTCTGATAGCCAGAGAAGCCTGGGTTCTCGAACAGGGATCCCTGAGATCCAGGGAAGAGGAAGGTGGAGAGAAGATCCCCCTCGACCACGGCTCTGGGTTCCCCTGTCCACACACACCCTGAGCCCAGTGGCTCGAGGCCTCGCCCAGCTTCTCGTGACCCAGCCAGATGGCTTGACTGCGTGGCACCCGGTGTCCCTCGCCTCTCGGCTATCAGACCCCATGGGCTGGGGTGTGGGTCGGGCCTGGGCCCTGCACTGCCCTTTCTGATCAGATGCACTGATAGGACCCTATTAGCCGGTCAGCCCCTCGCCCTGGGCCAGTCCCTCCCCCACGAGCTCATTTGCAGAGAGTAGTTGGATGCTCAGCGTCAGTTCAGTCCCCTGTGTGCTTCAGCGGGAGGCAGGCAGACCCGCCCTGTGGCAACGGGTTAAAGCCCAACCATCATTCAGGAGGGAAGAGTTCAGAATCCAGCTACAGATGGGTGTCCTCTCGCACACCGCGGACGTCAAAGACAGTTTCCAGCGTAGCACTGAGTGGACTTCGTATCCCATTTTGTGGGCGTTGGGGATCCCTCTCCCTTTCAGTTCAGCCCCGCAAGGCGTCTGCTAGAATAGCTTCACCAAAACCAAGAAGCAAGGCGCGTTCATTGAGCATGTGTGTGTTGCAAGGCTGACCCACGTGTGCAGGAACACGCCCCCAGGAAGCAAAGGAGAAGTCAAAAGCCAGAGTCCACCTCTGCCCTGACGTCTCTTGCGGAGAGAGTGTGCCCCACAGAGGTAGCGTGTCCCGGGGCAATGTGGGGGCACTCCGCATCGCTGCAGTCAGACCTCACTGCTCGACCCGGAGCCTGAGGCCAGGAGCGTGCTCACACTCTCTTGGGACGAGCTCTTTGGTAGCTGTTTGGAACTCGGGGCCTGGGGACTCAGCGCCACTCTCAGGTCATGGCTGGATGGCAGGGTTGGCCTCGCTTTGGCCTCAGCTCGAGGCCCCAGGCCTCAGCCCACCTGCCACACTATGTGCCTGGAACAGAGACTCAGGTCAGTTTCCCAGCAAGGCCCTTCGAAGGATGGCAGAGACCAGGCGGCCCAGCAGAGGCTGCAGAAGTGTGTCCAGACAGGCCAGTGGTCTACACCTGCTGTGAGGTCCTGCCCCTCCTGCGCGTCCTGGGCTTGGTGTCAGTGCACACTGGCATTGTCCAGACCCTGCCTGCCCACCTGCACCGGGAGCCCCCTCACCGAGGACCCTGCTCGGGGGAACTGGGCGGGTCCCAGAGCCTACGTTTCTGACCAACTCCAGAGACTCCCACATGTGCCTGGGTTTGCAGCCCGGAAGGCGGGAGCCTGCCAGGGAGGGTCCCACCATGTCCCTCGCTGGGGCTGTCCTCTCCCCTACACCGCCCTGTACACCTCCTCCACCTCCCTACTTGGTTCCCACGCGCCACGAATTCATTACCGCGTGTGATAGATGACAAACACTCAGCCTCATACAAAAGAGAATCAGGCCAGTGTATTTATAAGCTGCAAATTGGCAGGAAGGACGAGCCCCAGACACATGCCAGGCTTCTCTGTGCGTGAGCAGAACGGCCCACCCAGCCCCCGAATCTGCCTTTGATACGATAGCAGGGGTCCAAAAGTGCTATTAAAATAAACTTAATGTTGAAATATTGACTTCAAACTATAAGACTAATTTGAATAAAAAATATAGTTGGTTAAAAAAAGATGCGTTATTATGTTATTTTTGTGAGAAACCGTTTTTCTGACTTATGATGAAGTCTCAGGCAGTCTTCATGGAAAGCCCTGAAGCAAGCACCCTCTTTCCCGGCCGGCTGCCCGCGGCGCAGCCGAGTCCTCGGGCTCCACAGTGACGGAGCCGCCCACCCCAGCCTGTGGCATGGACAGTCCCCAGAGATGCTGCTCCTTCCAGCCCAACCTGTCCCCTGCCATCCTCTGTCAGGGGACGGGAGGGATCACCACCAGGACAATAGTAGTTCCCATGGCCCGTGGGATGGCCTCACATGACCGCCCACCGCCACGGCCCACACCTGGCACTGCCCGGCGCCCGTGCCTGCTGGACTACAGCCTTCCGGAGACAGCACCACGGAGGTCTGTCCTTTGGTGAGGCCTGGCTTCCTCTTCCTGACAACTGCCCACCTCCCGAGAGCCAGTTCCCGCCCTGGCCCTTCTCCCCAGACCCCGCGTGTCCAGGAGCTGCTCAGCCAGCCCGTCTGCACCCTGTGCTGGGAAGACCTCCTGCTCTGTCAGAGCAGGGCACCTAACAACGCCAAGGCCAGGCGCTCCCACAGTGGAGAGCTGTTTCCTCGCACGCTGGAGGACCCGTGCCAAGGCCGTGGTGTGGCAGCGGCTCTCTGAGCCTCTGCCTGGTCCTTGGGGACCTCGGTTCTGGCACACTTCTCAGGGTCTCTTCCTCTTCCGGAAGGGACCGGTCACATTGTCACCTCCTTAACCTTAGTCGCCTCTTCGAAGGCTCAGCTCCCAACACAGTCACCCTGAGCACCAGGCTTCAGTGTGAGCATCTGGGACACAAGGCAGTCCACAGGCCTCCATCTGCCAGCACAGAGGCCCTCGCTGAGTGTGAGCGACGTCTCTCTTGGGATCAGTGTTTGCTTGTGTGTGTGTGTGTGTTGTGCCTCCTTTTGTGAATCAGTGCATGTCTCTGTGTGTGTGTACCTGTGACCTGTGTTTACTTACGCTCCATCCCCTGTGTCAGGCGGGGACACTTTTCAGGCAGGACTGTGTGCCGTTAGGTACCTAAGTGTTCTAAATATCCACACCCTGGCTTGGGGACCGTGTGAGAGGAGGAGGAGAAACAGGAAGCAGGATGGGGCACCTCCATCCCGTCCCTGAGAAGAGCTAGGGCAGCACAGGCCCGGGGCCTGTCAGGACCCAGGTGCTAGTGCAGCTTGCCGGCTCCGCAGAGCACCGTCAACTCTAGAGGCAGAGGCGCAGCTTGTTGGGACACACATGGCGAGCTTTGTATCCGCTCTCTTCTCTCCCTCACCTGGTTTGGAAGAGGCATGAACCATCGAGTGTTCTATGATTCTGTGTGGTTCCTGCACATCGAGGGGAGAGGTGGGTCTGACACGTGAGGAAGGCAAAGGGACAAGAGGGAGCCTAGCACAGGGGTGCCCAGGGTAGTACAGGTCTCCCCAGGGGTAGTACAGGTCTCCCCAGGGGTAGTACAGGGCTCCCCAGGGTAGTACAGGTCTCCCCAGGGTAGTACAGGGCTCCCCAGGGTAGTACAGGGCTCCCCAGGGGTGATACAGGGCTCCCCAGGGGTAGTACAGGTCTCCCCAGGGGTAGTACAGGTCTCCCCAGGGTAGTACAGGGCTCCCCAGGGGTAGTACAGGTCTCCCCAGGGTAGCACAGGTCTCCCCAGGAGTAGCACAGGTCTCACCAGGGTAGTACAGGGCTCCCAGAGGAGCACAAGAATCCCCCAGGGGAATGGAGGCATCTTCCCATGCTGCCAAGAGGGTGCTGCTGTGCTCAGGAAGGGCTCTGCGGGGTGGGAAGCCAGGACTCTGGAGCCCCCTGCTTGAGCCTATGGTGCCAAGTCCTGAGATGGAGGCCAAGGGGCAGAGTGCCTCACCTGCCTGTCTGCACAAGACCTGCCAGGGCCAGGTACAGTGATGCACAAGGTCCTGCCAGGTACGGCCACGTCCTCCTCAAGAACAAAGGCAGCGGTGGTGCTGCCATTTTTAGCACGGACATCACGCTGTTTTCCTGAACTCAGTCTTCACAGCAACCCCGGGAACAGGGTGCTGACGTTTCCAGGTTTCGCACCCATGGGGCTGAGGCTCAGTCACCCTTCTGCGAGGCCCCAGGACAGAGGATGGGGAGAGAGGGAGGATGGGCTCAGTGAGGTTTGTCACCACCACGCTTGGGGACACAAGTTCCCTGCCACTGGGGTCCTGCCTGGGGAGCAGCAGCCACGGTGCCCGGCCGCGCGGGGATGCCGCTGCCTGGAACAACCTCTGCCTGTGGCTCCCAGCCCTTCATCTGACCTAGTAAACATCCCAGACTCCAGGCCTCTGACCCAGGCCTCTGTAGACACCTGTGCCCACAGGCGAGGCCAGTCTCTGAAAAGAAGGCCGAGACTCCATGCTTTCCTCCTGCTGTCTTCAGGGGCCACGTGTCCCCGAGGGATCTCTGCTGCTGAGTTCCCTGCATCTCCCGGGCCTGAGGATGACCCTAGTCCTGTCCACTGCAGAGCCTCACCTGCCCACCTGCCCAAATGCCCTGCTCAGGGAGGGTAGCGTCTCCACACCTTCCCACAGGGACATCCATGCAAGACAGGGTCCCCCGCATGACCCCTGCAGTGCCCTCACAAAGTGACGATGGCCCTGGTGGGCTGGGGGTGGGCTCTACAGAGCTTTCTGGAGTGGCAGAGATGGGCTTCAGAAGACGGCTGGGTCTGGGCCACTCAGAGGTGCCAGGGGCAGGCAAACTGTCCTGGAGAAGACAGTCCTGGAGAGGCCCAGGGTCCACGACTCCCCTGCACAGTGCCGCAGGCCCCTCCCAGGAGCTCACCCAGAGTTCCGCGGAAGCTCCACGAGCTCAGGCAGCTGTGACCAGCACCCTACCTGCAGGTGAGGACTGCGAGACTTGCCCACAGGCCAAGGTCCACCACCACCTCAGGACGGTGCCGTCACGGCCGTTCAGCACTGTTTAACCCCTCCATGGCCTTGCTCAGCTGGCCAAGCCTCCTCCAGAGAGCACTGCGAGTGTTGCTCAGAACGGGGCTTCTAAAGGAGCCCTGAGGGGCACCCCTCCCCAGGCCTGCACTGTGTCCACCCACCCTTGTGGCCTCCAGCCATGCAGGGGTGATGCTCGGAGGGCCCCTGCCTAGCACTCCTGGGTCCCCTGGACTGTTCAGCCCTTCAGAGGGGCAGTGGTGAAGGGCACCTGGCGAAGCGTTCCATTTGGGAAGAGAGGGGAGCCAGCAAAGGAGCAAGAGGAAGAGCAGGCCATGGCACCAGCTCCCTCAGGGACATTGCTGCTGGAAGAACTGGAAGGGGCGCAGAGCCTGAGGTTGCCCGTGGCCCGGTCAGGCCTGGCCAGGGCATGTGCTGCTGGTCTGCTGCTATGCAAAGCTCAGGGTTTGCCATAGCCAGGGGAACCTGCCCGGGGCTCTTCCCTGCTGTTTGATTCTTGCTTCTCCCATGGTCCAGTGAGAGGAAACCTACCCAGGCGTGGTGTGGCAAGCAAGCTGAAGCAAGCCGTTGCTGAAGGCAGAGGGCTGCTTGAGCCCACCCCACCTGGATTTTGTTGAGTGTTTTTTTTGTGCCGACCATGATACTGGATGCCCAGGACATGCAAATAATGCCATGCCCCGATCCACAAGGTCTGTATCTTTGGAGATCAGTGGACATTACTGACTTGATCACCAACGACAGCATGCACCAGTGTGTGGTTAGAGGGGCCGTCCCCAGCTCTGGGGCAGACGGTGGGACCAGGGAGAGAAGTGCCATGGTTCCTGCCCTCCGGATGTGTGGTCTGAAGGGAGGATGGACAAGGCCTGGTGGAGCAGCACCCTGGGACCCCAGGAGCATCCTCATGAAGGACTCGGCCCACCAGGAGCAGCGTGGTCTCTGCTTGCCTACGTGCCAACGGCTTAGCGGGCAGGTGATTTCAGGGCGAGAAGCCATCCTTCAGCTGCTGCTGTCTGAACACCTAAGGAGCCAGCTCCAAGTCCTCCTGGGAAAGGCCACACAGCTGTGACCTCCACTCAGAGCATGGGAGGGCGGGGCTTCCCACGGCAGGCGTTGGCAGCGCAGGGGTGACAGAGGGAAGCCCAGGCACAGCTGGTGTGGCAGTCCAGCCAGGTGCAGCCCTGGTGCCAGAAACAGCAAATCTCCCGGAGAGAACGTCTGCTCAGGGCCGCAGAGCTGCCCCGGCGAGTCACAACAGGGCGACCCAACTCTGCCTGGAGAAAGTCGCCATGGGCAAGGGACAGGAGGAGCAAGGACAGCGCTGTGAAGACACTGGAATCGTGAGGTAGCGTGCGTTGTAAGTGGTCGTGGAATATCCGAAGACCAGAGTGTGGTCGTGGAGACCAGCCGGCGGTAAGAAGCTGCCGGCCAGCAGACGGGGCCGCCAGAGGAGGCACAGCCTCCCTTCAGGTGCACGTCTGGAGGAGGCGAAGCCAGCCTCGCGACGCCACCGCTGCAGCTGCGCCGGCAACGCAGGTCCAGGAGCAGCGAGGCAGGCACGGTCTCCGTCGTCCACAGGGAGTGGAGAAAGGAGCCTGGGCCACGGTGCCAGGAAACGGCCCTGGGCCGCACAGAGCGGGGCCTGCCCTTCGCGAGCACAGGGTCCCACCCGGAGGGCTCTGCGCTACGTGAAATGAAAGCCAGCGGGTGAGCCCTGCACTCGCGTGGAAGCCGAAACGCTGGCTCCGCACAGGCCCAGCACAGGGGCTGGTCCCCAGGGCCCGGTGGGCAGAGGGGAGCCACGGGAGGCTCCGTGCAGGACAGCCAGCCACTGCTACTGAACTGTCCGAGAGCAGGGCGGGCTCTCACTGCAGGACCACGCCAGCCGACCCGGGTCGACCCAGGTGAGGGTGTGCTGGGCGTCAGCCGACGCCATCGAGATGACGGTCGCAAGGCACACAGGAGCCACTCTGCTACGTGACTGTGCTCCGTTCCACCTCAGTTATACCTCAGTAAAGTCGAGAAAGAATAGGAACTTCTAGAAATTCATTATATGACATGTGATGATTTATTTTGTCAATACTTAAAGTCCCAAGTTTTCAATTCTGCACACATAACAAATATTTGGTTGTTATTTTATTTTAAAGTTACCATAAGTGGTATATTTGTTGCTTGATTTAAGTTTTTAAGGCATGTTCCACATCTGGGACACTGGAAAAAAGTGGGTTAAACATTTAGAATCAACCCTGGATGAAAGGGTCCACTCATTACAATGAAAAAAGAGTGGGAGAAGTTAAAGCTCTCTCAAGCTTCTAGAAAGAAGACAAGTTGTGAGCCGACAGACAGAGAGAAGGCAGCCAGGGCCAGAGGAGAGGGGGCACCCTGAGGGAGCACACAGGATGGCTGGTGCCAGAGCTGCGCTGAGCGCGATGGATTCCACGGCACAGATTCCAGAGGTGCGGGGAGCCCTCGGGAAGAACCCCTGGAAGTCCTCCTCCCATGGTGAGCTAGGCCGCCGGCGCCAAGGTAGAGAGGAGACGAGAAGGCAGAGAAGGAAGAATCAGAGCCTTTGCAGATCCCCTGAAAGACGGTGAACCATACGGTCCAAAACCCTGGGGCCAGCCACCTCTGCTCCAGAAATGTCCTTTCAGTACAAAAAAGAAACAGAGACTGCCAGAGGACAAAGAGGGTGCATTCTCCAAGAATGCTCACCTGCAGATGCTCTGTAAAAAGACAGAGGATTCCCAGAGGAGGGGCTAGGCCACAGACGCACAGTGGCCAGGGGTGGCGAGCACCCCTGTGGACGTGAGGGACGAGGACTGTGATCCAAGCAGGCCCCAGAGAGGCTGTACTTACAACTATAAAGAGCACATAAGGAAAGGTACAACGATTAAAGTTTTCTTTCCAGATGGGCGTTAAGATATTCTTTAATTCAAGGTTTTATTATATTGAGTATGCATGCGAATTAACAAGATTAATCAAAACATAAGAGTGTGTGAATTTTGTGTCAGTAGAGAGAAAAACTGGAAAAAAAAGAGCACAACACAAGAAAACAGGAGAAAGACATTCAGAGAAGACAGAATACAAAATGATGAGCTGATAAAACCAGTCTAAATATGTAAATAATCATACTTAATTCAAATAAAGTAATAAATTAAACGTATCAAATTGCATATTTTTATTATATAAAAGTTTTCATCCTTTGACATTTTCGTATAAAGACCAGTCACAAAATTCACTTTGGTGTCTGAGTTCTATCCCTTTAATTTCTCTGTTGAAACACCTAGGTAACATCCTGTCACATGTAAGACACATACAGTGTCCAGTCCATGGGTAATATAAGTTGTATCATCACTATAGCCACCACCATCACCATCGCCATCATCACCATCACCACTATCACTACTATCACCACTGTAACCACCACCATCATCACCATCACCATAACCTTCACCATCATTATCATCATCACCATCATCACCACCACCATTATTATTATCACCATCACCATCACCATGACCATAATAACCATCACCACCATAACCATCACTGCCATCACCATCACCATCATCACCATCACCATCACCATCATCATCACCATAGCTATCGCCACCACCATCATCACCACCATCACCATCACCACCATCATCACCATCACCATCATCATCATCATCACCATCACCATAACCATCACCACCATCATCACCATCACCATCATCACCATCACCATAACCATCACCGCCATCACCATAATCACCATCACCATCACCATCACCATCATCACCATCACCATCACCATCATCATCATCACCATCACCACCATCACCATCATCACCATCACCACTATCACTGTTATCGCCATCACCATCACCACCATCATCATTGCCATCACCATCACCATAATAACCATCATCACAAGCACCAGCAACACCATCATCATTGCCACCACCATCTTTGCCATTGCCATCACCATCATCAGCTGTTCATGAGCTTCTTTCATGCCAAAGGGACCGTCTGGTGAGTCAGAGAAGGAACCCTCACCAATGTCCTGATTTCGCAGATGATAAACTAAACTCTGCAGTCACACACAAAGGGGGATTGGAACACACACCTTTTCTGCCCCACCAGGCACCATTCACTACAGCAAGTGGGGGTAGTTGTCCTGGCTGTTATGCTGTTGGCAACAAGAGAACTCTGAAATGCCCACAATGCATCATCTACGCATTAATATGTCATCTCTGCCGGGACAGTCACACATCTCGCGGCTCTCAGGGAGGTTCCTTACGCTGGCAGGGGAAAGTTCGGGCCCCCGCAGTGAGCAGGGATGGACACAGCACGTCATGGTGTGTGGGCTGCGCTTTGTCAGAGCACCTGGGTGTAGGATTCTGGAGTGGGACAAGCAGCACATTAAGAGAGGTCAGGTCACGTGGTCTACCGGAACATGTCCACCCACTGGACACGCCTTTGGCCAGTGGAGGAGGAGTCAACAGGGAGCATTGGAACAGTCACCAATTCATCCTTCCTTGCTCACCACAGTGGTCTCCAGAGTTCATAGAGTGCTGGCACTGCCACTATCTTATTTATGAGTTGTGCCAATCCTTAGTGGACATGGCCTTTCTGCCCGGTGGAAGGAAGAGTAACAGCCCTGTGTGGAAGCTTGGCTCCTAAGAGTGAGCAGGTCACATTCTCAGGGAGCCCAGCATGGGGAGCACCAGGCTGGTCAGGACGAGGCCTGAGGGGATCCATCCTGGGTTCTGAGTGGCCCTGTCTCCACCTTGGCAGGTGCCGGCCCCCTGGGTGCTGCCTCTCTCTGCATGAGGCTGACCAAGCAGCCGACACCCAGCCTATGACTCTCTGCCCTTCAGCATGAAAGATTTAGAAGTCTTGAGCTGCAGGCAGGCAGGGTCTGGAAGCGCTGGCCTTAATGCCTGCTGAGGAGGACAGAGTGACGTCTGGTGGAGGGGAAGAACCGGTTCTCACTGTGTGGCAGTCAAGCCTTTCCCTGACCTGGTGTCCCAGCAGGTGAGCAAGAGGAATTCCCTGGAAGCCTCACACCCGGGGGCTTCCCTGAGCAGCCGTCAGGCAGCCCATCAAAAACACCTCTGCACGACCCCTTGGTTGGAAGCACAGCCCGACGCCAGATCCTGGGGAGCGGAGTGTGCCTTTCCAGAGAGCCTCGGTGAGACCTGTGCACAGCTCACGGGGGCTGCTGACTCGGGGTTCAGGAGGAGCTGGACGCCTGTGCAGAGCAGTGTCATTCGACTGTTCAGCCCCTTGTCCCTCCCGCTTCCTCCTTCAGGCGGAGCTAGGATCTCTGCACCAGGGTGGTTTAAAGGGAACACCAGCCTGCAGCAGAGTCCTGGATGTGCCGGACAGATCTTTTTTTTTTCCAGTTTAAGACCCAGCTCTTATATTACTCAGCTTTAAAGAAAAACAAGATCCTGGCCTTTGCTGGTAAATGGATGGAGCCGGAGAATATCAGGCTAAGCAAAATAACCCAAACCCCCCAAACCCAAGGCCACATGTTTCTCTGATATTTGGGTGCTAACTCACGATAAGGGGCAGGGGCTCTAGGAAGAAGAGAGTTGCTGTAGCTTAGGCAGAGGGGATGAAGGGAGGGGACAGGGATGGGGGTAGGAAGGACGGTAGAGTCAGACAGACATTATTACAATTAATGTTAAAAAAGAGCCAGCTTTTATTGTGAAGGATAAAAAGGAACGTATGGGTGTTAACTTGCCAGATCCTGGAGAGAAGAACAGAGCCATGAGGTAAGGAGAAGGAGCCGGCATCCTAGAGTCAGGTCCTGAGGAAGGCTGTCAGAGTTTCACCAGGCAGCAGGAGGAGGTGGGGGCATAGCTGGAACTCCGGACATTGCCTGGGTCCTTGCCAAAGGGCCCAGAGCCCCACTGTCTGAGTCGCCCCTTTGGGCAAGGGGAAGGGTCTGTGGACGACAGAAACACTGAGAGAAGCCACAGATGGAGGCGAAGTCTGAGTGTGTGGCTTCGCCTCATTCCTCTGAAGAGTGGCCTCGAGAGCTACCAATCTCAAGGAAACGACCTCATCCAACACAGCCCCTGAGCCACAGGTGGCCAGGGCTTAGGAGGATGGGCCTCAGGAAAGCCCCTCGGACTATGACTGACCTGGAAATGGCATCGTTCGGGGCTGACCTGGATGTAGAAGAAGGAGATGACCCTTCCAGGGGATCACAGAAGCCCCTTTCTGGGCTTCGCTTGCTCCGCTCCCTGACTTCAAGCACGCCCCCAGCTGGGAGTCCAAGCCCAGGAGGCATCAGGCTCTGGACAGGGCCCCTGATGCCCTCCAGAGTGGGGCTGGGACCCAGCGGCCTCTGGGGGACACCATGGTGCCTCTTCCTGCTGCTCGGGGAGATGGTGGCTCTGCAGCAGCCGCCCATCCTCGCTGCAGATCCTTGGCAATCAGTCGCAGCTGCGGCCCTTCACCTGCTGGAAGCTCGCTGCTTTCTTCTCCAGAAAAAGAACACTGTTGCCACCCATAGCAAATTAAAATCAACGCAGAGCTATTTCCGGGTCAGTTAAGCACAGCGGGTCACCGGCTTTCCCCTGCTCCGGGAGCGTGGAGGAGACATTTCTCAGCGTGGGTTCTCTTAGATCCTGTGAATTGCTCACTGAAGATGAAACACCTGGATTTTTGTCTTTGTGATTTTAAAGGGTTTTATAATGCAGTTCAGACCAGATTGCATCAAGGGAGATGCTAAATATTTCAATAAAATCAACTCGTGAATGACAAATCAGAAAAGCAGTCCCTGCCTTAGTTGACAAGGATTAGTAAATCTCCTGATCCTCACACCTTAATATGCGTGTGAATCTCCCAGGGATCTTGGAAAATGCAGACTCTGACTTGGTAGGCGTGGGATGAGGCCCTGTTCTGCCCTCCTACCCACCTCAGGTTAGGACTCTGCAAACAGCCCCAAGGACCAGATCCAGCCTGAGCTCACTGGTGCACACCATGAGCTAAGGACGTTTTCACATTTTTAGGGATCGGCCACACTATGCACTATATACCTTACATGACCCCAAAAGGCAGTGGCGTTTACGATCCAATCATCCCTGGGGCCAGCCCTGGAGCCCCACCTTCGCACTCTGCCTGCCCCTTCCCTCCCGCCTGGCTTCAGGACAGGCACCCACTGTGATCTCCCTCCTGATGGAAGGTCTACTTTCAGGGATCAGCTCACAGACCTGGGGAGCCCTGCGGTTCAGTGCCAACCCCATGCCTCAGCTCCTTGAGGTCCTGCACAGGCCTCAGTTCTAGAGGCTCGACATGTCCTCATGTCCCTGTCGATGGGGAGAAGGACGATACGCATGGTCCTGAAGTTCTTCGTGTGGACCCGGGCTTTCTCCAGGTGGATCAGAACCAGGCCTTGCTCCTGTGTCCGTGTTTCTGTCTGAAGTTGTGTGAGGTGCTTCCTGCACATTCTTATTAGAACCCTAATGAGCAGAAGTTTCCTAGAGAGACCCCGAGACAAACCCTAAATGGCCCATTTGTCCCTGGGTCCCATGAAGCCTACAAGTAGCTCTGGCCTTCGAGGCAGGAGCAGGGTCTGGCTGGTGTTCAAGGTATCACGAGAGGGAGAAGCGAGGATCCAAAGGAGCACTTCTCTGACTCAGGTCCCTCCTGTCCTGCGGCTGGTCGTGAAGTGCCGGGATCAAATGGCCTTGGTTTTCAGGCCCGTCAGGCCTTCTGCGTGGCTTGGGCCGTTGTCCTCTCACCTCTGTGGGCCTCTTAGACAAGGCAAGCCTGCAGTGCGAGGCTGGGAATGCCGTCTGATGCCGTCTGCCCTACTCTGTGCTGAGAATGTCGGCTGCTTCCCTATAGAAGTGGCCCTTTATTTCCTTAGTAAAAAGAACCCCCAAGTTTCCACTAAGCACACTGCCCCCAGCTAAGAGCACTCCCTCCTTTGCAGCTTGGGAATGTCCGAGAGAGGTTGGAGAAGTAAACAGGAGAGCCGTGTCTGATGCTGGGGAGGGGCCTCCTGCGCAGGGACAGCTCTTTTCCTGCTCTTCTCTACTGCCCTCTGGAATGTGGATGTGATGGGCGGTTCCCAGCTGCCACCCTGGGCCCACAGTGCTGTGGAAGGCTGGGGCCCTCGCAGGCCGCTTCTGAGCCCTGGGCTCCTGCTGCTGGGGCCCTTTCTCAGGGGAGACAGTCCCTTCTGTCGCTGTGGTGCTTGCTTTCTGTCACACAGCTGGAGGTCTGTGCCTGCCCTCCTGAGATGGGCCTGAGGGCAGTGCGCCGGCCCTAGGCCCTGCCTGGACGCTGGGTCGTGAGCGCTGCAGACTCAGGGGTGGGAGGGAGCCCAGAGGCCCCTTGACTTTGCCACTCGCCCCACTGAGCGCGCTTTCCCGCAGGGCTCTGCTGGGCACGGCAGCAGGGTGGTCTGGGAGGACTGCTAGCCGTCCGCTGCTGCTTCCTCTGCCTCTTTGGACCTGACAACTACCAAGTGACTAGCGCACCAGAAGGCCTTGCAGCCTCCCCTCCCCAGCCTGACCACCACCTGCTGTTCTCCCGGTTAATCCGCAGCCCAGGCGCCAGCCTGCCCTCCCTTGGCGGTCCTGGAGCTGTGCTCCCCTGGGTCTCTCTCCCCACCCTGGCTCGCTCATATCTAGCTCTTTGTTCTGGAAGCACTGACTGAATCTGTTGGTTGATAACAGCTACAGACCAGGATGCTGGCGTTGGGCGGTTCTTTGACTGAAAGCATCATTCAGAGTTTGACGAAGTCAGGCGTGAGGGAGAGTGGGGACGGGAAGACGTGCCGGGCTTGCCCGCCGTGTTTCTGCCCCAGCCGGAGCGCACTGAGGCTTCTGAGGGCCCCTGTTGTGCAAGGCTCACGGCCATTGCTGTGCTGGCCTCCTGCATGGTGAAGAGGGTTTGTGAAGGTGCCTGGCCACTCAGACGTCCTCGCTCCTGGAACCCTGGGCCCAGTCCCCAGGAGGCCAGGGCTCCCGACACCATGGGCCTCGCAGCCTCTGTACCACCATCCCCGCCAGGTTGCGTGTCGTGAGAAGCCCAGCAGGCAGACCTCGGCCCGGACAAGCACGGTAGCCAGCAGTTTGGTTCTGACATCTTCCTGCGCCTTCTTTCCAAGGTGGTAGAATGCGGATGAGAGAAAAGCCTCTCTGTCCCCCGGCCTCTGTGACCTCAGGCCTCTCTGTGAATCCCACAGGGTAGGGGTGGCTGATGCCCGGTGGTGGAGCACGTCCCCAGCATGTGAGGGGCCCTGGAAAATGAAAGGCAAAGACAAGGACCAACCTCACCGCTCCAGCGCTCTGACCCGCGGCTGCGGAGTCCTGCCTGTGTGAGGAGCAGCCCCGGCAGCAGGCACGGTGGTGCTGGGCAGCTCTCACCCAGCCTGCTCAGCAGCAGAGGACAGCAGGTCTCCCCCCCTCCTCTCCTTTCCAGCCTGGGGCTTCGTCTCCTTCCCTTTTGTCTTGCCCTCCTCCTCCCCAGTCCCCAGTTGGCTCTGGGAGCTCCCAGCAAGGAATGCTGTAGAATCCATTGGAAGCTCCAGGATGAATGGACTGAGGCTTTTCTGGAGGGGTCCTGTCGGGGTTTTAAATCTAGCCAGCACTGGAGGGAGACGAGGAGGGAAGTAAATCAAGGGGACTGGGTACAGGGAGGAGAAAGAGCAGGGAGGCCTCAGCTGCTCCCGCCTCGTCCCCCGCCTCCCCTGGCTGTGGAAGCAGGCCAGTCCAGTGTCCCTGGGGCTCCTAGTAGTGCCAGACCCTGGGTGGGGCCCCGCGACTTCCTTCTCTCCCGAACTCCTCCCTGGTGGGTGATCTGCAGGAGCTCTCCAGTTTGCAGCTCAGTAGAGTCCCTGCAACTTCTGGTGGAGGTCAGCTAACTGCAGCTGAGGGTCCTGCTCAGGACGGCCAGCAGGAGGGCTGTGCAGGCACTTGGTCAGCTGATCTGAAGTTTCACTGATTCAACAAACACTCGCCTCCTCTGGGGATGCTCAGCCCCTGAATCGACCCTAGCGACAGCGATGAGACCAGCACACGTGGCCCCAAAGCTTCACTGCTGAGGGAAACACGGCGGAGTGGCCCCAGCAGAGCTCGGGCGGCACGGCCAGCTCCACACAAGTGCAAACGCTTGTGCTGCTGTGCAGACCACTCTCTGCCCTCCAGCGTGGCCTGGACTATTCCCACCATGAATCCTGGTAAAGAAGGGACCATAAACCCCGGTCTCCAGCGGGGCCTGCGGACCCCAAGGAAGTTCCAGGACCTTCTCTTCTGCCCTCCACAACACAGCCTTTCTCACTGCCCTCCCGAGCCCTGGAGAAGGCAGGCTGGAGGGACCGCGGGCTGGCGCTGTCCAGGAGAGCTCCGTGCCTGAACATGCGCGCGTCTGCAAAGTCCTGCAGTAAAAATCCCAGGGTCTGTGGGATCAGAGACACACAGAGACACCCAGTAAAAATGACCGCATGGCTTTCTTCATCAGTGATTCAGACAGAAGCCTGCAGTCGTGTGCACTCAGGGAGACCTGGGGCAGCGGCCAGGGTTGCCGGGTGAGTCCTGGTGACATGCTGAAGGAAGGAAGGTGGCCCCATGTGGCCTGGGGATCTCGGGAACCCCAGGAAGGTGGGGAGGGGGTAATGGAGCTGCGGAGGAGTTTCCAGTGAGCTGTGTGTTTCTGGGTCCCTCTTAGCTTGGCCCAGCAAGGCAGGGGCTTTGGGTTCACCTGGCATTTCTTGCAGATGGACTCACACAAAAGCAAATGCAAAATCCACATTACACTCAAGTTCTTCCCAATGTATCAATCGCCAGTTCACAGTTTTGAAACCATAGTTATAGCAAGCTGTCACCTGTGTTCCCTAATTGCTGGAACGGTCCCCGTGAGAGCTATCATGATACTGCCTCATTTTATCCGCAGGACATCCCAGTTCCAACAGCAGAAGAACGTGGCTACTCTGGGATTGGAGTGACTTTGGGGCCCCAGGACCAGAGGCTGGCTGTACCACCTCAGAAGCTGTGCCCCGGAGACCAGCAGGCCCCCCATGCCGGGACGGGCCATCTCCCCAGTGTTCGCCTCCGTCCCCTGCTCTCCCTTCCAGGCCCGGCCCAGAACCCCTCTTCCATAGCCTGTGTCTATCCAGCAGCACTGCTGTCCCTTCCCCGGCTCTGGCCATCCTCTGGTCACAGCAGTTACATGGGTGCGGCTGGGAAATGAGCTTCACGCATGCCTGTCCAGCTGCACGGGGCTGCTCCACGTCTGAGACCCTGGTCCCGAAGCTGGTAACCCGCCAGCCTTTCCTAGCAATCTCGAAGGCAGCTTCTGTCTTCTAGTTTTTATACACAGGGCGTCCTGAGCACTGGTCAGACTGAGACCTCTGGGCCCCATGGACAAAGGCTCTGGACCTGTGGGACTTAGGGCGCCTGTGTTCTGAACAGACACACAGGCAATTTTGAGGGGTGCCCCATGGCCACACTCTGGGGAACACTGTGCCTGGGCCTAGGCCTTGCCCAGTGGCAGAGCCTGCCAAGCAGCAAGCCCTGAGTTGGCTCCTAACAGACTCGGCACCGTAGTAGCCAGGCAGTCCTGGGAGGCCAGGCGTGTCCGTGGCCAGCACCAGGTGAGCAGAGCTGGCTGTGCCTGAGCCTGGAGCCCCGTCAGGACAAGTCACCTTCCAGAGTAGATTGACACGCTCAGCCTCTGGCGTCTCACCCAGGAGATGGCTTGCACAGCTCCTGTCTGTGGTCTCTGAAACATGAACAAGCGGAACCTCACACAGACCCTCTCAACCTGCACACCGCCTGCCTGACGGACAAAGGCCCAGTGCTCCTGGCCAGCCGACAGGAGCAGACAGAACGACTGGGGCTCGGGCAGGTGGGCAGCAGGCCCGAGGGAGAGGACGGAGCCAGGGACGCCTGCTGCCTGCCCCCCACTGCCTAATCTGCAGGTGAATGTCCCTCCCCGCTCTGCTGAGTGTCACACATGTGCCAATGGTACAGAGAGCACAGCACATTCATTCCAAGAAAATGAGACGCAAGGAACCAAAGGGGACTTCTGCAAACACCCAGGGGACACGCAATCCAGGGGAGAGTGAGGCAGTCAGCTGTGTTAGCAAAGACCGAAACCGGCTCTGAACGCGGTGCTTCTGAGGCTCTTGTTGGTTAGGAGTCACCTGGGGACAGCCGTGCAGCAATCCCTGTGTCCGAAAGCAAGGCAGAGGGGCAGGAGCTGCAGAACCCACCGGCGGCTGGCCAGAGCGTGGACTCTAGCATGGTTCAGGGCCCTGTGTCCTGCCTGGTGCCACTGCTGACTGGCCAGAGGAGTTCTGATCACCTGGTGGATGGTCTCAGATGTAAGAGAAAGATGAAGCCTCCACTGTCCAGGTCCACCTCCCACCCCCCAAAACGCCTCTGACCTGGATGTGGTTGCAGGCTGTCCTGATGTGTGTCCACGCTCCTGTTCTCTGTAAGACAGAGCAGTGCCTGGACTGTAGGCCCAGTTCTGGGGCTGTACCAAGGGCAAGTCTGAGAGCCCCACCTCTCTGCGTGAGGAGTGATTGGGAGGATCCTGGCCACTGTCCCAGCCCAGAGGAACCGTGTGCTTCACAGGGCAGTGGCATCTCAAGGGCCATTGAGGACGCAAAGTGCTGTAAGCTGTTGAGCCCCACACAGAGGTAAAGGGCATCGCCCTCAGGCCAAGACGTCTGCAGCTCAGCCAGACCAACGGTCACTTCCCTGTGCAGTCCTGAGGTGCTGGGTCCTCCGCTTTGTATCTTTGTGCAGCTGCAAGAAGAAAATACAGAGAAAAGCCGTCCCTTGGAAACAGTGACCCTTGGGAGGGGCTGGGGATGCACGGACCTTCTGAGTCTGGGTGGGCTAGAGTCACTCTGGAGGGAAACAGAAACCAGGACTTGCACAGGCAAAGATGGCGCTGGCCTGCTCTTGGCCACCTCTGGCTCCAGTTCTAACTGTCTGAGTGGACGACTCCGCTCACACAGGCCCTTCCGCAGAGTGTCACCTCACAGGTCCAGATGTCCCCTCCCCAGCACTGTCCAGGCCATGCTGATTTGTGGCATCCTCATGTTTATCACACACACAAACGCTGGTCCCTTCCGTGGCCACTCTGATCACCGTGGACACTGTGTTGCTTCTGCTTTACTAGCGCACTTGAAAACCGGCTGCTGTGAACGTTCTTTGCCTGCGAGCGGGTTTTCCCGCATGGAGGCCTGCCACATGTCGACTCCGTAGTGAGGGACGCCACTTCAAGGGCAAGTCAGCACGTTTTGTGCTCGTGTGGATGAGGCTCCCGCTGGCCTCAGAGGGCAGGGCAGGGGCTGATGGACGTGAGGCTGCCGAGGCCTGCGGAGGAGAGGCAGCCTCCTCGAGAGGCGTCCTGGGCTCTGGGGACCCCTTCTGCCAAGGAAACAGGCTGCGAAGGCTTGGCAGCCTCAGGCAAAGCAGCCTCCAGTCCGCTTGCAGGAACATCTGCCTCTGGAGCCTCGGCACACACACCGACCCCTGTCCCCGCAGGCCCCGCTCTGAGGGCCTCAGCTCAGCAGTCACAGCAGCCCGACCTGGACCGTGGGGTCAGGAGGCACTCGCACCCTCGGGCTGGCCAGGGTCTTTCTCACCACTGCAAGACGGCCCCCATCTGCAGGCCGACCCGTGTCCCATCAGAACTCTCCTCCTGTTTGGTTCCCTGGTTCCGGGGAGCATGCTGCCCGGTGAAGGGTCCTTTCAGAGAGGGGACAGGCTTGCTGGGACGCAGAGCTCGAGCACACCGAAAACAGAACGTGAGACCCTCTCCCAGGCCCTGCCCCTGGGCCACCCCGTGTGCCCCGGGTTTCTGTGTTCTGTGCGGGGCCTCTGACCCTCCTGGGTCACCCCGTGTGCCCCGGGTCACTCTGTGTTCTATGCGGGGCCTCTGACCCTCCTGGGCCACCCCATGTGCCCCGGGTCTCTGTGTTCTATGGGGGGCCTCTGACCCTCCTGGGTCACCCCGTGTGCCCCGGGTCTCTGTGTTCTGTGGGGGGGCCTCTGACCCTGCTGGGTCACCCCATGTGCCCTGGGTCACTCTGTGTCCTATGCTGGGCCTCTGACCCTCCTGGGCCACCCCATGTGCCCCGGGTCACTCTGTGTTCTATGGGGGGCCTCTGACCCTCCTGGGTCACCCCATGTGCCCCGGGTCTCTGTGTTCTGTGGGGGGGCCTCTGACCCTGCTGGGTCACCCCGTGTGCCCCGGGTCACTCTGTGTTCTATGGTGGGGTCTCTGACCCTCCTGGGTCACCCCGTGTGCCCTGGGTCACTCTGTGTTCTATGGTGGGGCCTCTGACCCTCCTGGGTCACCCCGTGTGCCCTGGGTCACTCTGTGTTCTATGCGGGGCCTCTGACCCTCCTGGGCCACCCCATGTGCCCCGGGTCTCTGTGTTCTATGGGGGGCCTCTGACCCTCCTGGGTCACCCCGTGTGCCCCGGGTCTCTGTGTTCTGTGGGGGGGCCTCTGACCCTGCTGGGTCACCCCATGTGCCCTGGGTCACTCTGTGTCCTATGCTGGGCCTCTGACCCTCCTGGGCCACCCCATGTGCCCCGGGTCACTCTGTGTTCTATGGGGGGCCTCTGACCCTCCTGGGTCACCCCATGTGCCCCGGGTCTCTGTGTTCTGTGGGGGGGCCTCTGACCCTGCTGGGTCACCCCGTGTGCCCCGGGTCACTCTGTGTTCTATGGTGGGGTCTCTGACCCTCCTGGGTCACCCCGTGTGCCCTGGGTCACTCTGTGTTCTATGGTGGGGCCTCTGACCCTCCTGGGTCACCCCGTGTGCCCTGGGTCACTCTGTGTTCTATGGTGGGGCCTCTGACCCTCCTGGGTCACCCCGTGTGCCCTGGGTCACTCTGTGTTCTATGGGAGGCCTCTGACCGTCCTGGGTCACCCCATGTGCCCTGGGTCACTCTGTGTCCTATGCTGGGCCTCTGACCCTCCAGACCCCGTCCAGGAAGAAGAGCCACACCAGGGCTGGGGAGGCTCAGGCTTGGCCATTGCCAGACTGCACTGGGCTCCCCATGGGCCTCTCTGGGCAGGTGACCTAGCCTCTGAGGGCCAGGCCAGCTACCCACTGCCTGTCATACTACACCCTCCTCAGGAGGCTGACCTCCCCGCTTGGGGAGCATCCTGCTAGAGTCCGTGTGCAGGTTTGCAGCTTCAAGTAACAGCAACAGCAGAAACATGGTTTGAATTTCCAGATGACTATGGCCAAAAGCTCAAACTGCTTGGATTTGCAGCATTTGCCCCAAACTTGCCTCCAATACATAAAGATTTACTGAATAAGAAATTTCATGGGCGGGTGTGCTGGCACGTGCCTGTAATTCCAGCAGCTCAGGAGGCTGAGGCAGGAGGATTATTAGTTTCAAGTCCGCCTCAGTGAAAGCAAGGGGCCAAGTAACTCAGTGAGACCCTGTCTCCAAATAAAAAAAAAAATACAAAACAGGACCTGGGATGTGACTCTGTGGCTGAGTGTCCCTGAGTTCAATTCCCAGAACCAAAAAAAAAAAAGAAAAAAAGAAAAAAAATTCAGGCCATAGGATATCTTCTTTGTACATGCACCAGATTCTATCTTACTAAAGTTCAGATATACATTCTGTACATCTTTGTAACTTTAGATACAGGTGTTGTTATAGCTTATTCCTCACAATTTTACTGAAGTAGAATTTGGACTTCTCCATGGAGCAATGGCGTGGGAGATACGGTGCAGCATTCAGAGCATCACCTGGAGCACCACGAACCGAGAACTCCGAGCACACACGGTGCGGCACACGGTGCAGCAGACCTCGTCCCCACAAGCAGCAGGACCGCCAGACTGTGGCCAAGGGGCCACAGGTACTTGTGAGACCTCCCCATTGTTCAGTGGACAGTGTCCTCACAGCCTACACAGAACCAGGCACTCAGTGGAAAATGCACTTCCCATAAAGCCCAGTGCGACACGGAAGGTGCGGGTGGAGCTGAGTGGGCAGTGGCTGGGCTGCCGAGCTGCGTGTGGGGACGTGCACTGGTCCGGGGGCTGTGGAGACGGCGGGGCCGCTCCTCGTACAGGCGGGGCTGCATTTGCCCACAAGTGATCAGTCCCTCTGGAACCAGGTGTCTTCCCAAGAAATAAGGAAATACGCAGGCACCCAAACCCTTCTACACAAGCAGCCACGGCAACTTCGCTTGTAAGAAGACTGGAACGACAAATACCCAGAACCTGGATTCAGCCATGTAGACCCCTGGACGGTGCTGCTCAGCAGCAAGGGGCCACGGGCTGAGGAACACAAGTAGGTCTGAGTACCTGCCTGGGAGAAACTGGATGAAGGCTCCAGGAGGATCCAGCCTCAGAAATGCAAATGCATCCGTATCCACCAAAGTGATTGGCAGTCGGGGGCTGGCCAGGCAGGGGCGGGAGGGCAACAGGTGCAGAAAGGGTTCATCTTCTCACTTAGATGGTGCATGGCCCTGGCTTCACAAGTGTGAGCGGAAGGTAAAGTGTGTGAGCTGAGAATTTTGAATGTGTGGCCGTCTCTGTGTCCTCTGCTGCTCAGCAGAGAGCTCTCACTCTTGGGTACTCAGGGAGGTCCCCCTGCCGGGAGTGGAGAGCAGAGGCACAGTCTCGGGTTCCTAAGCGGGATGCCGCCCACCAACGGAAGCGCTTTACTCTTTGGTGACAGGGTTCAGTGCTTTGAGGAGGGGGAGGATGTGGTTTCCTCACTCTCCAACATCAGTGTCAAGGGCCCAAAGGAACCCGAGGGCAACGTGGCCACAGGTGTCAAAAGCCCACAGTCATGGTCTTAGGGCAGCTGAGAATACGGGGTGTACCCCAGAGACAGGCTCATGCATTTGCAAAAATACCCCAAGTATTAACTCAAAACAGAATAAAAAGGCAACTCACGGTCAGCAGAAGGCATTAGTGGGATGGTCTTGGGCCCTGCGGTCTCTGCCTTCCACTCACTCCCTCACTCACTCACTCCATCTCTCCCACTGAAGAGTTCTAGACAGCGGCCTCCTGTGCGTAATCGTGCAGTGCATTCAGCTGTGATCGGTAACAGAGGGACCAGCTTTTTCTCCAGATGTCATTGTACGTGTGCACTGCAAGTGATCTAGTGCACCTTCAGCGATGGACACTTAGGTTTCTCCAATTAAAAAAAGTCTAATGGTATAGCAACAACTCTTGACCTGTACATATTATTCCATATGTGTACTAACGTATCCACTGACAGAAAAAATCACAAAACCTGGCACATCTTAGTCAAACTACATACTCATTTACAGAATTGGTAGATACTTGGCCTCCAAAACTGTTTTCACGGTAGCTCCAATACTGTTTCTACGCATCCAAAGGACACTGAAAGGTGTCCATCCCGTCCGAGAAGTTGAGGGTGCTCAGGTGGCTGCTGAGGCTCTGGCGCGGGTGCTGGTTTGGGGTTGGTGCTCCCGGCGTGGATTGCTGGGCCCTCTGCAGCACACCATGGCCTCCTGCTCCTGGGCCACCCTGGCCAGCTGAGCCCCTGTCCTGGCCTCCTCAGCCAGCAGGCTGAGGTACCCCGCAGGCCTCCTCAAGCAGGCCCCCCGAGTCAGTGTGCGGTGGGGAACAGGGCTCCTCTCCTCAGAAGCTCCAGCCTGAGCTCGGAGAGGCAGCTTTCCTCGAGGTTGGGATAAAAAGTCGTAGAAATTTGGTTTCTGTTTACTTTTTTTCTGTTCAGTGTGCTGCCTGTGGTTGCAGGAGGCCAGGCTGAGCCCTGACCAGAGATGGGGACACTCGTGGACGTCAGGAACGGAGAGAAGCTGCACGGAGCTGTCACAGTCCTGAACCTCTGCCTCTGCCTGTGCGTGGCTGCCCAGGCTCTTAGCCCATCCTCCTCCTGCTCCAGCTGGAGGCAGTGGGTCCTGCCCGTTGCCTGACACCTCCTGTCCTCTCACATTGCAGAAATGCTGCTGGCTGCTTCCTTATGATGAAATAACTTGGAGGAAATGAGTCTTTTTTCCAATCTCCTAATTAGAAATAGCTCCTTACCTCCAGGAAAGTGAAGGTGCGGGGGTCATGGAGCCAATCACTGCACCTTCCATCAAGTGTCGACTCTACTGTGTGACAAACTGCACCAGAGT
Organism: Sciurus carolinensis; assembly: GCF_902686445.1. Classification (NCBI taxonomy): domain Eukaryota; kingdom Metazoa; phylum Chordata; class Mammalia; order Rodentia; family Sciuridae; genus Sciurus; species Sciurus carolinensis. Next base: position 93,478,409 of record NC_062225.1, read on the forward strand.
CAAGAAGAGGCTCCGACCTGCAGCTGCAGCCCCCATCACCCTGGGCAAACGAACCTGACATCACCAAGCAGCACACCCCCCGGGGTGTGGGTGACCTTGGGGCTTCCTACCTCCACTCCTCACCAGGTCACACTGGGGCCAGTTGGTGGCAGCGCCAGCCAGAAGGAGCACACGCAAAGCGAACTCGGTGGTTAGTCAGCTCCTCGGACACACCAGTCCCTCCCAGGCTGGGTCGGCAGCCAGGGGAGGTCAAGCACTCCTGAGACTGGGCGGCCATCACCCACAGCAGGCCAGTCCTGGCTCCACCAGTGGTGGCCGCCCTGTGTCTGAGTGTCTGTGCTAGGAGAAGATGGCTGGCTGCAAAGGGGGCCTTGGCTAGTAGGAGGCCAAGGACGTGTTCTCGCAGTGACCTCAGACTCTCCTTGCTCAGGCCTCTCCACACTTACCAGCAGATGCACACACCTGTGCACACACTGCACCCACGCACCTGCTCATACCTGCCCCACGCTCCTACTCACAGCTACCCACACACACCTGCGCACACCTGTACACACACCTGCTCACACCTGCACACACACCTGCCCTCCACAGTGCTCACACCTGCCCCCACCTGTCCCCATACCTGCTCATATCTGCACCCACACACCTGCCCCCACACTGCTCACACCTGCCCCCACACTCACACCTGCTCACACCGGCCCATGCCCACACTCACACAGGTGCTCGCATGCACCTGCAGGCTCACTCTCACACACGTATGCTCTCTAGTCCAGCCTCAGGGCCTCCACGTGCAGCCTGGATCCAGCAGAAGCGCGGGCTTTGTGGCTGGTGCCCGCCGAGGAAGGCGCAGCTGGCTGGTGCCCGCCGAGGAAGGCGCAGCTGGCTGCTGAGCGAGGGACAGAGAAGAAACAACTCTCATCCCTCCCACCTCAGCTCCGGAGGATGGCAGGCCTGAGGCTGGAGGTGGTGGCCCCCCTCCTGTCCAGCTGACTGGGCCCTTCCCAAAGCAGCCAGACAGGGATGCACTTTAGGAGACGACTCCAGGAAATCTGCAGCTGGAGCTGTCGGCACCCGGAGGCAGGGCTGGCGCTGCTGCTCCCTTCTCCCAGGTCCTCTTTGGGGACGGCATGGTAGTAGCGAGGTGCCTGTCAAGATGTATGTGAAGGGAACTCAGGGTCTCTGCAGCCTTGTGAAGCTCAGGCTTTGTTCACAAAGCAGAGTGGGCACCTCGCCTCCTCCTCCTGATCTGGCCCAACCACCTGGGACTGGCACAGTGCCCCCCCGCCACTCCACTGCCCGTCTGCTCCCTCCCAAGGGCCTCTCTTTGCCCCACCTCATGGTGGGCCAGGATCCTGAAGGAAGTGCAGCCCACCCACCCTCAGCATGTCTACATCAGTGGTCCTTCTGCCTCGTAAGTGGACTCACAAAACCCCAGGGAAGTACAACAGCAGCCAGAGCTGGCATTGAGCGGACAGCTTGGAAACACTGGTTCATGCACAGAACCCCTGTGCACACCCACAGATGGGCTGCAGATTGTGGAACCAAACTAGGTGCCCTTCATCAGATGAATGGATAAAGAAACTGTGGTATATATATACAATGGAATATTATTATGCCATAAAGAAGAAGAATATTATGGCATTTGCAGATAAATGGATGGAATTGTAGAATATCATGCTAAGCCAATCCCCAAAAACCAAAGGCCAATTGTCTTTCCTGATAAGTAGATGATGACATATAATAGGGGTGGGGGGTGGAGGTGAGAGAAGAATGGAGGAACTTTAGATTATGCAGAGGGAAATGAGAGGGGGGCATGAAAGATGGTGGAATGAGACAGACATCATTACCCTATGTACATGTATGATTACATGAATGGTATGAATCTACACAGGTGCACAACCATAGAAATGAAAAAATGTAACCCATTTGTGTACAATGAATCAAAATGTGGTCTGTAAAAATAAAAAAAATAATTAAAAAGAAAATATGGGACACTGGGTTTAAGGAAATGTGTTTGGCTTCAGCAGTCCACTCTGCCAGCCGGCCCGCACTCCTGTGTCTGCCGGGCGGGGAAGGAACCCCTGTCTCATCAGTAGGCTGAGCAACGGACCCGGCTCAGAGCAGTGTTCCCCAGAGGGAGGGGTCTTGTTAACAGCGATTAGGTCTTATTCTGAGTAAAGAGAGGCTCGGTGCAGGTTTGCAGGACTTGGGGGCATGAGGGGTGGAGAGCACGGAGTTCTTGCTCTGTGCTGCCTGTGCCCCTAGGTGTCTTTCCCAAAGGCCAGGATCAGTGGTCCTTCAGCACCCTGGGAACAGAAGCCACAGGTGACCTTGCCCCACTCTGGCTACAGCTCTTCAGATCCATTACCTCTGTGGTTAAAAGGCTTTGGTTCCAGAGAAAGAGATGCACAGAGTGGTGTCTGGCTAGAGCACATTAGGATGTGAGATCTCCCCTCAGGACTGAGAGACAGGGTTTGAAAGGCCAGCAGCCCTGGCAGCTAGTCCAGCTCACATCCTTCTCTCCAGAGTGGACGCTGCTGAGGTGGCCCTGCCTGCGGGAACCCACAGATGGCGGGCTCCAGGTGAGGGCCTCTCCTGGGACTCACAGCTGGACAGACTCTCAGATGAGAAGCGGCAAGCCCTTCTGTGAGAGCAACCTGTCCTGAGGCCCCAGACTGACCCGAGACTTGACCCCGGACTTGGCCCAGAGCCGCTCCAGCGTCCGACTCTTCCTTGCTGGGGCGCCGCAGGGGCTTGTGTTCCTTGAGTTCGACTCTTCACACGGCTCGGTGACGCTCCTGACCGCCAGGACAGGACAAGGTGCACGCTGATCCCCGCTTCCTAGAGGGTCTGGCCGGCGCCGTGGTGACGTGTGACGTGGGAAGGCAGGACGCGGAGCAGCAGCGGAGCAGGGTGCACGGAGGGAAGCACAGGGCCGCACAGCTGTCCCTCGGTTGGCAAGCGGGAGGCGAAAGGAGACCGCGGAAGAAGACCGAGAACACGCCGCCCTTCAAAGTCCGGTGCAGCTCAGCGGGAGATCCCGCCCCGCATCCTGAGGTCCTGGCTCCAACCCCAGCACTGCACAAAAGGTGGGCAAGCCCAGGTAGAACCACCCCTGGAAGCGCGGACAGACTCAGGAAGGGACACGGTGCCGACTGCACACCACGGGACGCCGGCGAGGGCAGGCCTCCCGCTCGGCAAGGAGAAGTCGGGACGTGCAGAGGCGCCCAGGCCACGGCCAAGCCGGAGGCCAGAGCCCCGTGCAGACCCGCGGTGCCCGCCTGGGCGTCGCCTAAAGCACGGCGGCTATCAGGGACAGTCAGCTGTTGTGCCTTGTCACTCCATCTGTTTTCACCTATTTGCAGTGCAGGCCTAGGAAATTTTAAAAACAAAATTCATGTTAACCAGCTCTCCTAGGGAAATTGAGGACGGAAACCGTCAAGGAGATTGTCAGCTGCCTGATGGTTTGCTACTGCCTGAGCCCACTGCGGCCACGGTTCAGGAAGCCACTGTGTGTCATCCGCCTGCGTACTCCTGCAGGTGTTGCTGCCAGACAGGGAGTGGTGACCACAGCAGAGTGCTCCCTGGGGCAGTGACCACAGCAGGCGTGGCCCCTGGGGCAGAGATCACAGCAGGCATGGTCCCTAGAGCAGTGACCACAGCAGGCGTGGCCCCTGGGGCAGTGACCACTTGATAGGTGTGGCCCCTGGGGCAGAGATCACAGCAGGCTTGGCCCCTGGGGCAGAGATCACAGCAGGCACGGTCCCTGGGGCAGTGACCACAGCAGGCGTGGTCCCTGGGGCAGTGATCACAGCAGGCCTGGCCCCATGGCAAAGCTGCGTCAGTAACTTGCCTCCTGAGAGCAGCTCACCTGGAGATGGCTCAGAAGTCCCATCCCGGGCAACAAGGCTGAGCACAGCCCCCAGACAAAGAACCATCTTGGTCACCAGCTGACCCTGGAGAACAGGGCTCCAGGACAGTGCTCAGGACAGAGGGTTTTCGGGCTTGGTTGCCATGGGAGGCTACGGCACTAGTTGCACTGTGGATGCCCTGTCAGCCTCGCTCTCCTGAGTGCAGGAGGGATGCACCCTGAACTGGCACAGGGCAGGCTCTCCCTTCCCACACCCTGACCTTCCCAGCAGCTCTGCCTCCTAAGACTTTCCTAGTGGAGGGACATGGTTTCAGTCAGGGGATCTGATGGAACAGGCTGGACAGAGAAGGGAGCTCTGCTTGAATTCACAAAAATCAGTCCAAATAGGCCACTCCTGGTGCCCCAGGACCAGCTCCGTCCTACATACCCAGAGTGGCCGTGGAAAGCCTCTTTTCTGCGGTTGTGAGTGCAGAATTTGGGGTGACTTCTGGTCATCAGCATGAGCATGTCAAACTGCAAACCTCATCTTTGTGTGCTGGGAGGGTAGACAGCCTGACCCCACGGGGAAGCCCTGCTGGGCCATGGTCGTTGGTTGGGGCCCCGTGGCCTCGTCACGCTGGCTGGTGCTGGGGTGCAGAGGGGCAGGCTGTGGAGGTGACAGTGTGACGTGCCGCCGTGGCCAAGGCGTGGGATAAGCAGCAATCAAGAACTTCTCTGGATCTTTCTCCTCATCCTTGAAATGGAGCCGACAGTCTGGAAATGCGGCTCACCAGGCAACAGTGAGGCCTGGGGCCGATGGCCTGGCAGGTCCCTTGGAGATGCCTGAGGTGTCCGGCCTGGCCCACTCACCACCTGAGCCCCTCCTGCACGCTTAGTGCTTCGAAGGGGCCTTGACAGTGCCCCTCGCTCTTCCAGTTGCAGAGGGGCTGGAGGAAGGGCCAATGAGGCCCGGCAGGGACGGGGCTTTGCCTGGAAACAGGGCGCGGCAGCCTCTCCGTCCATCCTCACAGGCCACACAGGCTGTGCACACCTTGGTAGTCAGCCTGAAGGGCTCTCTGAGCGGCTGCCTCAGAGCCCGCTCTGCTCCCTCCGGCCTCCCCTGTGTGCCTCCCTCGGGAGGAGGGGAGCTATGTAAGCATACCTGCTCTTCCCTCTGTGCCGCTCCCTGCTCGGCACGCCCCCCACCCCTCTCCCCTCCCTCTCCCTCTCCCCTCCCTCTCTCTCTCTCATTTCAAAGCCCAGGAGTGCCGGCCTGGTGTGCACAGCCTTCCTGGCAGCCACGGACCCAGCGTGGGGCTGGGAGCGCGGAGCACTTCAGATCTGCTCCCGCCCCCGCTTTTTAATTTCAGAGCCCCAGGCGATCCGCGTGGGGGTGACAAATGGCAGTGGCTTTCCTGATGTTGGTATTCTAAGGTCAGAGTGTGGTTGCAGCCAGAAGCCCAGGGATGAAGTATAGCGTTAAAAATAATAAAGATTAAAAATATGTACCCTCCCAAGTCAGCAGAGCAGAGCTAACAGCCCCACATAAAGCAGCTCTGAGTGGGATGATCCCAGGTCTGGGGGGCAGAGCAGAGCATGCAGCAAAGATAAATCTTCCTCCTGCATCCACTGCAGAGGAGGGCTGGGGCGGGCGTGCCGGGGAGGAGGGCGGCGGGCGGGAGTGAGCGTCTGCGGGGGCGGGCGGCGCAGCCAGGTGGGTGAGACTTCTCTCAGAGCCACGGAAGTGCTCTTTTCTCTCTTACATAACCTGAAATGGCAGCTCTGCTCCTCTGCTTTCAACCTGTGCATTTGTCTTTTAAAACTGCCTTTTGCCATAAGCCAGGATCCCACCCGCGTGCCAGGGTTTCTGCCCAGCCGCAGCTCCGGGCCGGCTCCCCACTCCCGTCTGCTTCACCTCCTCTTCCCTCCCCGCTCCTAGTTCATGGATCATACCCAGCAGGCTCCCATCTCTTCTCTTCCTGCTATAAATAGCGATTTTTAAGATGACAACTTGCTTATTTAGGGGTGGAAATCTCTTCCATCCCAGGAGCACGTATTAACCACCTGTTATGTGAATCGTGGGTCAGGTGTGTGTGTCTGAGTGTGCGTGTGTCTTCTAAGAAGCAGTGGAGATTAGTACACTGGCCCTCAGCGACCTCCAGCCCAGCAGTGTGAGGGGAGCTGGGGTGGGCTTAGGGCAGAGGGGCCACGAGTGTCCATGAAGCAGGAGAGTGGGAGGCGGCCTGACAGGGGCCAAGGAGGCCATGCCTGCCACACAGCGCACGCAGGTTCCCGGGGACCTGGGCTCACCGGGCCTGCAGCTCCACGGACCAGTCCCTCTTAGTGTCTCACCAGCGATGAACACACAAACTTCATTCATTCACTCATCGGAGGTTCAAGTAAATTAATGAACTAATGGTACTCCCATGCTCATTCTCAGTGGGAGAGGGGCTAGCGTGCTGACTTCATGGTAACTAACTCAGGAAAACCGAGGTCTCCACCCTTGTCCTGGACGTGCCTTTGCCGAGCAGGACTCCTGGGCTTCACCCTGGTGCTGTAAAGCCAGGGAGCCAGTGGACAGAGCCCTTTCTAGGAAGGCAGGCCGGGCCTTGCTCGCTGTGCTGCAACCTGGTGCTGAATCCTGGCCTGCTGGTGCTGGCCCAGTGAATCTGGGCAACTGGTTTGGCGTGGTTCTGTTTCCTCACCTATGAATCTGGATAATGGAACTCCCTCCCCGACAGGCTTCCTGGCAGGAGAGCTCCAGATGATCTGCCTGGGAGACCAGAGTAGACGACACACAGGGCTCCAGGAATGCTGCTACCGCGGAGGCTAGGACTCCGTCTGGTGATTCCTCCAAATTCTGTGACTAATGTATTATTTTAAATCTGTCTGCCTGTGAGGACTAAGCATTTGTTTCCAATTTAAACTTCCCTGCAGGCTTCTGGAGTCTACACAGGGCAGAGCCAGCTCCTGTGTAACGGGTCTTTTTATGGACACTTTTTGATGAAGATGATAAAAGCACATAGAAGGTTGATGCTAGACGGGGGCTGAGAGCATCAGTCTAACCCTTTATTTTTACAGATGAAGAGCAAGGGGTCTGAGAGGTGTCATGATGTGTCCTCTTCAACTTTGAGTTCTTCCTGATGGCTGGCGCAGGGCTGGTCCAGGTGGTTATTAGTACAAGACCACTGAGAAAATGAGCAAGTGGATGGGGGGACAGATGGGTGGGTGGGTGTACGGACAGGTAAGTAGATGGAAGGATACATGGATGTGTGGGTAAGTTGGAGGGTGGTTGGGTGGATAGGCAGGTGAGTGGGTGGGTGGGTGGGTGGATAGATGGGCAGATGGGTGGATGGACAGGTAAGTAGATGGAAGGATACATGGATGTGTGGGTAAGTTGGAGGGTGGTTGGGAGGATAGGCAGGTGAGTGGGTGGGTGGGTGGGTGGATAGATGGGCAGATGGGCGGATGGACGGGTAAGTAGGTGGAAGGATACATGGATGTGTGGGTAAGTTGGAGGGTGGTTGGGTGGAGAGGCAGATAGGTGGGTGGGTGGATGGGGGGACAGATGGGCAGATGGGTGGATGGACAGGTAAGTAGATGGAAGGATACATGGATGTGTGGGTAAGTTGGAGGGTGGTTGGATGGATAGGCAGGTGAGTGGGTGGGTGGGTGGGTGGATAGATGGGCAGATGGGTGGATGGATGGGTAAGTAGGTGGAAGGATACATGGATGTGTGGGTAAGTTGGAGGGTGGTTGGATGGATAGGCAGGTGAGTGGGTGGGTGGATGGGTGGATAGATGGGCAGATGGGTGGATGGATGGGTAAGTAGGTGGAAGGATACATGGATGTGTGGGTAAGTTGGAGGGTGGTTGGATGGATAGGCAGGTGAGTGGGTGGGTGGGTGGGTGGATAGATGGGCAGATGGGCGGATGGACGGGTAAGTAGGTGGAAGGATACCTGGATGTGTGGGTAAGTTGGAGGGTGGTTGGATGGATAGGCAGGTGAGTGGGTGGGTGGGTGGGTGGATAGATGGGCAGATGGGCGGATGGACGGGTAAGTAGGTGGAAGGATACATGGATGTGTGGGTAAGTTGGAGGGTGGTTGGATGGAAAGGCAGGTAGGTGGGTGGGTGGATGGATGAGTGGACAGTATATACATCAATGAGAAAGTGGATAGATGGAAGAGTGGACGAATGAATACACTGATAGATGGGTGGATGGGTGAATGTGTTGGGAATTCGATGGAGGAGGAGCATAGATGGAGGATGGACATGAGCATAGGTGAATAGGCAGATGTATGGAAGAATGCTTTAATTTTTACTAATTTTGGTCTAAAAATATAGGGGGGATGCCATTCTACCATGTAATTTCATACGGGCTTCTGAGGAGGAAATGCAGGCAGCAGCAGGGCAATTTGAGGTTCACAGAGTTACTTGCAGAAGAGCAGAACACTCAGAGGGCCTGGCACAAGCAGGAGCTGGAGAGTTGGGGAAGGGCTGGAAAAGGGAAGTCTAGCTCATACAGACACAGAAAAGGACTCTGTGCTGTGCACATTCTAATTTTTGGCTAGTTACCCCCGCGTATTGCATGCAATTTAAACTATTTTTAACAAATAAAACAAAAAAGTGAACATAAAATAAAAGTTGAAGAGGTTGAACAACTTATGAAAGAGCTCACTGCACAGCAGATAGGCTCCTAGGCAGGATTCGAACCTAGGACTGTGAGTCTCTGAAGCCATGGCTGGCTCCACTAAGGGGCACTGCCTTTAGGGAGCAGGTGCTGGCGGCTGGCTGTGTGCCTCTTTCAGGACACGCTGCCTTTGGTAAGGACATCGGGGCTGGGTTTGGGAGGCAGGCGGGTGGCACTGGTAAAGCAGGGTTGCCTTTAGGGTCGCAGCTTTGAGATGGAGTCTGTCCCTGCATGTGGGCTGGAAGGGGGAAGACTCTGAAGTCAGCCGCAGAACTGCCTCCGGCCCTTCCAAGAAGAAAGGCCGTCCCTGTCTTTCTGGGCTGTGCTCATCCTGCACAGCCCCAAATGGCCCCAGGCTGCTCCTTCATTATCCTCCGCAGATCCTGCCCTTGGTGGGGTGCATCAGGCAGGAGGAGTGCTGGGTGGACAGGGGCAGAGGCACAGGCCCGCCTCCTCCTTCAAGGACAAAGAGCCCTCACCTCTCCCTCCCTCTGCAGGCTGAGTGCCTGTGGAATGAAATGCCAGGCAGCACCAGGCTCTGCCACTCGGTACCTGCAATTTGCGCAGGGGGAGCTCAGCTATTTCAGACAGCTGAGGTGCTCCTGATACCTGAGCAGAGGGAGATGCAGATGCCGGCTCGCCTCCTCCCACGCCGCCCCCAGAATCCAGGGCAGGGCAGGGTGAACTTCTGATGAAGGTGACATTGGTTTAAAATAGAAAAATGGTGCTGGTAATTTTAAAGACTGGACAGAAAATTGAAGAAACCAAAGGACAAATACCCGACATCTCAGCCCATCCAAGGACAGGGCAGCCCATGCCTTCGAGGTCTGGGCTGCCCGACCTGAGATGCTCACAGGGCTCCTGAGATCCTGCTCAGATGTGGATTCTAATTACCCACAGGTCTGGGGTGAGGCCTGCCATTCTGCATTTCTAACAAGCTCCCAGGAAACCAATTTTTGTCCCTGGAGTCAGAGTGGGTCTGAGTAGGCCTCCTTCACTTGGGCAAGTCCACTTTGCACTGCTGCCGGGCAGCAGTTCCCCAGGGTCCAGCCGTCTCCCCTGAGTGACAGCCCTGACGGGCAGTTGCTGGCTGGGCACTGGGTACTGGTCACGTGAGCTCGAGCTCATGTGCTCTTCCCAGAAACGAGGGCCTTTCCCGGGAGCCTCGCAGTGTGGGCCTCCCTGGGCCTGATCCCTGTGCAGCCCCTTCCCTCCTCTAGGAGACAAGCTTCCACAGGCCCCTGAGCAGGGGTGGCCCTGCTCCAGGAGCATCGAGGGGCCTTCAGAGGGACCGATCCTGGAGAAGCCCCTGCCTGCCGCTGCTTTCCTGGACAAACCAGTTAGAATCAGCACTACCAGTTACTGGACAAACCAGTTAGAATCAGCACTCAGTGTCCCCAGAGTCAATGGAGCCTGTGGTGGGGTGCTGGACTGGGTGCTGGAACACAGACTCCACAGCCTGCCCAGTCCAGGGCCCTGTGGTCTGTGGCCCTGCAGGATCAGGACGCTGATGGCCCTGTGCCTCCAGCTCCAGATGTGAGAACTCCGGGAGATGCCGTGGCGGGCCAGCTCGACGACAGCACACAGAGAGTGACGTGCTCCTCAGAAAATCCCGCAGGCCCTGCACTCCACCACCAGAGGAGATGTTCTGCTGCATTTCATTTCTTCTCTGAAATATCTGTCCCGGATCCTGAAAGGGAAGATATCGGAAAAATGTTTGTTGCCAGCAAGATGCTGCATCTTCAGAAGCATGAAATGGGCCAGTCCAGTGTCTGCTGACCTCTTAGCACTGTCCCTCCCCGGGGGGCCCTGGGCAGGGACAGACTCAGGCCAGCGTCAGCAGGCTGGCTCCCAGCACAAGCAGCCCGTGGCTCCTGGGCTTGCGGAGGTCTTTGCGTGCAGCACCATCTTTAAACTCTCCCCGCAGCCTTCAGGAGGTAGATGTGGCGATCGCCGGTTTCAACTTGTACTTGATGAAACTGGAGCTGGGCTCCTCTCAGGTGAGCTTTGACCTCCCCCAGGAACAGGGTGCTCTGTCTTAATCACACCCCTGGCCAGGATGTGGCACAACCAGTCCATCTGGAGCCTGCGAGGCTCTCCCGTGCCTGTCTCCTGCTCCAGCTGCCCCTAGGGGGACAGCCCAGGCCTTCCCACGCCCTCCAGTGGAGAGAGGGCTCTCCCCGAGCCAGGAGCCAGGGGAGGCTTTGGGTTTTAGTTTCAGACTTGCTCTGAAGAGTCTTCAGTAAGGACAGACCTATCGTGGCGCCTGACTGTCCCCACGGCGGGTTCATTCCTACTGCTCGAGTGTCCCCTGGCCTAGGCTCACTAAAAGTGTCAGCAGCCCCTGGCACTTCAAGGCTGGCAAGATGGGGACACAGGCAAGAGTGGAAGCAGAGTGGAGCTGGAGGGGGAGCTCCAGCCAGGGCCCCGCGCTGTCCCAGGAGGCACCGGCGACTGCAGCCAGCGTGCGTCAGCCCCGTCAGAAAACCGGTGCCCCCAGTGGAGGTGACCGCCCTACAAAAGCTGCAGGTCCCACGGAGGGCTCTGGAAGTTGTAAAGACAGGCCAGGCTTCCTTCCCCAAGGCAGAAGCGAGGGCAGTCACCCTGGGTAGCTTGTGCTTCAACTGCCAGGGCACACAGACCACCGGAGGAGACCCTGTCTCTGCACAAGAAGCACGAGTGTCTGCCACCAATCTCCAGTCCCACCTCCTGTCTGCAAAGCCCCACTAGAAGGAGGTACCCGGAAACCAATGTCCAGGCTCTTTCTCAGGAAACGTCAGGGTCACTGGACACAACTCAGTGCAACTGCTAGGGAAACAGGGCCAAGCCAGAGAAGGAGGCCAGCGCCTGGTGGCTCCAGGTGGGCCCTCCCCCGTGCACCACCTGCCTCCCTCTGCAGGTCCTGTCAGCCAATCCCTGCCCTCCTGTAGCCCTCCTGGGCCGCCCGTCTCCCTACAAACCAAGATCTTGTTGTTAGTAGCAAAACCTGTTCCACAAATGCTACAGGTGCCACGCTCGGGGCAGGAATCCAGGGAAGTAAGTGACCGTGGCCAGAGGGAATTGTCACAGGGAAGTAACGGCTTTAAAACAGACGCAAAAAGCCTTCAAAAGCACGAGTGGTCAGACCCAAGGGAGGCTTCACCTTCCCTGCCTCCCCCCACCTGCAGGTGATGGGACTCGATCGATGCCCACGGCTGTGTGGCTCTCCTCCCACCACCCCTGCAGGAGTTAGAGAAATGCGACTGGTTCACGTGTCCAGGTCATGCTGGTTTCTAGGGACCAGGGGCTGGTGGGCAGACGCAGAGCAGAGGCCGTCTCTGAGGAGAGGGAGGCATAAGCCAACAGACGTGACCCATTTAGATGTGGGAAGGAAGGTGCTGGGTAGGAGACCCTGAGGGTGCTCGGAGCTGAGTGAATGGGGCCAGCAGGGCAGAGGGTGGTTCTTAGGCAGATGTCCACCAGGCTGAAGAGAGGCTGGTGGCAGCCCCTGACCTAATTTGAGGGACCCAGATTCGGAAGACCCAGGGCAAGAACTGCCTGCGGGCTCTGGGCTGTGGACCCCAGCAGGGCCACCAGTGTGGCTGCCAAGCCAGGAGGCTCCACGGAGCAGTGACAGACAGTGACGGGGGCAGGAGGCAGGTCCAGTGCCAGGGCAACCTAGTTTACAGTGAGGGTAACGTGACCTCAGAGCTGCGAGGCTGTGCTGGGAAGTCCCTGCTACTTCTCTCTGCAGCCCCACCTGGAGTGAGTGTATTTCGTGCCCCTGGCGAGGGAGAGGAGAAATTGTAATGCAAACGCTGCTGGGCAAAATCCACAACAATGTATCATTCTTTATTCCAGAACTCACAAAGCAACAGTGTTTTGGTCCTGGGGATTGAACCCAGGAGCACTTAACCACTGAGCCCCATTGCCACCCCTTTTAATTTTTCATTTTGAGACAGGGTCTCCCTAAGTTGCTTAGGGTCTTGCTAAGTTGTTAAGGCTGATCTGCAACTTGCGACCCTTATGCCTCAGCCTCCCCAGTTGCTGGGCTTATGGGCGGGCACCAACCTATCTGGCTTATAGCATGATTTCCTCTAATATGTGCTTCACGTCGTGGCTGCAGCAGCCTCTCCAGGTGGGCATTTCGATCTTCTTTCAATATCTAGTGAAACTGATGTTACAGGAGGCAACTCCGTTTCCCCAAACTGCTGGAAATGGGTGAACTGCACTGATAGCATCCGTGAGTTCTCTCACCGGACGTCTCCCAAGGTGCCAGGGTATGCCCAGGGAAGTCCAGAATCCTCAGGAGGTGGGAAGGAAGTGGACACACCACTCTCCTGTCACCAGGGCCGTTCTGCCTGCAGAGGGGCCTGCAGAGAAGCACCTGCTATACCAGCAGAGTCGAGTCTGTTCCAAGAGCAACATGAACTGGGGCAGGAGCTGGCCTTTGGTCAGCACACCTGGTGGACAGCAGGGGTGACCTCTCTTCTGTGTGTTGGAGCAGAATCTCTAGTGGTGTCTTATGTAGCTTCCATAGGTCATATACACCACCGTGTCCCCAAACTAGATTTCACAAAGCAAGTCTCTCTTTTCTTTCCAGTGCTTTGACTTAACAAAGCAACTGTCCAGTGAATTAGCATCTACTTCCCTTGGTTGGTGGTAGATTAATTGAAGCCTACCAAACTGATTTGGCATCAGGCTGATAAGGATTCCAATTCTCCATTTATCTGTCTATGTCTATTCAAGAAACCTTAGTCTATCCAGACTACAGTTTTCACAAATGACATCCATAGACCATAGTGACTCGGAGACAAGGATTCTGTGGATGAAGTGCATCTAGCAAGGTGTCTGGTGCAAAGTCAGTTCTGAGTGAGGACAGACAAAATACTGGTACAGAAGTAACATGCTTCACAGTCCTGGGTGTGCAGGAGGTCCGCTCAGCAGAGCTCACAGTCATGACCTGAAGGAGGGTAACCATGTCTAAAACAGAACCAGAGACGGAAGCTGGTAACTTTGGGGACTGACACAACATTTAAACCATGGTCAAAATTTCATCAGAGCAAAGACCAAGTTGACAAACTCATCAAAAGCATATCATTATGGCCCACTAAATAAATGAGCAGAGAAATAATCAATAGTTATGATAAATGGGTTGATTTTGGATAGGAGATCATCCAAGATGCTGATGTCCTTAGTTAGGTGTTGATTATAGCAGTGACCAAATCCTGTACATGGAAGCTTAGTGCTCCCCAATCCCGAGTGTAGATGATGATCCAGGAGTCATGTGCACATGCTGACAGATTTTCTCACTAACCACTTTTCAAAATTTAAGGGGTCACATACATATATATATTCTCCTATCCATCCACCCAGCTTGCTTCCACTTACCCATCTATATGTCCATCCCATCATCCATCCATTCCTTTGTCCATCTACCCATCCATCTATCCATCCATTCCTCCAACCATTCATCCTTTAATTCCTTCATCCATCCATCATCCATCCATTCATCTATCCAACCAACCAACCAACCAACCAACCAACCATTCCTCCATCATCCCTCCATCCTCCATCATCTCTCCATCCATTCATTCCTCTATTAATCCTTTCATCCATTCCTCCATTCTCCATCATCCCACCATGCTTCCATCCTTCCTCCATCCAGTCATTCCTCCATCACCATCATCTCTCCATCCATGAATCCATCCATCCATCCATCCATTCATCCTTTCATTCATCCACCCATCTATCCATCTATGCACTCATCTAACCAGTTCACCCAGCCCGACTTTTATTGGGCACCTACCTATGCCAAACTCTATACTAGGTACTGGAGGAAATGGGAATGATCCAGGCCCTGTACAGTTAGTTCCCCTTGTAATCAAATAGGCGGATGTCAAAAAACAATCACAGCAATCACAGGACACATGGAATCTGTCAAGAAGGAGTAATTACCTACATAGAGTGGTTCTAGCAATTCACCCTATAGATAGCAATAATTTTTTTGTGTGTGTACCAAGGATTAAATCCAGGAGTGCTTAACCATTGAGCCACATCCCCAGTCCCTTTAAAAATTTTTTTTTATTTTGATACAGGATCTCATTAAATTGCTGAGGCTGGTTTGAACTTGTGATCCTCCTGCCTCAGCCTCCTGAGTTGCTGGGATCACAGGTGTGCCCAGCACCAATAACTTTTGAATTTTCAATAACACAGACATTTCTGAGGCTGTGGTTTTGCCTAGGTGGTATTGGTGTATGTGACTGTTGTTCAGTACTCCCAGGCTGAGAGATGTTTATGATGTTCTTCTCATTATTAAAGGGTTTTCACCAGTTCTTAATTGCTTACTGATTGCTCTATCCTTCACTCTCAGATTGTTTCCTTGAAGCCACCTCAAGTTATGAAGCTTGAATTTTCTCATGCAGGTTAATAATCTTTCTTCGTTTCATTTTGGCACATTCAGGAAAATCAGTTTTTCAGCCCTCATGGATCAAAACTGCCTGTCATAAAGCAAAATAGGTGGCGGAAGTGGAGGCCCAGTGTGGCCGCAGGGTGACTCGACTGATGGGCAGCCCAGCGTGGAGCAGACTGGTCAGGCGCGGTGGCACTCTGGCCCCGCCTCCTGTCCCCGTCTGCAGCACTGTGGTCCTGAGTGTCCACGTGCAGTGGGGGAGTTGCCGTGAGGGCAGCAGGGGTGCAGGGAGCGCTGCCTGTGGCCTTCCTGTCCTTCTCAAGGCAAGGCGCACCCTGTGCACCCAAAGGGAACAGAGGAGCAGAGTGTCCCTCACAGATGAGCTGCAGGTCTAGTGCTGCAGGGTGGGTGGCCTGGGAAAGGGAGTCCCAGAGCAGTGGTGTCAGCGCCTCGCAGAGAGCAGTCCGTGGCCACGAAGGGGAGCTCGGCTGCCCTGATGCTCCAGAGCCAGCCAGCTGGTGCTCTGGGCTGCTCTGGGCTGCTCTGGGGTGGGAGGGCCCTGAGCCCCTCCTGGAGGCAAGGGTGCCCCATAGCCCTGCAGTGGTCAGCCATTGCTGAGGATGTCCGCATGAAGGGCAGTGAGGCTGGCAGACGGCTCTCTGCAGTCCAGGGCCCCGAGCAGGGAGGGACTCCAGCTGTAGTGGGAGGTGTGTTGGTGCAGAGGAAGTGGGTGGTCCCCAGACGTGGCTCTGCTCGCCTAGTAAGGACAGGTAGATGCAGAGGCGGGAGCGTTCTCCAGACCCCAGCTCCACCTGACCCCTCCTCCCACCCTGCCAAAGGCGCTTCCTGGAAGAGCCCTCAGCACGCGCTGCGTCCAGTCCTGCCACTCTTCAGGTTTGTCCTCACTGTGACTCAGTCACCACTCTTCCAAGCTAAAGGATGGCCTTTGGGTGCTGACCTCAGTGGAGAGACTGGGTCCTCCGCAGACAGCACCAGTCACGTGCTCTGGGTGCCTTGTGTCCCCACGACACAGCTGTGCCTTCCCAGGCCCTTTGGGCTTCACGCTGCCCTGTGGACCCTCTGAGCACTGGGCGTCCTGGGCTCAGCTCTGGCTTCGGCGAGGTCCCCGACTACTGTCTCCGTGCTCTGTGGCACCCCAGACCCGGCCCTGCTCCTGGCATCCAGCTCCCTGGACATTCCCTCTAGTGTTGCTCAGGGTCCTGCTGACCTGATCCCACACCCCTTCCAGATTTCTCTGTGGACAAGACGGACACCTGAGTCGTTGACACACCTTTCTCTTCCTTTCTTCCCACATCCAGTCAATCCAGTGGCAGGGCTTACTTCCTGTGTCTCTCAAACGCGGATCCATCTCTTCCTCTCAGTCACTGCCCTGGCCAAGGTTGCCCCGTCCACCACCAAGCCTCAGGTTGAACCTGCTCCTGCTTGCCCTCCGTTGCCGCCACCACAGAGCCACGGGGTGCTCTTCAAGGTGGAAACCCAGCGCCGTCACCCTTGCTCACAGCCTGCACAGGAGGCGCTCCCGTGTCCTGTGCTGCTGGCGTGGCCAGACCCCACCGCTGGCCGCTGGCCTCCTCATCCTCCCATCACGGCCTTCAGCGGCACACACAGGCCCATCAGCAGGCTCCCTCCCCGGGCCCCTGGCTCCCGGTGCCCTTCCCATGCCAGCCCGTGGCCTTTCCTCTGGGAGGGTGTCCTGCCAAGCCTCCCTGGCACGTGCCCTGTGTGTCTGTCTTCCCGGTGACATCTCCCCGTGTTCATGACATTATTCAATTGGAACCCGACTTTCTCCTTCTCCGGTGAGCTCTGTGCGTAAAGGCAGTTCAGACGCGGAGCTCGGTAGATGATGCTCGGGTGGTAGACAGTGTGAGGAAGAACACCTGACTGAATTCACCGGATGCCGGACACAGAAGGAAGAGCCGAGTTCAGGACCAGCTTCGAAAGCCTCCAACTTGAGAAGCCTCCCAACAACCACGTGCCACACCCTTGAGTGGGTGGCTGAGGGGTCGGGAGAGGGCGCGTGCGGCAGAGGAGAGCCAGGATGGGGCCCTGAGCAGCGCCAGGCAGGGAGGAAGGGCCTCATGAAGGAGCCGACATGCTGGCCTGAGTTGTGTCTCCCCCAGACTCGTACCTTTAAGCCCCAACCAGCACCCAGAACGTGACCGTTTTGAAGAGGTGATGAAGCTGAGACATTCTGGGCCAGGATGTGTTCCTGCGGCTGGAACCGCCAGATTTTCCTCGCAGACTCTGGATGCGCCCGCCCCCTGGCCTGTCTGCCCTGGACTCGGCTCCCTGGTTCCTCTGGGAAGACTACGCAGGACTGGGCAGACCCGAAGCGCCTCTGCCACGGGGCTTGCTGGCCCTCGCAGCGTCCCCAGAAGTTCCTGCCTCCCAGGCCACGGTCCGCTACCCAGGAGCCCCCAGGGACGCTGCTGCTCCTCAGGAGTCCTGGCCCATGGCCTTGCGGGCCCTGCAGAGCCCGCTGCTGCCCAGACAGGGTTCTTCTTTCCTCTCTCTGAAAGCATTGCTGAGCAGACACGGAAATCTCCCAACTCAGCGCTTCTCTGCTGGCTGGTGAACCCCTGGGGATGAGGAGGGCAGGCCCTGGGCAGGCTGCGGGCCGGGCTCTGTGGCTGGCGACCTCCCTCCCCGTGATCTGTGGACTGCTGAGTGGGGTGCTGCCCACCGGGCCTCACAGAGAGGTTGTGGGGTGGGCGCCAGGGAGCGAGCCACCAATGGGAGATCCTGCTGCCGTTCCCATGGAGACTCCGCACTGAGCCCCGTGCCCTCCACCCTCACCTCCTCCCATTCACCATAACCTCCATTAAGCAGAAACAAAAGATTAATACTGCAGAAGCCATTTAACGAGCCCTGAGCTGGCGGAGGCTGCGCTCCTAGCTGGAGCAGATGCTGGAACACTGAGGCGGAGGCCCCTGCCTCTTCCAGGAGAGCGCAAGGCCTTCCTGGTCTCACCCCGCCCCGCGCAGAGGCAGACAGCCTCCTGGTCTCCTCTACTTCCGTGTGCAGATCATAAGCAGATGAAGACTGAAGGCAGACCTCCCCTCCAAGCGGGGAGGCGGCTGGGGGAGCCAGTGCCCGCCGTCTGGGGGCAGCAGATCAGGCGGTTCCAGACGTCTTTCTTATCCTCTGGATGTGGCATAAGCCGACAGAGAAAGCCTCTCCTGCTGCCCACTGTGACACAGAGTGACATCTTGCCCGTGAGCCACTGTGAGGAATCCAGAGGAGGCTGCAGAGCCCCTGCCCAGGGGCAGGTTGAGGGGGTGTGAGGAGATCCGCACTCGCTTCCCTGTCTTACGAGTCCCCTCTTTCCGGACAGTTTCCTCCATTCATTTCCCCTCCCCACTCAGCAGTGTGGGATGGGAGCAGGCTCAATGGGAGACTCCCTCGTTAGAGGCCCCAGTCTGACCTCACCCCTGGGCTGTGCTGACCACGTGGAATGGCCTCCTCAGGAGGGTTGGACATGGGGGTTGTGTGCCCCACCCAGCCCTCTGGGCATTGCTGAGTTGTAATGACAGGTCTCTGCCCCACCTCTCAGCTTCAGCCCTCGATTCTCCCAGGCCTGGCAAAGCCGCGGCCTCTCTCATGGCCTTACTGCTTTTTTCTCCAGGAACCCTGGATGTGGGCAGCCCAGGGCCAGCTGGACACCTAGTTACCACCTAGTTACCAGTTGGACTGTTTCCTAGGGCACCAACACAGACATCTGCCCTGGATGATGGCTGATCAGAGAGCAGAGGGCAGAACCCAAGCGCGAAGTGAGCTCAAGGTGAGCTCAAGGTGAAGTGTGGCTGGGTGAGGTCCAGAGCCCAGGAGGAGAGCAGGGGCAGTGCAGGCCCTGCCCAGAGGGGCGGGCTCCACCCTGAGACCCTCGCTTGCTGCCTGGGTTACTAGGTGAGCCCAGGGGTCTCGGCAGGGCTCAGGTGAGGAGAAGGGGAAGGAGGAGCTGCTGGAGGCTGGCCTTGGGCCTCACCTGGGTAGCTGTGGTTGCCAGTGCAAACTCGGATCCCTGTGGTCATTTCAAATCATGACAGTGCTTCATATTGTATTTCAGGGAGTGTGTTGAGTCAAGAGCGCTGGGCTGAGAGGAAGGCGGCCCTGACACAGGGGGCTCTTGTTCTGCAGCTGCACGCAGACACCTTGGTGAGCTACCGGTCACCTGTGCGATAGGCCGCGGCTGCTCACTAAAGGACCTCCACGTGGGCAGTGCAGGGGCCAGGAAGGTAGCCCAGCACACTCGAATCACAGACTCACAGGAAGTCGGACAAAGGTGGACTGAAGTGCAATTTCTGCATTTTTCTTGAAATTTGAATTAAAACCACATTCTGTTTCCCAAAGAAAAAAATGAAAACAAAAAGGCCCACTCTGACTGCAAGTGCCCAGTCACGGAGCGGTTCCCTCCCAAGGTGGACACGCTTCATTTTAGGTCAGTCCTTTTGCCTTTCAGCCTGGCCTTGCCAAAGCCAGCCTGGCTCCGGTCTGGTCAGTTCCGCTGGAGAGTCCCGTGGCTCTTCCCAGCGGCCCTCTGGGCAGTGCTCTCTCTGGCAGCATACGGAGGACTCCTGGAGCCTTGGGGTCGCAGTGCTGATCTCTCCTCTTAGGTGGCCAGCCTGTCTCGGTCCACACCAACTGCACACCAGTGCTTGAGAGGGTGTGGTGCCAGCTGAGAGGGCACAGAGCCAAGAGTGAGCTGCCAGCTGGCAAGGGGCTGCCGGCCCTGCCAGGCCAGCAAGTCCCCCTCAGGACTCTGTGGTCCACCCTAGCCCTGCCCATGCACCGAGAGGTCAATGTGCTGCTGACCTTTCTGCTGAAACCATACTGCTGAGGACCCAGGGGGTCCCAGTGGCCAAGTGCATCCAGTGACCCCCACGCTCCCAGCCTTGTGCTTCTAAAGGGGCAGAGCTGGCAGGTGGGTTTCCAGAGGCCAGGATGGATGGGATCCCCCGGAGACCTCACAAGTCTTTTCAGGATTTAGTTTCACTGTGGACGAGAGACCTTGGTCCTAACTCCAGACCCATATTATTCTCTGATTGGATTTTTGATCTTTGAAAGACCTGATCATTTTCCCACAGTGAGATACATACATTAAAATTAATCAATAGGCAAGATTAAAGTCAGAGCTTAACTGGACATAAATTATTTTCTTCCCGAGAGGAACCCCCTGAGTGCTGGTCAGCACCTGTGAAGTCCTGGTGACTGCCAGTTCCAGCACCACAAGGCAGGTGAGGAGTCCTCTCTGCCACGCTCAGACCTGGGCAAGGCTGCCTACCCCCGGGTGTGTCCAGCTGCCTCCACCCCGTACTCTCAGGCCTGGTGGGCACAGTGGGGAGGGAAACCTTCCCATCGGGAATCAGAGGCATAGTCTCAGCCTCCACGTTCAGGAAAGGGCCCGGCGTGAGCCCCAGCTGCAGACTCTGTAGAAGGCTGTCCAGTGGTTCCCAGAAGGTGGAAGGTGAGGGCCACAGTCCAGAGCTTGACCAGGGATGGTGGCTGTCACCAGTGCCGGGCCATGAGGGGAGAGGAAGGCCCCTTTCCCCAAGCCAGGCAGGACAGCTTCCCATCCAGGGGCCTCAATGAGAACTGCTGGGTAGCGTGGGAACGTATGTGTCCAAGACGCTGTAGCCTGGCTGCCTGCCGAGCCTCAGGAGGGGCTGGAGAGCAGCATGGCCCCGTGCCCTGCAGGACTGTCCCAAGCGAGGGTCCACCCCTCACTGGGCCTGCTGTAGCAAGCACAGCAAGGACTGGGAGCGGAACAGGCTGCTCACGCAGGAGGGTCCTGAGAAGCTTGTGAGTTCAAGTTTGTAAACATAGCACAGTGTGACAAGGCTCTATCCCCAGGTAATCCAGGACACTCTGGGCCAGGAAGTGTCTCTGTGCCTACATTTTCTCCTCTGCATCATTAAAATTTTAAGTCACTCTCACAAGCTGACTTTGAGAACTACAGGCGATACCAGTGCAGGAGCTTGATCCTGAGAAGCACTGGATCACTAAAGAGTACCTTTCACTGCCTAACCTGCTGGATCACTAGAGGGTACCTTTCACCGCCATAACCTGCTGGATCACTAGAGGGTAGCTTTCACCACCTTAACTTGCTGGATCACTAGAGGGTAGCTTTCACCACCGTAACTTGCTGGATCACTAGAGGGTAGCTTTCACCACCGTAACTTGCTGGATCACTAGAGGGTAGCTTTTACCACCATAACCTGCTGGATCACTAGAGGGTAGCTTTCACCACCGTAACCTGCTGGATCACTAGAGGGCAATTTTCACCACCGTAACCTGCTGGATCACTAGAGGGCAATTTTCACCACCGTAACCTGCTGGATCACTAGAGGGTAATTTTCACCACCATAACCTGCTGGATCACTAGAGGGCAATTTTCACCACCGTAACCTGCTGGATCACTAGAGGGTACCTTTCACCACCGTAACCTACTGGATCACTAGAGGGTAATTTTCACCACCATAACCTGCTGGATCACTAGAGGGTAGCTTTCACCACCTTAACTTGCTGGATCACTAGAGGGTAGCTTTCACCACCTTAACTTGCTGGATCACTAGAGGGTAGCTTTTACCACCGTAACTTGCTGGATCACTAGAGGGTAGCTTTCACCACCGTAACCTGCTGGATCACTAGAGGGTAGCTTTCACCACCGTAACCTGCTGGATCACTAGAGGGCAATTTTCACCACCGTAACCTGCTGGATCACTAGAGGGTACCTTTCACCACCGTAACCTGCTGGATCACTAGAGGGTAATTTTCACCACCGTAACCTGCTGGATCACTAGAGGGTAATTTTCACCACCGTAACCTGCTGGATCACTAGAGGGTACCTTTCACCACCGTAACCTGCTGGATCACTAGAGGGTACCTTTCACCACCGTAACTTGCTGGATCACTAGAGGGTAGCTTTTACCACCGTAACCTGCTGGATCACTAGAGGGTACCTTTCATCGCCGTAACCTGCTGGATCACTAGAAGGTAGCTTTCACCGCCGTAACCTGCTGGATCACTAGAGGGCAATTTTCACCACCGTAACCTGCTGGATCACTAGAGGGTAATTTTCACCACCATAACCTGCTGGATCACTAGAGGGTAATTTTCACCACCATAACCTGCTGGATCACTAGAGGGCAATTTTCACCACCGTAACCTGCTGGATCACTAGAGGGTACCTTTCACCACCGTAACCTACTGGATCACTAGAGGGTACCTTTCACCACCGTAACCTACTGGATCACTAGAGGGTACCTTCACCGCTGAAACCTGAGTAAACCCAAATCTCTGATCCAGCCTGAAGACCTGGCCCCTAGTAGCATTCCTGGGAGCCAGATGCAGCACCCACACCCGAGAGGAATGCAGACCTTTCCTCCCGCCTTCTGGAAGTGATGAAGAGGCTCAGGTCAGGCTGCAGCACAACAAAGGGTCCCTGCACCCCATATGCCCTGTCCTCAGCCCCGAAGGCCTGGCTCCTGCCACTCAAGATATTCCCACCCCTCAGCTTGGGATCAGCTTCCTCTAGCCCACTGCCCCATTGTCCTCTCCACCCAGCACAGCCAGGCCCTGCTGCTGCCCCAGCCAGCCAGGGACCTCGACCTCAGGGACCCAGGCAGAGAGATCTCTGCCAGTGCACGCATTTGTATGTTTGCAAACATGCTACACGCATGTGGATGTGGGTGTGTGTGCCTCCCTGTGCAGACACACACACACATAACCCTGTCTCGTTATCATCTCTGCACTTCTCACCTACTTGCCTGACCTCTGCACCCGTCATTAAAATTTTGTAACTCCACCTCTCACTGAACTATCGGAGCAAGGGACAGCCACGATTCTGCCTGAGAATGACCCTCTCGGACCCCTCTGGTGCCTGCTGGTCCACAGAGAGGGCGCCTACCCAACGTCTGTCCTTATCTGCCTACTGACTACAAAGTGCTTCAAAGACAGGGGCCAGATCTGAGTCACTTTTGCCTCCACAGAAATTGCTGCAATATCTGGGCCACAGTAGACTCTCATATAATGGATAAAATAATGGATAAATGAAGTTAATAAAATTGCTATATAAATAATACATGGGAAGAAGAACATTGCTGGTAAACCATTAACTCGTGTGTATGAATGTAATTAACCCAAAGGGGTCACTGCTGAGCGTGAGTGTGGATGGGGCTCCGGGCGGGGCAGACAGTCCCTCCTGCACACTCCACAGGAAACCTGCAACATCTGCCTCAGCCATTTGCACAACCACTCAGAGACACCACTGACCTGCCGAGGAAAATGAAGCCTGCGTTTCTGGGTCGATGGATTTTCACACGTGTGTAAAAGCAGCCACCCCTGATGAGGTCCTGCCCTGCCTCCACTCCCCGGTCACCTGGAAGACAGAGAAGAAGGCCAAGTCCCCCCACGTGGGCTGCCCTCTCAGTCTCCTCGCGTATCCTCCTGCTGTCCAGTGCTATGGGAACGCCGCCCCTGATGCTCAGCGTCATCATCGCTAAGCTAGCTGGTCTCGCTCTGAAGGAGGGTGGTCAGGCGCAATCCCCTTGCTGGGTCTGGTAGCTCCTCCATTCTCCCTGCCAGACGCCTTCTGTGCAGCTCCTTGGCTGTGACCCAGCAAACATGCATCATCTACCAAAACCCACAGCCGGGTTCCCGATGAATGGAGAACCAGGAAGCACCTGAGACCCCCGTTCTGGGGCAGTGTAGTCAGAAGGGCACAAACTATACAGCAAACATGGAGGCAGCTTTTAAGAAAGACACTAGACTTGTCTTTGGATTTCAGAAGCTCATCCTTGAAGTCTCTTCAGATCTAAATGGACTATTCAGTTTACAGCATATTTTCTTCCTTGAAAAGAATCCTCTACTGGA
This sequence comes from Sciurus carolinensis, assembly GCF_902686445.1. Lineage (NCBI taxonomy): Eukaryota > Metazoa > Chordata > Mammalia > Rodentia > Sciuridae > Sciurus > Sciurus carolinensis. The sequence continues at coordinate 93,502,233 of NC_062225.1, forward strand.
AATTTCCATCGCCCACCGGAAGGAGCCTGGTGGAGTTGGAATTGCCCTTTGCTGAAGGACAGGGCTTGGAGTGCTCTCTGGGAGAGCTCTTGGTCATCACGCGGTTGCTGTAAGCAGACTTTCAAGCTAATACGTCTACTTGTGGTTTTACGACCATCTTAGCTTGGAAACCTTGAGTCACGCTCAGACGCTGAGCTTATCAGTCAAGGACAAGCATTTATAGGACTGAGTTTGCACAGCCTATACAGAAGCTCTTCTGGTCTTCTGAGTCAAGAAGCTGTGACTCATCTGTGCTCACCTGGCCGGCCTCACAGTGGGGGCTGGCCCTGGACTGCCGTGAGCTCAGTGCCCACTCTCTCCAGGGGAAGCATGGTGATCTGCACATATTTCAGAGTCTCCTTCACGTGGATCAAAATTCCACGTGACTGCAGAATCCCTAGCTGGGGGCTATAAAGTGGCAGATGGGCCGTGCTTCAGCAAGACTGTGAGGAATTCAAGCTGCTCGTAAATTACCTGATAAGGGTGATCTCATAGGAGGTTTGGTATTCCAGAAGTCAAGCATGTTCCAGTGGTAATAGCATGCACGAGCGCTCTGAGAACGTTGAATGGAAGTTAAATCTTCTTGTCTGAAGCGTAGTCTTGTGTCTGAAGGGTGGCACCAATAAAGTTCCCAACCACACCCAACAAGCTTATGTCCTTTTTAATAGGCAATCCAGAAAGTCTTTTGAAATTGCAGGGAGCATCCAAGGAAGACACAGGGCAGGCCCAAGGTGGGGCTTTCCCCTGCGATGATGTCTGACTGACAGGAACACACGTAGATTTTTTCATGAGTGAATGAACAGAAGAATGAATTGTGTGGACTCCCCAGACAGTCTGGTGATGCCTGTGGCAACAGCTACCGTTGCAAGACTCACAGAAGTGTAGCTCCACCCGTAATGCTCACCTGCTAGGGGAGCCCGTGGCCAGCACTTCAGTGGGCACCTCTGACTTAGAAAATGCACAGAAAGCAGCCCATTTTCTCTTTTCACTACCCCCCGTCATTGTCACCACATGAATGGTCCTGAGGTGGAAGGGACTGTTGAGGCTTCTAGTTTTGCTCCAAAGCTTGGGGAAGCACTGCCATGTCTCAGAGCCTCCCTGTCCTTTGTGCGCGATCCTGGGAGTTCGTCTCGGGAGGAGGAGGATTCTACATGCAGTCATTGCTGTCCAGAGTTGCATGGAGACCCACCAGCGAGCCAGGGCTGCTTTCTCTGCTACTGTTTCAACTCACTCTTGGGCCAGCTTTCAATAAGGATGAGGCACCAGGAGCTGCACAGATGTGCTCTCCTGGCCCCTGGTGCAGTGCTGCCCCAGGGGTGGCATGTGATGAGCCCAAAGGGGCTCTTCTGGGAGACGTGGAATGTAGCCGGTTGTCTGGCCTGGCGTTTCCTGCAGTGCTTCCCAGCAGGAGCCAGAACAAGAGAGTGAAGTGCAGAACTGCCCCTTTCCTGGTTCCTGCGACTGGCGCAGGGGATGTCCCTGCAAGACTTCACTTAGTGACAAAGCCAGAGGCACCACTTCCAGAGCCAGCTTTGGGGTGAAAGTGGCTTGGGGGCTGGAAGGATACCAGGTGTGCTCTGCAGTTCCGGGGTTCCTCTTCTCCAGTGCCTTCGGTGGAGCTGGCTCAGGGCGTTGGCTCAGGGATAAAGCATTTTAAGGAGCTCCGTGGGCTCCTGTTGGCCTTTGCTGCTCCACAACTGGCCAAGCTAGAAGCTTCTAAGCAGAATTGCTCTTGGAGTCTCCGAGCCAGGGCAGACCAGAGTCGACACTTCACCATAACAGAATCTGGAAGACTGAGAAAAAGCCAGTTTTTAGTTTCAGAAAACGATGAAGGACATGAAGACACAGCATCAGGACCGTCACATGCACCTAAGTTACCAGTTGTTGCTCATGAGCTTATTGCCTCATGTCTGAAACCCAAAGTACACAAGCAAAGTCATTTGGTTTCACTTATACGGTACATACCAGGAGTCATTCTGCAACTTGATGATCCTCTTGGAGATGACTAAAAAGCTTTGTGTTGTTAAACATTCATCCTTAGGAATCTTCTAAGCCTGTTAAGGATTTATAAATGACAGGAACATTTGTTCACATTAACTACTTATAGTGAAACATCAGTATCACGGTGGAACAATCCACAGTGTCAAAATTCACACTTTAGCCCCAATCATGAGCCTAGTACTCAGTCAGCTACATGGGATCACAAAGTTGTGGGGCTTGGAATCCCAGTAGGGTTGCAATTAACAGGAAGAGACAAAACATGCACCTTAAATGGTGATTCAGCAAGTAGTGCATATTCTAGGACAGATCATTAAATCACAGCGCTGCATTGTTAGACATCAATCATGTGCATGTAAAGAAACCTTACCGTCTCGGAAGAGGCTGTTTCTGATCAACCTTTCCTTTCTGAACTTCCTTCCCTCAAGAAAGAGCTCCGGTCTTAATCTACTGCTTGCTCAGGCTTGGTGTGGAGCTGACCCTGTGATCAGCTCTCTGCATTATTTTCTCAGTTGCAGCTGCGTACAAGTCTGGACGTAAGTCTCCCTCCCTCAAGCTGAGGTCAAATAACTGTCCTGGGCACTTCCTGCAGAAGGAAGCAAGTCACTGGACCTGGGAGTCTCCACACCGCACCAGAAAGCCTCCGCACATCAGGGTGGCCTATCGTGGGCCACTTTCTCCGGATGCCTCTCTGCTCAGGAAAGGGACCTGCGCCCAGCTGCACAGGCGTGTGGGTTAGCTTGGAGCTGGAGCCCAGCATCCTGCTTCCCTGGGCAGTGATATTCGCTGCCCCAAGGCCGTCTCACTGTGCTGGGACCACCAACTTCACACTGCTGTGACCAACACCTGCCATAATCAGCTCGTAAGGAGAAAACGCTGGTTTGGGCTTGGCAGGAGTGTGGGGGTCCAGTCTGTGATCAGGTGCACACGTGGCCTGGAGGCCCGTGGGGTGCAGCACACCATGGCTGCAGCGTGCGGAGGAGAAAGGTTCTGTCCTCCTGGCAGGGAAGCGAGAGGGTGAGGGAGGCCTGGGGTCCACGTCCCTTCACAGACAGGCCCGGTGACCTGAAGGCCTGGGGTCCGCGTCCCTTCAGAGACAGGCCTGGTGACCTGAAGGCCTGGGGTCTGCGTCCCTTCAGAGACAGGCCCGGTGACCTGAAGGCCTGGGGTCCAGGTCCCTTCCGTGACAGGCCTGGTGACCTGAAGGCCTGGGGTCCGCGTCCCTTCAGAGACAGGCCCGGTGACCTGAAGGCCTGGGGTCTGCGTCCCTTCAGAGACAGGCCCGGTGACCTGAAGGCCTGGGGTCCGCGTCCCTTCCGTGACAGGCCCGGTGACCTGAAGGCCTGGGGTCCAGGTCCCTTCCGTGACAGGCCTGGTGACCTGAAGGCCTGGGGTCCGCGTCCCTTCAGAGACAGGCCTGGTGACCTGAAGGCCTGGGGTCCGCGTCCCTTCCGTGACAGGCCTGGTGACCTGAAGGCCTGGGGTCCCCGTCCCTTCCGTGACAGGCCCGGTGACCTGAAGGCCTGGGGTCCGCGTCCCTTCAGAGACAGGCCCGGTGACCTGAAGGCCTGGGGTCCACGTCCCTTCAGAGACAGGCCCGGTGACCTGAAGGCCTGGGGTCCGCGTCCCTTCCGTGACAGGCCTGGTGACCTGAAGGCCTGGGGTCCCCGTCCCTTCCGTGACAGGCCTGGTGACCTGAAGGCCTGGGGTCCACGTCCCTTCCGTGACAGGCCTGGTGACCTGAAGGCCTGGGGTCCGCGTCCCTTCAGAGACAGGCCCGGTGACCTGAAGGCCTGGGGTCCACGTCCCTTCAGAGACAGGCCCGGTGACCTGAAGGCCTGGGGTCCAGGTCCCTTCAGAGACAGGCCTGGTGACCTGAAGGCCTGGGGTCCGTGTCCCTTCAGAGACAGGCCTGGTGACCTGAAGGCCTGGGGTCCAGGTCCCTTCTGTGACAGGCCCGGTGACCTGAAGGCCTGGGGTCCACGTCCCTTCAGAGACAGGCCTGGTGACCTGAAGGCCTGGGGTCCGCGTCCCTTCAGAGACAGGCCTGGTGACCTGAAGGCCTGGGGTCCGCGTCCCTTCAGAGACAGGCCTGGTGACCTGAATGCCTGCACTCCCAATAGCATGCTGAGGGGACCGCGGTGCAGGACCCTGGGGACACTTAATGTCCAAAGCACAGCATGAGGTGGAGAGGTTCACATGAGGACATGGTGTCACAGGGTAAGATTCAAAGGCTTTTAAAGTGTAAAGTTCTTACTTATTTATTAGGTAAAAATAAGCATTTTGACAAAACCAGGGAAATTCAGTTGCCATCCCAGCAGTCACGTGTGATCGCTCCTCAAACGGCCGTGGGTCCCTCGCAGGGCACTGACCACCGGCAGTGGGGACAGTGCTTGGGCCCACGCTGCTTTGCCTCTCATCTCTCATGAAAGTGCTCTTGAATTACAAGAAAAACATGAAACACTCTGAAACGGGCTGTGAACTTCAGCCCTGCTTCCACAGATGCACAGGACCGGGGCAGGTGTGGGTGTGAGTGTGTGCTTGGGTGCTGTGTTCACAATTTTGGGGAGTAAAAATAGACAGGTTTCATCAGATTTTAAGGTAATGTACCCAAAGTGACAGTAAGCACTAAATTGTAGAGGCTTTCAGGGCAATTTGGGGTCTCTGATGGGAAAATGTGTGTGATTTTCAGTGATGGTTTTGACAAACAAGCTAATGCTGACTAGGCCCAGAAGAACCCCTGGAGAAGCAGGTCAATGGCCATGTGGTGACCTGGGGGTTTCTGGGCTGGAGAGTGACTCCCTCCCCGTCCCTGACTCACTGGGGCTGGCACCTTGGCATGGCAAACCCAGCTCCCCGTCATCCCGACACCAACCCCCAGGCTGCCCTCCAGGACTGCACGGACCCGGCTCTCCGTCCTCCCCACACCAACCCCAGGCTGCTCTCCAAGCTCTTGTCCCAGCTTCTTCCTGCAGCCCTCAAAGGCCTCGCTTGTTGGTCCTTCTTGATGTCTAACCAGGAGGAGATGGACACCAGAGAGCAGCCTGACCAGCCTGCAGCAGAGAGGAGGGCTGCCACTCATTGGCTCACAGCAGTGAAGCCTGTCCTTCTATCTCTGGTGTGAAGTCGGGGCTCTGCTGCTCCTCCTACCTGTCCAGTTACTCTGGAGGACACAGAAGTGGCATTCTATGTTTTCTACACTACACTTAAGTGCTCGACTCCTACCAAGGCATCTCCTGGAAAATGCCAAAAAGCAAAGCCAACAACCAACCAACAAAAAAGATGAAACAAAACAAAACAGTAACAGAAACTTACCAACCAGGCGCCTGCGAGGGCCTGAAGTGTCAGGGCAGATTCAACTGCTTTCTGTCCATGTTTGCCCAAACTGTGTTCTCTCTGGCAAAACTGAAGGAGAGAGACAAACGCTCTTTAGTCTTTTGAAGGAACAATGACTGTTTGCCCACTTGCATGCATGCATGTGTGTATATGTATGCACATGCATGTGTGTGCATGTGTGCATGCATGTGTGTGCATATGTATGCATGTGCATGTGTGAGCCTGTGTGCGTGCATGTGTGCACTGCATGTGTCCAGTGTGTGTACATGTGTGCTCGTGTGTATGCATTGCATGTGCGTGCACATGTGTGTATGCATGTGCACATGTGTGTGCATGTATGTGCATGTGCACACCTGCTGGGCTGCACCCTGGGCCTCAAGTGCCAGGCACACGCTCTGCACTGCGCTGCACCCGCCCCGTTTCTTACTTAGCAGCAAGTTCAATCTCTGCCCTCTTCTCACTGTCCTGCACTGTACTGCACCCAGCATTCTTCACCTTCTTCTCTTTTTTATTTTCTATCAACTTTGCATGGAAAAAGCTGCCAGGCCCAGGGAGAACAGCACGGGGCACGGGGCCCTCCACGTCATCTGCCCAGGTGCTGAACAGGAGTGAAGGGCCCGCTCCCCTCCTCGGAGTCTAAGCACCAAGCACTCTGTTGAAACGCTGGGGCACACAGAGATCTCAGTAAGGGCATTACCAGAACCACCTGTCAGAACCACCACCTCCCAGCAGAAGCCGAAGTTCACACACACCAGGACGTGGTGGCCCTTGAGCAATCCAGCATCCCCGCTCCCTGCGCCTCTGGCCCCTGCACATCCCAGGCTCCAAATGCAAGACGCATAAGGCCAATTTCTGAGAAAAGGGCTACCTGACTTGCCTTTCGTCCCATCTTTTCATATTGCTTTAGCATGAAAAGACCCCAGAGAAGTTTTAATTAAAAATAATAATAATCAGAAAAAAAATGGCTATAAAGTTTATGATTTTGTTCCTTTATGAGAAATGAGATCGATAGTATTCACATGCAGATAAATCCCTTGAAAACCCATGTTATGACGATAGGAAGGCATTTCAAAGGCACAAGTGGCCCTCACACGGTCCTCAGGCATGCCACGCACCCTTATCTCTCCTATGAAATCTTTCCACATGCTAATTAACCAACTTGTTAAAGTGGCCAGGGGAAGGGCCCAAGTCCCCTCTTGACCTGATAAATAACCATCTTCTCTGGCTTTATTCTGGTGTTCTCTTCTACTCCAGGGACACCTGCAGATTTGATCTCATGTGTACCTATGTTCTTGCTGTATTTCCTGCGTGAAGAAGAGTTTATAAAAGAAATGTAGGTAGAGGGACAAGAGTGAACTCTTTCCATCTCATATTTTTGAGCACTCTTGGCCTAGAATCCAGCTGATGTATTTATTGTCTTACAACTAAATTACTCTGCAGATGACATGATTATGAGTTCAGAAATTCCAAAAGTTTCTGCAAGCTACTAGAATTAAGTCAAGTTAGCAAGGTTACTCTGTGCACAAATCAATCAAATTCCTATATAATAAAAAATGCATAGTAGGAAGAATTTATAACAACATGTATAAAACATACAAAAATAAATCAAATGCAATTGTGCAAGACCTGACACTGAAAACTGCTGCATTCCTGAAGCCAACCCACCAGTGTGTCCCCAGGCGGATCCGCATGAAGAGGGTCTCCTGCCCACTCGCAGAGCATGGGCCCAAAATTGTCTTTCTATAAACTGGGCCAGGGCCACGTGATGCACACAGGGAAAGCCAATCAATCCCTATCAATTCAGAGCTAATCCAGGTGCACTGCAGATCTCATTGTGAACATTAAAGCCAAAGCTTTTAGAAGAAGCAGCAGACCATCTTAATGATTGGAACAAGCAGAGATTTCTTTAAAAGGACAAACATTTGAAGAATTTGAATGCAATTAGGTTAAGTACTTGTGATGATCAAAAGACACTATTGAAAGAGCCAAAAGACAAGCCCCAGAGCAAAGGAGAAAATGCGTGTCACATGTCCCTCCAACAAAAGATCCACACCCAGAACAAATTAAAAAAAAAAAAAAAAAAAAAGCAAATCATTAGGAAAGAACCACGTGGAGGTGGCCAATGAATGTGTTAAAAGGCTCTGGCTTCACCTTCAGGAGCAGGCAAGTCGAATTTCAGTGGGATGCTACGTTCACCCACCTGAAAAGCTAAAGTAAGACAAAGACTGGACGCCAGGCTGCGTGGGGCTGAGAAGCGAGGACTCCACCTTGGCGGGAGCGTCAGTGCTGCGAGTTGAACACAGGAGGCGCGTGGCTGAATGCTAGCGCTACGGCTCGAGCGCCAGAACTGCAGGCCGCTGAGCCGCAGCAGGCGAGGGCCGGGGTGAGAGGGCGTCACGCATGGAGCGCAAGGGCAGCGAGGACCCCTGGGCTGCGACTCCTTGCAGCCACGTGACAGGTCCTAGCACGAGCAGCAGGCCTGCGACCGCCTCCCACAGGATTCCAGAGGCAAGAAATGAGTGGGGCGATGGCTGGAGCAGGGGCTGCCTCTGGAGCAGGCGGGAGCGGTGGCCGGGGGAGGGGAAGTCCAGCCAAGGCAGGCGTGTTCCGTTGGGAAAGCCCACTGCTCGCGGGCTGGACAGCTGTGGTTTTTATACTGTAACTCCAGGATGCTGTACGGATAAGAAGTCTTCCAAACCCTGTCTCTCCATATAAAACCTCGCACCTCGATGAACTTAATGATTCTTCTACACCTTTATTTTGTAAATGTGATTTTTATGGTTTACTGGAGTTCAGAATTCTTGACCTTGCCTGATAATCTTGCTCACATTCGTCAGTTCAGCTCTGCAGTATTAATTCTGATTCCTAGAGAGTCTTCCATACAAAATTCACACATTCATAAAACTTTTTTTACACTCTACTTTCAAGGTCTCGGTAAATTTCGGCACATTTTACGTCGAGGAGGTTTTCACGTGAAGTCTCTTACGAGCACGTCTTTCAGCATGAAGTGGGAGCCACTGGCTGCGCGTGTGCAGATCCGTCACCGGGTCTTCCCAGTCCTGCCCTGTAGACTGCCCTTCAGAGGAAGGGCAGCAACGCCGTTTTGGAAAAGAGGAACGATGGGGGCCAGGGAATCTTGCGCTCCCTAAATGGGCACAAGCCTCCTTCCCAGGAGGTGTGAGCTGCTGTGTTGCCTGGTGAAGAGGCTTCCTTCCCTGTGCCTGCCTCTGGCCTCTCCAGGAGGGCAGGGGCCGTGCCACCCTCCTGCCATCCAGGGAAGGGCAATCGCCTGCAGGCAGGTGGGCATGGGCCCAGGCTGCCCTCTGCTCACGGAACTGCCAGGTGTGGGTGCCCTGCTTCCAGCCAGACCTGTCCTCCTCCTTGCCTCAGATCCACAGGATGTGGGGCAGGCCGGTTCTTATCAGCTTCCTCCAAACGCTTTCCTCCTCAGTCTCTCTCTCTCTCTCTCTTTCTCCTCTCTCTCCTCTCTCTCTCTCTTCTCTCTTCTCTCTCTCTCTCTCCTCTCTCTCTCTCTCTCTCCTCCTCTCTCTATCTCCTCTCTCTCTGTCTCCTCTCTCTCTAACTCCTCTCTCTCCTCTCTCTCCTATCTCTCTCTCTTCTCTCTTCTCTCTTCTCTCTCCTCTCTCTCTCTCTACCCCCCCCCCCCCTCTCTCTCTCTCTCCCTCCTCTCTCTTCGCTCCCCCCCCTCTCTCTCTTCCTCTCTCTCGTCTCCTCTCCTCTCCTCTCTCTCCTCCCTACCCCCCCCCCCCCTCTCTCTCACTCCCTTCTCACCCTCTCTCTCCTCTCTCTCTCCTCTCTCTCCTCTCTCTCTCTCTCTCTCTCTCTCTCTCTTTTGCTTTTTGTTACTGGGGTTTGAATTCAGAGGCCCTTGATCACTGAGCCACCTCCCCAGCCCTATTTTGTATTTTATTTAAAGACAGGGTCTCACTGAGTTGCTTAGTGCCCACTGAAGCTGACTTTGAACTCAAAATCCTCCTGCCTCAGCCTCCAGAGCCGCTGAAATTACAGGTGTGTGACACTGCACCTGGCCTGTCTGTCTTTTCTTTCTTTCTTTTTCTTTCTTTCTTTCTTTTCTTTTCTTTCTCTTCTCTTCCTTTTCTTTTCTTTCTTTCTTTCTTTCTTTCTTTCTTTCTTTCTTTCTTTCTTTCTTTCTTTCTTTCCTTTCTTTCTTTCTCTTTCTTTCCCTCCCACCCTCCCTCCCTCTCTTTCTTCCTTCCTTTCTTCCTTCCTCTCCCTCCCTCCTTTCTTTCTTTCCTTCCCTCCCACCCTCTTTCTTTCTTTCTTTCTCTTCTTTCTTTCTCTCTTTCTTTCTAATAGTGATTAGCAGTGATTCTAATAAGCATATTAGAATAATAATATTCTAATAAGCATATTCCTCTCTCCAACGTATCAAGAGTTCCATGGTCTTGGTTCACAATGGCCTTATTATCTATGGGTGTCTTATTCTGATCATGCATCAAGAAAAGGAGAGCAAGCCACAGAGGCGGCCTCTCCTGCCTTCCCACCACACACCTTGGCTGTGAGCCAGTTTGTAACTGTCCTTCACAGGCTTCTGCTTCTGTTTCTCCTGTCTTCTTTTTACTGTGGTCTGCACCGCTCTGCAGGGTGCTCCCCGCCCAGCCGGTGCACTGCCCATGTGCACACACGCCGGCTCACGCCGCCCCAGTCGTTTTGCAAGTGTTCATTGCGTGGCCCTTGCTGGCCCGTGCCCTTGGCCTGGTGCAGAGTCTGGCTTGCCGTTGTGCTCTCTGCACATGGCTGCTGAGCTGTCTCTGTGCCTTCCGTGTTCAGGTAGGCAACTGCCCCAGTGAACCCGTGCAGGCTGGTGGGAGCCCTCATGCTGGGAATGCATGCTGTTCCAAGGCTGCCGTGATTATGTGAACTTGAAGCAGTACTTGGGTCTGAGAATTGTCCTTGAGTGTGTTCTGCAATAAATTATTTAAGTGAGATGTGGAAGAACTAATTGGTTAATAACCACAATTGGGATTAAAGAGTAATTTTGATTTTCAAAAGATGCTTAAAAGGATAAATATTCAGTTGTCTCATTTTGCTATTAAAAAGAAATAAGCCTCCTTAAATGACTTCACATAATGGAAAAAATAGGTGGGTTAAATACTACCCTCCTTGTGGAGGTGACAAGCCATTGTCAAAGCCCCTGCTGGTGGCAGGCGACTGGGAGCAGGCCATTTGCCTGTGTCTTGCCTCGAGGACGCTGGCTGTGACTACTTATGCTTTACTTGCTTAGTAAATGTGCTTGTGCAGAACAAAGACCGAATCCTACTGACAAAGGACACCATTCTGGCCCCCAGGAGGGGACTTAAATTTTAGACACTTTTCTGACACAACTCAGGTCCTGCTTAGCAAGGGTGCAGGGCAAGGGAGGGCAGTGAATTGGGTCAGCAAGGGCTTTACCACCCAGAGAGCAAAGCAGCGGGGAGCTGGGAGGTGGGGTCTGGAAAGGAAAGTGATCTGGTCTGTAGAGAAGACAAAGGAGCAGACGAGGGAGCCCAGATGGAAGGAGGCACCTACCCTAGCACTGCTCCCAGTTCCAGCCAGGCGCAGTCTGGCAAATCCCGCACAGACCATCCGGAGATTTTTTAAAAACCAGATCATCCATGTGGATGCTACCTGTGTAGGATTTGTGCCATTTTCCCTGTACAACTAAGAAGCAATCAGAGTGTCATGTAGCTGTTTGTATTTAGGTCCTTCTGAGCTGTGGAACCACAGGAACATCTTTGTATGTGCATATAGTAAGTGCTCAGTAAGTACTTACAGATGTGATAAGTGCTCAGTTAGTACTTACAGATGTAGTGAATACTTGCAGATGTAGCAAGAGCTCAGTAAGTACTTACATATATAGTAAGTGCTTGATAAGTACTTACAAATGTAGTTAAGTGCCTAGTAAATATTTGCAGCAGGCCTGAATACAGAGTTCAGGTTCTCCCTTTTTGAGCACAAAAGGGAATAAAGATGTATTTCAAACTCTGATATTTTGTGTGTTTGCTTTTAGCAATGTGTAGTCCATACCTTCAGGGCTGCAATCCTATGGACAAACAGGTACTGTGTCAAGGGCACATTGAACTTAATATACAAAGGGTTTACTTCAGGTGTACTTTTCAAAATTATATCCATAAATTCCATAAATGCCAGGTTAATTCTGGAAATGCTAAATTCTTTTCACATGCAATGATAAAGGAGTACCATTTCATGACCCACAGCTGATGTTTGGTTTCTTACTCCTTTTTACAAGCAAAGTCTTACATCCCAAATGTGATTTCTTCCAAGAAATTTCTAATCTGAAAGGAAGTCCAAATTGGCACCGACGTAGCAGCCTTCTTGGCACAAGTGATATTTAGAGAGCAGCACCCTGAGTACTCTGCAGCCAGCCTGTAGTAGGTGTTGCTCACATTTGCATAGTGAAAGGCAGGACTTCCCTGTCAGGCGGAGCCCAGTGATACCCAGTCACCCCCTTCACTCTGCCTCTCAGGCGCCTCTGCCTGAACAATTGTAGATACCGCCTACTCGAGAAGACACCCTCACCTGGTGGCCCCAAGGCCCCGCCTGCCTTCCCACCTGGCTTCGGGGCCCTTTCTGTCCTCTGGGGCCTCGGACGCCCTCTGCCCCCATGGGGCAGTCCCTGAACTTTTGTGCTGCAGGATCTGGGGGGATGTTTGCATGGTCAACTCCAAGGAGTGGAGAGAAGGGAAGATCCTGGAGAAGCTCTGTCGAGAAAAGACCTGAGCTAAGGGCGAGTCAGAAGCCGCATTTCCCAACACAATTACTACTCACGAGGATTCCCTGAACTTCCCTCTTTTAAATATGAGTCAAGATGCCAAAGAAGAAAGCAAGCCGCTCGTGGTCCAAACTGCCGTCACCTGGAGCCGCCCGCCGCTTCTCCTGGCCTCTGTGGAGGCTGCCCGCATAGGTGTGGCAGGGGCGCGGGCTCTGACTCCCCTGTGGGAAGCAGGCTCCTGCTCAGCTGCACCCCGGCTTCCTCGCCAGGCCTCCACAGCCTTCCCTCCGCCGCGCTCCGGCTTCAGGGCCTTCTTCCTGGGTAAGGTGCCGCCTACGTCCTCAGGCATCAGGGCACTTTATTTCCTTTAGATCAATGTGGTCGAAGAATAAGAAAAGTAAATGCCTGGAAATAGTTACTAATGATCATCTGGAAACTTAATGCTTTAATCGAAGATTTCAGTACAGACAAAAGTTTCCCTGGAAGCTTGTCTGGAATACAGGTTCTCGAGTGGATCTGAAGGTCTGAGGACACAGGACTGTGGTGGCAGGCCAGGAATCTGCACCCAGCCATCACACGGGGTGAGTGGGATACAGCTATCCATGTTGCCAAAGTCAGAGAAGGTAGGAGCAGAGGGATGAAACGGCTGGAAGGAAAGCTGGCTTATCTTCCCTCACTTGTGTGTCTAAAAGCTGTTCTAAATACGGTGATCCAGAAATTCCTGAGTGCGACATTGAGAAAAATCATTGATAATAGTTTTAAATGAACTTGGATGCCCTTATGGTATCCATTTTCATTGCATAGTATTAGTTAATTTATGTAAGATGTTGTGAAAGAGAAATCTGAAGACACCTGAAAGAAAATAGTGGTTTTAAAAAATCTAAATAGTAGGGGTACTGCATTTGGTTTGGGTGGTTGAGCAGCAGGAAAAGGGGAGGGAAAATTTAGCAGGGCTGGTAGCTGGAGAGGAGCCGGGATGGTATGCTTTCCACCCCTCCTTGGATACTGGTTGAACTGCGCATGTGTAGAAGTCCCTGGAGAGCCCTGGACAGCCCCCAGAGACACGCAGCCCTGCCAGCGCTTAACTGCTTCCCCGAACTGGAGATGGCCTGACCAGATGGCAGAGGCCTTGCTGGTTTCAGAAATCAGAGAATAACCTCTGATATACCACTGGATGACAACCAGAGTAAACGGAAGCAGGGGGAGGCCCAGATGAGCCCTCTAGGGAAGCTCGGCAGGCCAGGATGACCCCATTCTGATGGGAAGGAAAGTTCACTTTGGTGCAGGCACATGACTGATCTAGCAAGATAGCACACACGGGCCTCTGAAGAACACAAAATCCAGAGTTGTCGAAGTGCATCCATTTCCCATGTTAACCAAGAATGATTATCCCCAGGGGCAGAGAGGAGGGGCAACCCCAAATCAGGAAGAAGATCTTCCTGTGGTCTTTGAATTGGAGCTAGTGGTCAATAACTATGTGAACATATTATTTGAGCAGTTCTCAAATGCATGTTCAAATAATTAAGGATGATCCATAATTTGATAAAAATATACTATTGGTAAGTGACAGAAAATATCAATGGAAACTATATTTTTTAAAAAAAGTCACAAATTCTAGAGCTAAAAAGCAATACGGAATAAAAATCAACTAAATAGGTCCATCAACAACATTGACACAGAAGAAGGAATCCACTTGAAAAAGATCTGTAAAAAAAAAAAAAAAAATCCAACATAAGGAGCAAGGCAAAAAGATTGAGGAAGTTGAAGAGGGACTCGGGTCTGTGGAACTGGATCAAGCTTTCCAACATACCTATAATTGGAGTTCCAAAAAGACAGAAAGAAAATGTAAATCATAAAACAATGGGAGTAGTAATGGCTGAAATTTTCCATTGATTTGCAAATCTATAAAGCTTTAAATAAGATCCACAGAAAAAGAAATGCATCAGATGCATCATGTTCCTACCACTTAGAACTCAGAGAGCAAATCTTGAAAGCAGCGAGAAAAAAGGGACCATTCACATGTTGAAAAGAATAATGTAACTGATAGTTGTTTTCATCCAAAACAATGGCAGTGTGGAGGCTGAAATAAAGTATTCAAAGTACTGAAAGAAAAAATGTATAGCTAACGAAGCTCTCCCTTAAACGGGAAGACAGAACAGGATTTTTGCTAAGCAAACCCTGATGGAATTCTGCAGCAGACATGCACTATAAAAAATATCAAGAGAGGTCTTTCAGAGTGAAGGTTTCAGATGAAACCTCAGATCCACAAAAGAAGTGAAGAACATAAGAAATGGTCAATATGCAGTGGAAATCAAACATTTTATTTATTTGATCTTATCTTGAAATAGAATATTGGCTTTCCACATATTGCATATGTTTCTTTGGTTCTCTTGACCACTTAAAACAAAATTCTGAAAGTGCATTTGAAGGTTTACAATGGGGACACTCTGACATGAGGTTTTTCACCTTACTGTGGATGAATGGCAGTATTAACTTGAAACTATGTTAATCACCTACAGCAACAAAGAAAACTAGCGACATAGTCAACACAAATTAAAACAACACAGTAAGACATTTATTTAACACAAAAGAAGCACAGTAATTAAATAAGAGGCACAAAAAGGGACAAGACCCATCTACATCCCAGAGCCACAGTTTAGATTTACAGGAGAACATGGACAGTGTGCCCACGAACTCCAGGCCAGCAGAGGGGACTGTGGCCTGAGGGGCAAAGGTGGCCTGAAGTGTGTTCAGAGTTCTGAGAGCTAAGACTGTGTTTTACCAGTTAGATGGGGAAGAGGAAGAGGAAGAGGAAGCTGGCCACCATGATGGAGGAGGGGGGACAATCTGACTAGCAAAAGTCAGAGATTTTCAGACTAGTTAAGAAGAAAATCATGTCAGACTTTGTCAGACATCAATACAGACCTGGTGGACATTTTAAAAACCATAATAAAGAAATTATATGAAAAAATTCATGTTTATAGGCTTGACGATTTAGATGAAGTAGACAAATTCTTCAAAAATGATGAATGATAAAACAGACTCAAGGAGACAGACTCAAGGAGGAGTAGAGACCTCAGCCATCTATGTCTTCCGAAGACATTTATGAATTGAAACTCCACCCAGGCGTCCACAGCACAGCATCTCCAGGCCCAGGTGCTCCCACCAGTGAAGGCCCTGAAGTAAGGATCAAAGAAGCAAGAGAGAGAAAGCGTTCCAGCGTCTATGAGGACAGTGTTATCTCCGTCCCCAAACAGGAAGAAACAAATCCCAAGAAATGTAAAGACTGGTGTTCTCAAAACACAAGGCTGTGAAAATTCTTGTCAAAGTGTGTGCAAATCAAGTAGAACAAGGTGAGAACAGGACACCATGCACAAGGTCAGTGTGTCCAGGAACACAAGAGCAATCCGGAAAGAGAGTCAGAGGATGCGTATTAATACAATAAGACTCAGGTCCTCAACAGGCAAAGAAATGTTGACAAGAGGAAGCACGGATTCCAGGTGATGCTTCATGCACACGAGTCGGAGACCCCTCCTCCTAACGCCAGGTGCCTACAAGAAGCCTGGTCTGTGTTTAGTGGAGAACACCTATTGCTTGCTTTCTGCTTTAGTCAAGAGCAGGCAGAATGTCTGCTTTCACCACGTCATCCAAGGCTTTACTGGAAGTCATAGTAGAAATATGACAAGAAAAATCTAAAAGAAATTTGTGCCTGCAAATGAAATATCCTGAGGAAATTACAAAATAAGCTATAATTACTATGTACATTTTGCAAGGTTTTAGGACATTATAGAAACACATAAAATCCATTTTATTTCTTTATGCTCATCTTAAACCATTGAAAACACCCTTTTACAATAATATAAAAATAAGGTACTGAGACATAAATTTAACAAACTATGTAAAATACATGTGCCCTGTATGCTAATAAACAGAGATATTACACAATGTCAAAATAACTGGAGAATTAGAAATATCCTGAATCCACCAACCAGAAGGCTCATTATCACAAAGATGGAACTATTCTCCAGGCTGACCTATACATTTAATCAATATCCTTGAAAATACATGCAGAATTTTGTGGAAATTCATAAGCTCATTGTAAAATGCATATGGAAATTCAAGACACCAAGGATAGTCAGTTTTTTAATGACCACTCTGAAGACTTTATCTGATTTAAGCCTTCTCTAAATACTGCCTGTTCAAGACAGCAGGTTTTACAGAAAGACAGACACACAGGTCATCAGAACAGAATTAAGAATCTGGAAATGAATCAGCTTAGGAGCTCAGCTGAATTTTGAAAAATGTGCCTTGGTTATTTTTAGAGAAAAGAATTGCTTTTTTCATAAATGGTGCTAAAATATCTGGGTATCTATGTGGATAAGAAGAACTTTGACCCTTTCCTCACACTGCACACAGAAATTACTTCAAACAAATCAGAGGTCTAAACTTTATAACTATCAATATCAGGGAAAAAATAGGAGAAAACCAACCTTTGTGGTCTTGGCATAGAAGTTTCTTAAATAAGATGTGAAAGACACAAGTCATGTGGCTAGGTGGACCTTCTTCAAAGGACACCATTAAGAAACACACATGCTAGCCACAGGCCAAAGGGAAGTGCTGGCCACACTCGAGTCTGGCCATGGACGCTGGTGTGAAGACGTGAGTGACCAGCTCACTGTGGAGAGCAGAGAGCGGCTGCAGGAGGGCAGCGTGGAGCGCTGATCCAGAGGGGAAGGAGTGGGCCGGCAACAGCACCAGGAAGGGCCTTGGCAACTTGGCCCCCGAGGCACATGCTGGAAGGTGGAGGGAAAGGGCCCCAGGTGGAGCCAGAGTGTGGGCCGCTGGGTGGGCGGGTGGGCACAGTTCAGCAGGGTCTTCCAGGCTTGGAATACACCTGCCACAGGACCCTCAGACCACGCTCCTGGGCCTTTATCCACTGACAAGAGACGTACCCCCAAGACCAGGATGCAGACGTCCATGCAGGTAGTGAGCAGGAAACAAGCCAAGTGCCCACGGAGGTTGGTGAGACTGGTACTCCACCACCCACAGAAATGCCACCTGCTACCTGAACATCAAAGACTGCCAGCACTTCAAGTACCTGGGTGGACTCAGTCAGCAGAGTAGGGAAGAATCTTCTGTAGATAGGGTTCCATGGCATGGGTTCTAGAGGTCAGCGTGACTACAGGAAGCCCAGGTCACTGCGTCGAGCCTGGTAGAGATTAGGCTGACTAGCAGTGGACAGCAGAGAACTAGTGTGAAGATGGGGGCTGACCAGCAGTGGACAGCAGATAACTAGTGTGAAGATGAGGGCTGACCAGCAGTGGACGGCAGGGAACTTTGGAGGCTCTAAAGCTGGTGTTTCTTGAGAGGTGTCCGGGTATATACTTACAGAGTAAATCTCATTTTATGTAAATTATGCCTCAACAAAGCTGGACCAAAGAAAATGTCCCACAAAACCCAGCTGTAAGAATGGACTCTGTTCCAGCCCGCTATGCTGTGCGAGGCAGACCCGGCCATCAGAGTCCTGTGCTTATCTTGTGGTGGCCCAACAGCCACAGACGTCCCTCGTTCTTTGGTGCGTCCCATTCAAAGCAAGGCCTCTCCTTCCCAACCAGTTCAACAAGAATCCCAGAGCCAGCCTTGTGGGCTAGATCTGGGTCGACCTCCAGCCCCAAACAGGTTGCAACCAGCAGTGGGAGAGGCCCTGCTGACCAAGCAGGCTGGGGACACCGGCAGAACCCTGGAGGCGGGAAGCGGCAGCCTGCCCAGGTCGCGTGGCGGGCATCAGCGAGGGCTTGCCTTGGCCCCATGGGCAGAAGCTCACAGTGGGCTGACGGACAGACTGGGTGGGCCAGTTACGTTGCTGACAAGGACTGAGGCACTTTCTCCTGGAACCTCAGAAATCACAGCTCACCGGAGAGCACTAGGAACACTGTGTTTTTATTTCATTCTAATCGTTGAGCTCGACAGTGGAAAGTTCGATAGATCACACTAAATGGAGGATGCTGTTGTAAACATGCGGCATGCACGTTAGTTGCTCTTCATTTCAAACACTCGACCCCTGCACTAGGCAAGCTCCAGATGGACCTGCCAGTCTTCTCAGGAGGCACGTCACCTTTCATGAAGACACGTGGCTACTCCTGGGTGTGCACAGCGTGTGTTTGAGGGGCCGTGGTGGCGTGCTAGCCCCCACCTCCCCACCTTCAACTCCATGAGTGTGGCCCCCAGGCCGTCAAGGCCTCTCTGAGGGTGCAGCACCAGCTTGGGCAAGTGCCCGGTGTCCAGGACCCATCCTGTGAGGGTCTCCCTTCTGGGACAGCAGCTGGCCTAGCCTGACAGATGAAGCAGAGGGCAGGCAAGACTCAGGGTCTGCCTCCGATGGCACGGGTCACTCTGTAGGAGGACCAGGACTCCCCTGGTGGGGACTGTGGACAAGTGCCCAGAGACACGCAGCCTAGTTCTTTGGGGATCCTGGAAGCTTTGTGTTTTCATTTTCCCTTGCACAGGGAGGCCCAGTCAGCACTCATCTGCGCCTCCGAGGACAGGCACGCTGTCCTCGAGGTTCCTGCTCGTGGTCCCCGGGAGGCCATGAGGGCCGTCAGCTGCTAGGACACTGCGCCCAGTGTAGACCCACGGATGGCACGGAGGTGGCCTGATGGGCAGGAAGAGCTTCCTGCAGAGGGGGCACCGACCTGGCCTTGCAGGGAGGGAGGTGAAGGCAGACGGGGGCAGGAGCGTGAACCCAGCTGGGGAACAGGAGGTCGGCTGCGGGGCTGCCTCTGCCGCTCAGGCCTGTGCTCGAGGAGGCCATGTCAGTACACAGGTCTGTGTGGTGTGATGGTGGTAGTGGCTTCTGAGACACTTCGCTGTCCAGGACTCCCACGGTGCAGGAGGGTCACTGTGACCCCAGCGTGACAGGGTGTGCCAGCCTGTGGCTGGGTCTTGCCAATGAGCCTTCTGTAGTGCCTGTGAACTCAGAGCGCGTTCGCCGTGAGAGACGCCGAGCCCCAGCTCCACTGGGAGCCGCTCACCCTTCACCCCTGGGGCCCTTTGGGACGGCTGCTGCCCGTGGAGAGCCTGAGGGCTAAGCATTGAGCGTACACTGGTCGGGAAGCGCGGCACCTCCAAACCCAGAGCTTGGGCCTGTTTTCTTGACTTGCCAGTTCTTCCAGTTCTTGTAGCTGGAGCGACCGAGCCCAGCTGCTGGTCTGTCTGCCAGGGCTGACTGCTGGCCCTTGGAACAGGAGAGCAGCTGTCTGCCCGGACTTTGCTGTGGCGGCAACCCCGCGGCAGACAGCGGCAGCCCCGAGGCAGACAGCAGCAACCCCGCGGCAGATAGTGGCAGCCTCGCGGCAGCGGCTGCCAGCCCATTTGTACCCTGGGCCGCGCGGCCTTCAGGACTGGGTGGAAGCTGGCCTGTTTCCGCCAGTAGTCATTCTGCCTGGACACTGGGGTCCTGCTCCCTGGAAGGCAGCCACAGCCATGCCCGTCCTAACGCCGTTCCCTATTACCTGACGATCCATCTGAACTGCCGGCTCATTTCCGACCTGCCAGTTCTCGCACAAGTTATGGGATTGGCCTTCAAACTGCAGCTTCAGCTCCTCGCCACAGGCGACTGTGCGCCCAGCGCCCGTCACCGCAGGGCAGAGGCCCAGGGGCCGCTGCGGCACTCGCCGGGCTGGGCCTAGGCCTGGGCACGGCCTCCGAGGGTAAGGCAGAGAGCTTTTGCCAGGCAGCACGGGTGCACAGGCGCCGGCACAGGTGGGCAGACAGGGAGAACGGGCCTCAGGGCTGTGGGCTGGGCCGTGCTCCGACCTCACTGCCTCTCGTTTTGAGGCACTGAGTCCAGTGTTGGAGGAGGTGCCCCACTGCGCGCTGCCTTCTCCCCATGCCAGCAACGCCCCGGGGTGAGGAACTTGCTGTAGGAATGCCGCTCAGGATTTTCTGGCAGTTCGGAGGAGCGAGGAAGTCTGCACGAACTTGTCGTGCCAGCCCGGACCGCCAGGGAGGTGCAGGGAGGCAAGGGGGCTGGCCCACCAGGGCAGGAAGCCACACTCGGCCTGCCCCTTCTCACAGGCAAAGGCCAGGCGGCCATGGAGGCCCTGCTTCCACGTGGGCTGGGAAGTTCACCATGCCTCGCAGCCTCCACAGCTGCCTGAGGAGACACCAGGAGGGAAAGTGCTGCAGGTGCACACGAAACACAGCAAACGGCTGTCATGGTTCCAGGACTCTGAGGGGCCTGGCCCTGGCCCTCGGGAGGTTACAGCCCACTTGCAGAAGAGGCAACAGGAAGAGTCATTTGCGTACAGCTGAGTCTCTTGGCACGGAACTGCTCCTGAGGAAGTCCTCTTCCTGCGGCCACTTGGGGGAGGCCCTCAGTGGAGGGAGACAGGACCACTCCACGGCATGCCCTTCTCTCTGGAGGCCTGGCTTCCAGTGCTTAGATGGCTCTGCAGAGGAGCAGGAGGGGGCTCTTCACAACGGCTCACCTACCGGCCGGTTCTGTCACTGGGCTGCAGCCCCCGACAGGGCAGATTTACTCCAGCAGAAACCATGAAGCCCTGGCCCTTGGCTGCCTTGAGGTCTGGCTTGAAGCCCTGGTCCTTGGCTACCTTGATATCCAGCTTGAAGCCCTTGTCCTAGGCTGCCTTGAGGTCCAGCTTGAAGCCCTGGCCCTTTGGCTGCCTTGATGTCTGGCTTGAAGCCCTGGTCCTTGGCTGCCTTGAGGTCTGGCTTGAAGCCCTGGTCCTTTGCTGCCTTGAGGTCCAGCTTGAAGCCCTGTTCCTAGGCTGACTTGAGGTCCAGCTTGAAGCCCTGGCCCTTGGCTACCTTATTATCCAGTTTGAAGCCCTGACCCTTGGCTGCCTTGAGGTCCAGCTTGAAGCCCTGGCCCTTGGCTACCTTATTATCCAGCTTGAAGCCCTGACCCTTGCCTGCCTTGAGGTCCAGCTTGAAGCCCTGGTCCTAGGCTGCCTTGAGGTCTAGCTTGAAGCCCTGGCTCTTGGCTGCCTTGAGGTCCAGCTTGAAGCCCTGGCTCTTGGCTGCCTTGAGGTCCAGCTTGAAGCCCTGGTCCTAGGCTGCCTTGAGGTCCAGCTTGAAGCCCTGGTCCTAGGCTGCCTTGAGGTCCAACTTGAAGCCCTGGTCCTAGGCTGCCTTGAGGTCTAGCTTGAAGCCCTGGTCCTAGGCTGCCTTGAGGTCCAGCTTGAAGCCCTGGCTCTTGGCTGCCTTGAGGTCCAACTTGAAGCCCTGGTCCTAGGCTGCCTTGAGGTCCAGCTTGAAGCCCTGGCTCTTGGCTGCCTTGAGGTCCAGCTTGAAGCCCTGGTCCTAGGCTGCCTTGAGGTCCAGCTTGAAGCCCTGGCTCTTGGCTGCCTTGAGGTCCAGCTTGAAGCCCTGGTCCTAGGCTGCCTTGAGGTCCAGCTTGAAGCCCTGGTCCTAGGCTGCCTTGAGGTCCAACTTGAAGCCCTGGTCCTAGGCTGCCTTGAGGTCCAGCTTGAAGCCCTGGCTCTTGGCTGCCTTGAGGTCCAGCTTGAAGCCCTGGTCCTAGGCTGCCTTGAGGTCCAGCTTGAAGCCCTGGCTCTTGGCTGCCTTGAGGTCCAGCTTGAAGCCCTGGTCCTAGGCTGCCTTGAGGTCCAGCTTGAAGCCCTGGCTCTTGGCTGCCTTGAGGTCCAGCTTGAAGCCCTGGTCCTAGGCTGCCTTGAGGTCCAGCTTGAAGCCCTGGTCCTAGGCTGCCTTGAGGTCCAACTTGAAGCCCTGGTCCTTAGCTGCCTTGAGGTCCAACTTGAAGCCCTGGTCCTAGGCTGCCTTGAGGTCCAGCTTGAAGCCCTGGCTCTTGGCTGCCTTGAGGTCCAGCTTGAAGCCCTGGTCCTAGGCTGCCTTGAGGTCCAGCTTGAAGCCCTGGTCCTAGGCTGCCTTGAGGTCCAGCTTGAAGCCCTGGTCCTAGGCTGCCTTGAGGTCCAGCTTGAAGCCCTGGTCCTAGGCTGCCTTGAGGTCCTACACAGAGCTGCCTCTGTCCTGAATCCCATCAGAGCCATTCCTGGCAGCTGTGCAGGTACTGTGCATCGCGTCTGCCCATGTGTGAGTTGCCTCTCCTTCTGGGTCAGGCTGTTTACAGCATCTGCCGAGCACCATGCTGATGGAGTTGGTTTAGGGTCCACATTCCCAGCCGGCACCCTCAGGACTTGAGGTCAAGAAAGTATGCACGTGTCGAACCCTGGGGCACACAGCATCTTGAGTGACTCATTATGTTACATACAACAGACACTTAATAAATGTTGAGGAAAGAAAGGGAGGAAAGGAGTGTAGGAAGTGAAAAATTCAATACAAGCCAGGATATCGTGAATCCAGGAGTAAGTAATCAGGAAATTCGGAGACAGATCAGCACTGAGGATTGGGCAATTTATAGGAATATTCAGGAGAAAATCACAGTAAACCTCAAATTGTCTATCTAATCTTTAAAAATTAATTTTTAATTTTGAAGTAATAGGAGGCTTAATGTTGCAAAATTGCTACTTGGTATAAATTGGAAATTAGACTTTTTCACCCTTGACTTTAGGAATAATGGGGTTGAATTTTTTTGAATTAAGTAGACTCAGATTTGAGTTTCTTCTTAGGCATTTACTTTTCTATTGTGGAACTGGGGATTGAACCCAGCAGCACTCTCCACTAAGCTACGTCTCAACTCCAATAGCAATGTAGAATTTGTTTTAATTTACGGCTGGAGAGAAGACTAACGAACAAAGTGTGAGTCCTGGTGACCTGATGATGCCGCGGGCAGCCCCGCTGGCTGCGCTGGTGGGTCCTTCCCGCCACCTCCACCTGCCCCGCACCACCTGCTCAGACTCCCTCCCCACGGTCCTCGGGTGAGCAGGGCCCTTTCGCCAATCAGAGGTGTTACTGAAGCCGAGGTCCCGTGGTCCCTCGGAGACCTCCCAGTGCCACAGCCTCCTCCTGGCGTGGGGGACAAGCCTGAAGACCACGTCTCCTTCCTGCACTCACGTGGGTCCGCTCCCTGAAGACTAAAGCCCAAGTTGCGACTTCGGCAGTGACAGAGGTGGACGTAGGCCCTGCTCACAAAGCCGCTTCCCATGAGACTGGACAGCGTCAGTTCCTCCAGACGCCCTGCTGAGAGGCGAGGCTTGGGGTCATGCTGGCGAGGATGGAGCTGTGGATGGGCACTGCCCACTGCCCTGGGAGCTGAGTCGCAGCCCACTGAGGGCGCTCCGAGCACAGGCGTGGGGAGCAGGCCTGCTCTGGCTCATCCTTACGTCCCTGGTGTCCTGGTGCCCTGGTCCCTCGACTCCTGCTCGGGGAATATTTGTGTTTTAAATAGAAAAACTTTGAGTAAGCAAACGTGCAAAGAGAAGTCTGGAACTAAGCGTCCGCAGATGTTAGAGAAAGCCGAGCTACTTCCTAACAAACTGGAGAATGTTCTGCACTTGCCAATGGGGAGTGGAAAGAGAGTCGTGGGAGCTCAGGGTGCTGGGGGCTGGACCACAGCCCGGGGTAGGGGTGAGGTCCACGTTGGCTCCCGGGGATGCAGGTGCGGATCCTCTTAGACCTTTACCAACAAGTGCCCGTGGAAAGGCAGGTGAGTGCGCATGTGCAGGAAGGAGGGAAAGAGCAGGCCAAAGAGCAGGCCAAAGTGCAGGCATCTGCTCCCCGGGGCACTGCCATCCCTGTGCAGTACCGTCCTCCAGTGAGCAGTGGGACACGTGCCTGCTCACTGACCACACTCTGCCCCCTGCCATGAGCCTTCACTGAGAGGTCAGGGATGTGGTGCCTCGCTCTCTGTCCTGTGAACTGTCTACGTACATGCTTCTCAGACCTTGTCACCAATCCTCTGATCTATGTGGACCACTGTCCATATGGCTCCTTACTGCCTGTGAATCCATGGGCGTCCATCCCAGGCAATCTCTCCTTCTGATGGAGTGCTTGCCAGTTGAATCTGGGCACTGTGCTGTGGCAGCGTCTCCCCTCCCCGAGCCCACGGGTCAACGTGGACAGAAGCTCCCTGTGTGGGTCAGGAAGTATCCTACATCCCCTGCCAACCAGGCCAAACCAGAACAGGCCAAACTGTTCTGGGGCCCCGGAGGCGGGTGAGGGAGAGGGTCCTGCCTGAGCTGTGCACCAAAGATGCCGCCTTCCGCTCTGAAGGCTCCAGGCACACATGTGCACACGCTCACGCGCACGGCGCAGCCTCAGTGGTGTGCCCTCGGGGCCCAGGGTGAGGTGGTCTACGCTCTCCACAGCCCAGGAAGCTGGGATCCTTTTCTCGTGGGGACATTGATTATTTGGGGAAGAGGGCATGGTTTGCACAGTCCCGGGGTTGACAATGTGATTCCTGTGGGGCTTTGTCGGGGCCCACACAGCCTGGCACTCCTGGGAACGTACCAGGCCGTCTAGGGATACACCCTGCGTTAGCTTGCGTGCAGTTTGGAACTGTACATCCTGATTTGATCAAAATGGATAGCTCCCAGGCTACTCCGTAAGTGAACACGGCACTCTCAAAGGTTCCCTATTCTGTCTCCAAAACCCAAATGGGCCCTAAAAGTTTTGTCTTTTAGGGTGATAAGTAGCAATGTGTCTTACTACTTTGGGGTGTCTTGACACTGTTCTCGAAAGCTAGAACCTGGACGTGTTCATGAGACCCGGCTGTTTCCCCAGGGCTTGGCTCCATCATCCAACACAACTGGTGTTGGTGACTTCTAGGTACCTCAGTATGTCTGAGGGCATAGTTGGTGGAAGATTTTTACCATCCGTCAATATCTGCCTCTGTCCATCTGTAGCTGCATGGACAAGCAGAGCACAAGTCCAGGGAAGGATTGCTAAAGGGTTCAGAGATGTCCAGAGAGTCCTTCCATTTTAAATAGAAACGCACGTTATCAGGTGAGCCTCTGGTGAGATAGCCTGGCCAGTGTGGAGCATGGTTGGACATGACCACACGGACCAGAACCTGGATCCTGGGCCTTTATGAGAGGAGGTGATGGATGGATCTGAGAGATGTTGGTCATCACCATCGGGTGTTATTCTAAGTGCTGGGTAGTGGGAGGAACAGGCGGGGTCCTTCCAGGAAGTCTGCCGTGGTGGAAGAGACACGGCAGAATGGAACAGCCCAGGTGGGTGGTCCTCCAAGGATGGGGTTACTGGCTGGCCCACCGGAAGTCGAGAACCCCCTAAGTGGCACCTTCATCTGGGACGCTTCGAGCATCAGGCTTGGCAGAACCCTGCAGTGCCAGCCGTGCACTCTGGTGGCCACCGTTAGCAACAGGTGATGAAGGATGGGTTGCACGGAAGGTGCCTGCTCTCACGCCATCTTAAGCCTCACCATGGTAAGTCAGAGCATCCTGAGTCAGGACTCTCTGCAGCTGCACAAATCACAACTGCACTGCAAATACGAGGAGCCCCAAGCCACAGCGCCTGCCAGGAAAGGGCACCTCTCCCCGCCAGATCGAGGGTGCTGTGCCTGAATGCACGGGGCTGGAAGCAAACCCCGGGCCCGGGAGCTAGTGCTGGAGGGAAGGAGGAGGGCAGATCAGGCAGGAGACTGTTGTCGCCCTCCTGCAAAAGGGACATTGAGGAAGAAGGAGGAGGACAGTGCCAGCAGCCAGGGCTTAGCTGGGTCCTGGCCCCGGAGGGAGGAGGGGAAAGAAGCCCTGCCGGCAGCGGTTCCGGTTCCTCTCGGCCTTGGGGAAGCGGGGGATACTGTGCAGGAGGGCGTGGAGAGCTGTGTGAGATGGGCTGGACTCAGCTGGGGCTGGGCAGGAGGGGAGGGCAGAGGCGCCTAGAGGAGGCGTCCCAAGGACTTCTTTCCTTTTCTGTGGGGATGGGCGGTGCTGGGCAAACCCTGGCCTGCTAGGCAGGGCTCTTCCTTGGAGCTGTGCCCGCCTCCTGAGACTCCTTTGCAGATGGAGGTAGGGGATCCTCTTAGGCCTCGCCTCCCAGGCTGTGAAGGACGGCGGGCGTCACTGAGAAGCTGCGGTTTGTCAGCTTCCGACGGCATCAGAACCAAGTGGTAGGCGGCCAGAAGTCAGCAAGGGGAGTCGGGAGCGTGGCAGACGTGAGCTGGCCACGGGACTGACCTGCCAGCATGGCTCTACCAGAGCGGTTCCTCTGGATCATGAGCAAGAGCATCAGAGCCCTGGAAAGCTGCACTGTGAAGCGCTAGCTCTACAGGTGACATTCGGATGATTCACAGGGGTTTTGACCTCATGGTTGTATTGCTTATTGGTAATTAATAAGCTTAATTTTTTAGAACAGTTATAGCTTTAAAGAAAAGTCAAGTGAAAACTGTGGGCTGCCGGTATCCCCATCCCATCCCACGGTTTCCACTCCTCTGAATATGCTGAATTGGCGCAGGACGGCTCTCGTCGTGAGAAACTAGCTTACGCGACTGTGTCTGCAGCCACGTGGGCGTTGGCCAGTGCCACGTGTCCGCAAGTGGATACAGTGCACCCTGATTTCACCCGTCGGAAGACCCTGTGTCCTCCCGGCTTCCCTCCGTGGCCCTCCCGGCACCCTGGGGCAGCTCCTCCCCACACCCCCTCGGCGCTCTGGGCACTTCTGACCTCTCAGGGTCCCCTAGTTTTGTGCGTTTTGAGTGTCATGAAGGTGGAATCGCAGTGTGTGCCTTTTCACTTGGCAGCTCGCACTGAGTGAACCTCTGTGTCCTGGGGTCCGTGGCTCATTCTGGTTCAGTGCCGAGTGCACACCCGTCGGGAAGGTGCGCTCATCCCTTCGCCTACTGAGGAACGCGTGGATGCCGCACGTCTTAGCGGTCATAGAGGGAGCTGCCCTGGCTCCTGTGCCTGTTTCCATGTAGACCTGCCTTTTGCCTGGGTAAACACCGGGCACACTTTCTGGATCTCACTGGTGAGGGTGTTTCTGAGTTTTGCGCCACGCCAGCCTCTTCCGAGGTGGCTCCACCGGTCTGCCTTCCTGCGTTGGAGTGAGGGCGCCCTTCCTCCTCATGCCTCCAGCATGGGTCCTGGCGCTTCTCCACTGCACCCACTCCAGAGGGCCTGTCCTGAGAGCGCACACGCTGCTCGTCTGCGGTTCCCTGTTGGAATAAGCTGTTTAGCATCCATTTTTATGATTATTTGCCATTCGTTGAAGCTAGGTGACTATTCAGTCTTCTTGGCCTCTTCTTACTGGTTGTCATGTTTCTTATTGCTAACTTTTAAATATTCTTTGTATATTTTGGATATCAATAGTATAAGATAGATGCCTTGCAGAGATTTTTCTCAGTGTCAGCTTGCCTTTTTCTGTTCTTAAGAGTACTTTTACAGAGCAGAAGCTACTTTAATGAATCTCAATTTCTCTTATTTTTTTTTCTTTCATGGATCATGTTTTTGGTGTCACAATTACATTTTTAAATATATCTCAAGTAATTTGGTTTGAAAAGAGTTCTCCTTCAGTGTTATAATCTTAATTTATGTTTATTTTGACAAGATTAGAAATAGATAAATATGTATGTAATTTTTTTAAAACAGCAAACCCAATTCTAGTTATGTATGTATCTTTTGGTTGTTTTGGTGAATTCATATTGGGTTTCTTTTTGCTGCTGCTGCTGATGCTGATGACACTGATGATGATAGTGAGGATGATGGTGGTGATGATGGTGATGGTGGTATTGATGGTAATAATGGTCGTGATGATGATGGTGGTATGGTAATGGTGTTAATGATGGTGGTGTTGATGATGGTGTTGATGGTGATGGTATTGATGGTGATGATGGTAATGGTGTTGATGGTGTTGATGGTGATGTTGGTGGTGATGGTAGTGGTGTTGATGATGGTGGTGATGATGGTGTTGATGGTTATGGTGATGATGATGGTAGTGGTGTTGATGATGGTTGGTGATGGTAGTGTTGATGATAGTGTTGATGATGGTATTGATGGTGATGATGGTAGTGGTGTTGATGGTGATGATGGTGGTGATGGTAGTGTTGTTGATGTTTGATGATGGTGATAGTGGTGTTGATGATGGTGTTGATGGTGATGGTGATGGTGATGATGATGGTAGTGGTGTTGATGATGGTTGGTGATGGTGGTGTTGATGATAGTGTTGATGATGGTGTTGATGATGGTATTGATGGTGATGATGGTAGTGGTGTTGATGATGGTATTGATGGTGATGATGGTAGTGGTGTTGATGGTGTTGATGGTGATGATGTTGGTGACGGTGATGGTGTTGATGACGGTGATGGTAGTGGTGGTGATGATGGTTGGTGATGATGGTGATGGTGGTATTGATGATGGTGGTAATGATAGTGTTGGTGTTGATGGTGATGGTGATGATGGTGGCGATGGTAGTGGTGATGGTGAGTGTGATAATGTGGTAGTGGGTGATGTTATTGATGATGATGATGTTGATGACATTGTTGATATTGTTATAGTGATGATGATGAGGTCATTTGATAATGTGATGATGATATTTCTTGAGGGTGATGATGATGATGCTGTTGATGATGACGATGATATTGCTGTTGCTGGGGTTGTGCTGTTAGTATCAAACGTGTCTTGGCAGAAATATGTCACACTATTCTTGCCTTTGCCAACTAATGCTTCAAATCTAGTGAGCTAAAGGGAAATGATTTGAATACAAAATTATTGGTTTGCATCAGTTTCTGCATTAGCCCAGTCAGCTGGTCAGAGACTTGGCTAGTACAGCATGCCATCAATAACCCCAACATGAGAAGTCATGAATGTTTTCATTTTAAACCTGGGTCCTATTGCTTTTCAGAGTTGTGTCCTAGAATTGCTACTTACTGGGTTTTACTTATGTTTTTCTTATTTACAGCACTGCCTGTTTCCAGGCCTTGACGTTCCCCAGCCTCTGCATGTGGAGGACTGTGCATCTCTTCACAGAGACAGCTGTGGAGCTCACCACTGTACTCTGAGGTTTGCTAACATGAAACTGTCTCCTCAAAGACTGCTTTCTGAGCAGTCCTGTGAACACCACTTCTGCCTCGGATCCTTTTCTCTGGGTTTTCTTCAGTCCACTCTTTCTGTTCAGAGTCATGTCACTTTCTGCCTATGTGCTTGGGGTCTGCATCTTCCTGTGTGTCATTTCCTGGAGGGTGGGGCTTGCCTGGCCTGGTGTAGCTGCCCTGCTTGGTCTGCTGCGGATTTTTCAAGTGAACCCAAACACCTGTGAGCAAATACTTTGACAAATGCCTTCAGTGGCTTATAAATATGCTGCTGACCCCTACTGTTTATGAATTTTGTTTTGGGGAAGATTATAACACTAGTAGTACTTAAGGTTTCTAGTTGGTTCTGTTGTCGTCCTTGTGCATAGGCTGGGCACATGCTCTTTTTATGCTTTGTAGTTAAAGAAAGTGTAGCTCAGAAGGTCTTCTTTGGGGTGTGGAGTAATTTCTTTCTTGGGGGGCACTGGGGATTTAACTCAGGGGCACTTGGTCACTCACTAAGCCATATTCCCCAGCCATATTTTGTATTTTATTTAGAGATAGGGTCTTACTGAGTTCTTTAGCACCTCACTTTTGCTGAGGCTGGTTTTGAACTCGCAATCCTCCTGACACAGCTTCCCAAGCCCCTGGGATTTCAGATGTGCACCTCCATGACCAGTTGAGTAATTTCTTAATACAATGCTACTTCTTTCTTAGTTAATGTAAAATTCAAAAACAGAAGAATATAAATAAGTCATGGAAAATCTACACCAGTTTTTCAACATATGTGATGTGCCTAGGGCAGAGACCAATGCTTCCATTACCAAGAAAACTTGAAAATCCACTGATATGGATTAACCATGTGGTAACTGTAGGCAGGTAGGGTATGCTAGAGGATGTAGGTCACTGGGTGTGTGCTTTGGGGTTTAAATTTAATCCCTGGTGAGTAGAACTTTTTCTCTGTCTCCTGGTTGTCACATTCTGAGCTGCTTTTCTCCACTATGCCCTTCTGCCATGATGTTTTGCCTCACCTGGGTCACAACAAAAACAATAGCAGAAACTGACCAAAACTCAGGTGGTGGCATGGATATTGAATTTAGCCAAGTTTACTCTGCTAATCAGGATCAAACATTTGAAAAGGTTGCAATTTGGCTAGAAATGTGCTTGTAGAATGGAGACTAAGGAAGGTGTGGTTGTTCAAGAGATCGTAGCCACTAAAGAGATGTTAAGCACTTTAGCCAGAAAGAATATAAAGATGGCCTGAGGTCATTTCAGGAATTAGCAAGACCATACTCACTACAAGTTCTAGGGAGGAAAAGTAAAAATTTCTTTGAGAAGAGACCACTGGGGCACTCTGCTTGCACAAGGATGTCCTAGGAAGTTGTTTCACCATGCTCTGCCACCCAGTCACTCAGAGGCTGCTAAGCCATGGTCCCTGGAGGCTTGGGTACTGCCTGAGATGGCGGTAGATCTTGGTTTCAACCACATGGTGCTCCTTCTGCAGGATGGCAGATGCTGAAGGTAGGTGGTCATGAAGGTTTCCACTGGGATTTCAGAGGAAGGCCTGGGGGAGGCAGGAGAAGTACAGCCCTAATGGCAGCTCCTGAGAGAGCAGTGTGAGGAGGTAAGAGGAGGAAGCTGAAACTGCAGTGGAGACCCCCCGCAGATGAAGAGATGCCAGCATCATGGAATGTCTGCCAAGGAAAGCTACATAAATTTAGCAGAACAAGCCAACAGAGAGGCCATGAGGGCTGCAACCAGCAAAGCCATAGGGGAAAAGCTACATAAACCCTTTGGAGAGATCATGACGCCACATGCCCCAGATACTAGATGTGAGCTACAGGACCTGTTTGTTCAGCTGCACTTGGGTCTTGATTTGGTCCCACTCCTTCTTTCTATGTCCTTATTTCTCCCTTTTGGAATGGAAATGTTTACTCTGTTCTATTATACATTGGATACATGGAACCTGCTTTTGATCTTTACAGGAGAAAAGGGCTAAGAATTTATCTCAAGTCTCAGTGATCTTGAACTTAGATTTTGTGCAATGCTGGAATTGTTAAGAGCATGGGGACTCTCAGAAATGAATTGAGATGGGCCCGAGCCCTTTGGGAGCCAGGGACAGAATGTCATGGTTTAGATAGCTGGTGTCCCCCAGAGCTCCTATGTGAGACGATGCAAGAAGGTTTAGAGGTGAAAGGATTGGGTTATGAGAGCCTTTACCTAATGGGTGCATTCCTGTTGACAGGAATCCACTGGATGGTGACTACAGTCAGGTGGGTGTGGTGGGAGGAAGTAGGTCACTGGGGGCATGCTTTGGGGTCTGTATCTTGTCCTTGGTCAACAGAACTCGCTGTGTCCTAGTTCCCACGTCCTGAGCTGCTTTCCTCCCCACACCCTCTGCCTTGTGTTCTGCCTCACCTCTGAAATGAGAGTCAGAATAGATGTCTCCTCCTCTGCACTGTCCTTCTCAGGTCGTTTGGTCACAGTGAGGAAGGGTAGACTATAACAGTATTGTGTCTCTTACAGGCTTATTCCAGAGCAACAGGTAGAGAACAGTTATTGAAAAGGCCCAATATAGGAAAACAAAACACAATACAACGAAGGGCAGCAGTTCCCCTTTGTTAAGCAAGTCTTTCACAAATTTATTTGATCTGTTCTACTTAAAAGCACGTGAGTGTTCCTTGGATTCAGTGTTGGAAAGACTAACCTTCGGTAAATGTTGCTTTGCCCTTGTTAACTTGTAGAGAAAACAGAAGCCAATGTTAGTTCAGATAGTCTCTAGGCTGATGATAATTGTTGTTGGCAATACTCCATTATAGCTTGATTGGTCCTAGCTCATGATATAGTCTCTTTATTTGAACATTAAACCAAAGCAAATATATATATAGGGCATAGTATGAATCCCTGGTTTTTGTTCTGATTCCCTATTTGAAGTGTGAATTGGAGGAAATCTGAAATCAGGTGCAGCTTTCTTTGGGAGTCCACTCTGTAAAACATGGAGGTTGTCTGGATGGAAACCCTTTCCACAGCGCCTCTGAAGAGGTCACATTTCACCCCGAGCACACGACTCCTGCAGAGAGGCCGTCTCTACCTCAGCCTCTGAACACCTTTCTCTTCTGCTCATGGTGAATGGCAGCATCCGTCCACTGTGGTGTTCTGGACACGTTCTGACCTGCCCCGAGCCTGTCTTCCCTGGAACGCTTCCCGAGAGTAGACAGCGCTCCATACGGTACTCAGCACCTGCAGAGGGCCCGGGTGTGGGAGGGGCTCAGTGAGCGCTCACAGCAGGGCCCAGACCCGAGCAGCTGGGCATCGGCTCACGGCGCAGTGGCACCTCGACTCTCCCACAGTGAATGAGAACAGTCTAAAGTCGTCCGCCCTGGCAAAGCAGTCGGCTTTGTGCAGGGCCTGTGGCTGTCCGGGTGGCTCGCGGACTTGGTCCTGGGTCACTGGGTTCAGCCCACTGCAAACGTTGCTCTGGGGGCCACGAGAGGCTTACTGCATTGTCCAGCAACTATAGCAGTTCAGCTTCCGACCCTGCCCTGAGGGGTTCGGGCTTTCAGAGTCATTGTCCCTCACCTGCCGGCCACCACTTGGTTAGCCCTATGCTGGGGCGATGGGCTCTGAATAGGTTCATCTGGGGGAATTTAAATCTGTTTCATGAACTCTACAGATGGTCAATGAATAGTCCCAAATCGTGACTATCTTTTAAGTGAAAGGATATTAAACAACAAACTTGCCAAAAATGACTTTGATTCAATGACATCAGAACACATTTATCAGACTGTTCAAATTGCGTCTATTTTTTAATCAGCCAGGGGTATCAATAACCAAGAAGAACCGTCTCTCTATTCCAAATGGAAAACCTGATGTGCTGTGGGGAGGCCCGTGAGGCAGGCGCGTCTGTGAGGTGGGACTGACGAGTGAGGCGCGTCCACGCGAGTGCAGGGTTTCGCAAGGGCAGCATAATGAGACGCAACCTGCAGCTCACCCGGGTGAGCGCGAGCCAGGGTTCTAGTGTTTCCTAGCCATGTGCAACTCTCACTGCTGCCAGCTTTAAAAATACGACTTCCTCACAAAGAAGGCCCTTCCACTCTGCCATCGCTCCCTGCTGGGCAAGGTCTGGGTGCCCGGCTCCAGGCAGTGATGTGTGCACCTGTGTCTCTGTGATGCACTGCCCCGCGTGTCCTCGGGGACGGCACCGTACTGTGCCACACACCTTTGTAGCTGGCTTCTTGTGCTTGGCTGGTTTTCAGGCTCATCCACAGGAGGCAGATGTCAGCTCTTCATTTCTTTTCACGGCCGAGTGATATTCCGCTGCATGGCAGTGGCACATTCTTCATTCGCTTGCCAAATAGCGAACTTCCTTTGTTTCTGCCTTTTGGAATAACGCTGCTGTGAACGTCGGTGTGGCAGTTGGTATGCACGTGTGCTTTTGCCTCTCATGGTACTTACCTGGGAGAATTGCTGGGTCATGTGGTAGCTACCTCTGTGTTTGTCACAT
The DNA here is from genome assembly GCF_902686445.1 of Sciurus carolinensis. Lineage (NCBI taxonomy): Eukaryota > Metazoa > Chordata > Mammalia > Rodentia > Sciuridae > Sciurus > Sciurus carolinensis. The sequence goes on from NC_062225.1 coordinate 93,535,770, forward strand.
GAGGAAATGCACGGGTGTTTCCCAAAGCTGCTGCACCGTTGTTCATCTGCTCTAGCTGTGTGCCAGGGCGTGGGCTCTGACCGTCCACAAGCTTACTGATAGTTCTTCCTCTAGTTTTTCAGGTCTAGCCATCCTGTTGGATGGAAGTGCTATCTCACTGTGGAGTGCTTGGCTCTAACTCATGATTAACAACGTCCCAAACCCTCGTCTGTGTGCATTGCTCATTTGCATGTCTAATACCAGCATCCTTACCTGCAAGATGGGAGGGGGTTGGAGAATCACAAGACAGGTGGAGTCGGGGAATCCTAGGCAGTCCCTGGCTTGTGAGTCTGTATCCAGCTGTCTGTCAGAATTCTCTGTCTCCACCTGTCTTGTGATTCTCTGTCTCCACCTATCTTGTGATTCTTCATCTCCACCTGTCTTGTGATTCTCTGTATCCACCTGTCTGGTAGAAGTCTCTGTCTCCACCTGTCTTGTGATTCTTCATCTCCACCTGTCTCCTGATTCTCTGTCTCCACTTGTCTTGTGATTCTTCATCTCCACCTGTCTGTTGTGATTCTCCATCTCCACCTGTCTCCTGATTCTCCGTCTCCACCTGTCTTGTGATTCTTCGTCTCCACCTGTCTGTTGTGATTCTGTCTCCACCTGTCTTGTGAGTCTCCATCTCTACCTGTCTCCTGATTTATCTCCACCTGTCTTGTGATTCTCCGTCTCCACCTGTGCTGTGGCTCTGTGTCCACTGTGGGTCATGATTCTCCATCTGTGCTGTGGCTCTGTGTCCACTGTGGTCAGGATTCTCCGTCTCCACCTGTGCTGCGGCTCTGTGTCCACTGTGGTTCAGGATTCTCTGTCTCCGCCTGTGCTGCGGCTCTGTGTCCACTGTGGGTCATGATTCTCCATCTGTGCTGTGGCTCTGTGTCCACTGTGGTCAGGATTCTCCGTCTCTGCCTGTGCTACGGCTCTGTGTCCACTGTGGGTCAGGATTCTCTGTCTCCATCTGTGCTGTGGCTCTGTGTCCACTGTGGGTCATGATTCTCCATCTGTGCTGTGGCTCTGTGTTCACTGTGGTCAGGATTCTCCGTCTCCACCTGTGCTGTGGCTCTGTGTCCACTGTGGTCAGGATTCTTCGTCTCCGCCTGGGCTGTGACTCAGTGTCCACCGTGGGTCAAGATTCTCCGTCTCTGCCTGGGCTGTGGCTCAGTGTCCACCGTGGGTCAGAATCTCCGTCTCCGCTGTCCAGCTCTCCACTTTGGAGTGGCAGTTTTCCCTGTTGCATCAGCTTTTTTTGACCAGTGACTAAATCTAGAAACAGTCCCATCTTCTCAGGGCCTTTGCGTATCTGTCCCTGAGGAGCAGGAAGCACGTTACCACGCTGGCCCAGGAGTCCAGCAGGCACAGAGCCTGTTCTCCCTGGAGTAGGGATAGGTGGAGAGGGGCTGCAGAGAGCGGATGAGAGGTGCGAGAGGCGTCAGTCAGACCTGTAGACAAGAGTGTTGTGGCCGTCGAGCTGGAAGCTGGTCTGGGCCCTTCCTTGTCCTCTGCCCCAACTTCCTTCAAAACAGACAAGTCCGTGTCAAACAGTGGTGCTTCTAGAGCCCGGGGCAGCCTGTCCTGGGGTGCCCTCCTCTCGTACCCTCTCCGTGGGGCATGCATGGATTGAGAAGGCTTGTTCATTCCTATCAAATCAACCCACCTCACAACCGCACCTCTGAGGAAGTAACCGATGATCAGCGTCCCCTGATGCTCCGCCAGAGCCTGGGCTGTGTCCTGAGGTGGCGTCTCCCGGTGGCTACTCTGGACCAGTTTTCAAATTGAGACTTACGGTCTCAGGAAGAAATAGGAATAGGTTACAGTTTGAGGAAATCTAAGAACAAAGAAAGGTTAAGTGCTATTTCAGTAATCTAGAAAATTTTAAATGGTCTGCGCCAAAACTATTCACCAATAAAAGGCTTAAGTAAAATGTGAGAGATACACACTGAATCAATAAATATATGAAAAAATTTTAACATCACTAGCAATTAGAGAAATGAAAATCAAAACTACTCTAAGATTTCACCTCACTATAGTCAGAATGGCAATGATCCAGAATTCAAGCAACAATAAGTGTTGGAGAGGGTGTGGGCAATAAGGTCCACTCACACATTGCTGGTAAGATTGCAAATTGGTGCAGCCATGATGGAGAGCAGAAGGGAGATTCCTCAGAAAACTTGGAATGGAACCACCACTTGACCCAGCTATCCCACTCCTCAGTTTGTACTCAAAGGACTTAAAATCTACGGTGCACACTACAGTGACACAGCCACATCAATGTTTATAGCAGCTCAATTCACAATAACTAAGCTACGGAACCAACCTAGGTGCCCTTCAACAGATGAATGGATAAAGAAAATGTGAGATATGTATTATATATATACATATATCATGTGAATATTACTCAGTTTTAGAGAAAATAAAATTATGGCATTTGCCTGTAAATGGATGGAACTGGAGAATATCATGCTAAGCAAAATAAGCCAAACCCTACAATCAGAAAAATGAGAAGTTATATTCCATTTATATACAATTTATCAAAATGCATAAATGCATTCTACTGAGAACGAATAAAAAAGTCTTAAAGAATGAAAACCTAGGTCGTGTGCACAGGCACATACTGACTCCAGCTTGAAAGGCCAGTGCCGGAGGCCTGTCCCCTGAGGGTCAAGCCCGCTTCACCGATAGGCCTCGAGCCCTCAGGACGCAGCCCTGGGGGAGACCAGGGTGCAGCACACCCCTGAGGAACAAAGACCCCGCTGGTTTTGCTTCTCTCATTTTCTGGTTAAATTAGAATTATCAGGAAACTTTTGTCTCAGCTATTCTAAACACTTTATAAATCACAAAACATCTCAAGTTAAGAAGTAAGTTTTTTTAGTCATCATACTGATTTGGGAAAAATTTGAGGCAACCAAAATACTAACGCAGCGCTGGGTGCACATCAGCCTTATGGACCACCCAGGATGGTGCACTCGTGTTGCCGCCCGCGTGGGTGACAACCCAGGTTTTCTCCTAGGTGTGTGTCCAACAGAAACGCCCGAAAGGTACTCACGGGAGCAACCACGGCTCTGCGGCTGTGAGGCTGAACCGGGGCCAGCCAGCGTCCACCAGCCCTGCAACGGCCAGTGTGCTGGGTCGTGTGCACAGGCGTGACGTGCCCTGATGGACATGTGACACGGGCATCAGAGTGGTGGACTGCTGCTCTACCCAACAAAAGAATCCGAACCACAGTGTACGTCACAGGAACCCGGCCCAGGAGACAGGCCTCTGTTCTACTCACGTGAAATCGAAGGCAGGCCGCACGGAGCCGCGGGAGCACAGGTCAGCACCCCAGCTTCCCCGGGCACTGACTGCATGGCTTGGACTCTAAGGACAGCAGGTCGTGAGGGGCACGTGCAGATGGAAGGTCACATGGGGTTCGGTGCCCGTCTCCACCATCAAGTATTTCTTTTCAGAAGATGGCAGTTCTCCCAGAAGGTACGTCGGCCCTGTCCCAAGCCCAGAGGGTGATGTTGTAATTGACTGTGTTCTTGGCTGTGAAACCCACGTGAACCAACCCTGTTCCCTCGGCTACCTCCTGAGTGCCCAGTGCTCTGCAGGGTCCAGTCTCAGCTGCGCTGCACCCTGGACCTGCCACAGCACCATGTCCAGCACCAAGTCCCCAGCATTGCCTGGCGGCTGGGCAAGGTGCTCTCGAGTGCGGGGTCAGCTTTCCAAAACGCACAGGGGTCTCTGTCTGGGGCACCTCTCTGTGGTAGGGGGCGAGGCGCCCTAACCTGTCCTTTATCTTGGATATGCTGCCGTCAGCACTGGGTCCCCAGGAGTCTCGCTCCTGACGCCGTGGAGGCTGCGTCTGCACACTCGAGTGTGTGTGCGAGGCCTCCTCATCCTACGGTGGACTCCTTGCTGGCCCAAGGAGCCTGGCTCCGTGGCGCTTGACGGGACTGAGGCTGGCATGGTACAGCTGCCCTTGTCGCAGTGCCCACGCAAGGTGGGAGAGGTGGTGCAGCCCTGAGGGAACGTCGGGGCCTGTGCTGTGCCAGCTTCCCTTGGAAACAGCCTGTCTGAGGCTGGGGCTTGAACGCTGGCTCCTCCGAAGCTCATGCAGAGGCTCGAGTGCCATCAGCACAGCACCGAGAGCCGGGCCCTTTGAGAGGTGACGAGGCCTCACAGGCAGGATCGGCAGCCGTACTGAAGATTGAGCTCAGCCCCTCCTGCTCCCTCCGCCTCGGGCCCTTTCACCTTTGGGCCTAAAGATGCAGCAGTCAGGACTTCCCAGATGTTGACCCTCAGTCTGGAACTTCCCAGAGTGTCCAGCTGATAGACTTCTACCAATTATAAATTACTCCTTCTCAGGTGGTTTGTTATAGCAGCGCAGAACGGACTAAGACACTCCTGTGCTTTCTGGTAGAGATGGGAGACCCCTGCTGAGTGCCGGCCTTGGGATGTGCCTAGTCATGTTGACTGGCTCTGGCACTGCACTGTGGAGGGACTCAGCCTGCCCACGCTGGTGCCTTGTCTTCCAGCACTGACCTGGCTTCTCCAGGTCCAGACTGGCGGATTAAATGGGATCTCTACCTGACGCTGAGGCCCCTTAGTGAGGCAGTGACCCTGCCATCCTGGGGAGAGAGTGCGTTCGTTTACTGGGTCACCTTGGATGTGGGCAGGGCATTTTCAGCATCCTAAGGTTTGGTTTTCTTCTGAGTCTCTGATCCCACATGCCAAAGCCCAGCGTCGGGTCGCACCAGCAGTCCAGTGTCTCCCAAGTAGCTACTGGGCAACCTGGAAAGCAGTAACGCGGAGAGTCTTCAGATCCAAGGGCCCACTGCAAGCTGGACTCGGGCCAGGCTGTTACCCAACCCGGGCCTCCGACTCTGACAGAAGAGCACAGCAGCTGCAGGTCAGGTGCGCTTGTAGCTCTGAGCCCAGACTTACAGGAACCTTTGGGCGGCCCCTTTCCCAGGCGTGCAGGGCCCCAGGGAGACAGCAAACAGCCCCCTGGGAAGGGCCAGTGCACACACTCGCCATTGTGCCTCCAGGTCCTTCTGAGAACACGTCGCTTCTTCAGTCAGTGGTTCTTGGGTCCTAAGCTGGCTCCTGTGCAGACTGCCCAGGGAGGCTGAGCTCAGCCTCTGCCCGTGGCCTCCAAGAGGAAGCAGCCAGCCGAGCAAGCATGGACTGGCAGGCTGCTCTGTCCCCGGGCTGCTGTGTTCTACGCCTTCCTCAGAGATCTGACGGAGGCCTGCTGGGCGCCATGCTGGGTGACAGTTCCCGTGGGCGCACAACCAGGAGCTGCTGCTCCTCGTGGGTGACTCTGGCCTTACTTTTTGAGGAGCCTTCGGCGGAGCCTGAGCCAGCTGCTGCCCCCTCAGTAGTGTGCACAGCCCTCTTCTCCACACCTCAACGGCACCCTTAGCTTTCGCCTGTCGCTCGCAGGTGTCCTGACGCAGGAGCGGTTTCCATCATGGTCTCGACTTGCGTTTCGCTGGCAACTGCAACTTCTCGTGCCTTGCTGTGCTATCGCTGCCACTTGTGTGTCCTGAAGAGCGTCTGCTGGGCCCGGGGCCTCTCCTCAGCCCAGCACCGTGGCAGCTGGTGCCCTGGTAAGGCGAGCTCCTGACGTGTCCTGTGGTTCGGAAAGTTTCCTCCTGCCCGGGTCTGCTGCTCCTGGGGGCCTAATGTGCCCGCTGCTTGTTTCTGTTTTGTGGCCTGGGCTTTGGTGTCATATCCTCGGCAAGTGGCCTTTCAGATCTCCCACGTAAATCTTCCATCCATTCTGAGTCCGGGCTTTTGGGTGTGGTGTGAGACAAGGGTCTGATTTCACCGTCACTAAGTAATACACTATTCAAAGCAGAAGACACCCGAAGGTCCAAGGTGCCCAGGGGAGAGCTAGTCTGTGAGGACAGGGCCACGCGGGCGGCAGAGAGCCTCAGCTCCTTGAGCAGGGAGCCTGTCAGGCCGTCGGGGCGCTGTTGGGTGTGTAGCTGTTGTTCACACAAACAGCAGGACAGTTTAGAAGTGGGCGGTTTCATAACCAGGGAAACAGAGCAGCAATGAACACAGGTACTCCTGTGAGAGAGACCAAGGGAAAAGAGGGAAACGTGGAGAACAGAAACCAAGATCCTACAGATAAGCCCCCACGTGCCAGTCACCACGTAAAGATCAAAGTCCTGACGTCGGCCGGGGAGCCCCAGGTGAGTCTCAAAACACTTCACGTGGGCATCACGAGACTCACGAGGAACCTGACGGGGACAGAGAGAGAGGTGGCATCAGAGCGTGAGCCGGCAGGCCTCTGTGGAGACAGGCCACCCCGGGAAGCACAGCCAGGGGCCCCGGGGCCGCGCCCGTCGCTGAAGCCACAGGAAGCTCAGACTTAGACGCTCCTAAAACTGAGCGATGAGAGAACGTACAGACAAACGGAAGAAGCTGGGCCCCAGCAGATGAGAGGACGTACAGACAAACGGAAGAAGCTGGGCCCCAGCAGATGAGAGGACGTACAGACAAACGGAAGAAGCTGGGCGCCAGCAGATGAGAGGACGTACAGACAAACGGAAGAAGCTGGGCCCCAGCAGATGAGAGGACGTACAGACAAACGGAAGAAGCTGGGCCCCAGCAGATGGGAGGACGTACAGACAAACGGAAGAAGCTGGACCCCAGCAGGCATTTTGTCACTCTAAGACTTGGGCCGATCTTGCGAGCCAGGAAAAAGATCTCTGTACAAGGTCAGTCAGATCCACCTGAGGCTGACCGTTGGGTGTGCCCTGGATTGTGCATGTGCAGAACTTTGAGCAGGAAAGAGGTCTCAGCACTACCCAGGGAATCAATATCATTTACACCACACACCTGGACCACATCTAACAGAATTAACGTTCGGTCATCAGAAAGTACAGAGAAAACAGCCTTCTCGACATGCGCAAGGTTCAAAACCATTGTCACGGTGTGCGGAGATCAGGGTGCACCACAGTGAAAGCCGGCGGAAGCCGTCCTGGGGCCTGCAGCCCGAATCACCTCAGAGCGGTCCTCCCGCCAAGAGCCTGATCGCGGCACTGGTTTGCTCGGGTTCAACTGCCTTTGGGGCACCTTTCCACCCGGCCCCGCAGCCCCTTCAGTACCACCCCCACCTGGGACCTCCAGAAGGTGGCGTACCCCGTCCTGCCCACCAGCAGGGCCCTGCTGCAGAGTCAGCCTGTAGCCTTCTCCTAGAGCCCACTTCCAGGCCCTTCTCCTACCCTCCAAGAGCCCAGGCCCCTCCTGAGTAAGCCCCTGGACCCTGGTGTCCACAGCACGCCCTCCTGCTCTGTTGTCCTCTTTCTCAAGAGCCTGCTCCTCCCCACTGCTCTGGTCCCAGCCCCACACCTGGCACAGAGCTGGACACACGTGGGCACTTGAAGGAAGCGCTGGTCGAGCGCGTGAGTCTGAAGGAGTGCTGGACCAGACTCTGACCAGGTCAGTCCAAAGGCTGACTGGTGGAGGTGCCTGCGGCCAGCAGCGAGGCAGCGCGGGGATGGGCAGGAGCCTCCAAAGGCCAGCTCCGGGCGTCTGGATCTTCCTGAGCCTGATGAGGCTCGGAAGGACGTGTCCTGGCTAGGACAGTCACTGTGTGACCCCCAAGTTCAGGCTCTGGATGAGAGGAGAGCGGAGGCTTCAGTGTGCCCACTGCAGAACCCCCGGGGTCGGGTGGGGACCACCGACTGCCAGGAGCACAGTCTGTCACACAAGCTGCAAGCCACTGTCACCAAACCAGCTCCAGCCAAGGCAGGCTGAGCTTGGCCCAAAGTCCTTGGGAAACCAGTTGGCGCACTTCGGAATGACCACTTTCCCCCCACTGGGCAGCTCTTTCTGGTGAAGAAGGGAGCCCCCAAGCAGAGGGAAGATAAACCGAGTGGTACGTCTGCAGTGCTAAGGACACTGTGGCACGAGGCACAGCTGGCCTGCCACCGTCCAGTCACCAATTCCTTTGAGGCAGAAATGGAGACAGATCAAGGTCACTAGGAGCCCCTGGCTGGGCAGGACTGGCCTTCACCAGAGAAGAAACCGGCTCGTGCTGAGGGAGGTACTGGGACCACCCTGCCCCAGCCCCGTGCGGCGCCCTGCCTGAAGGATGGGGCGCTGCAGGTGAGGAGGGCCGAGCTGCTGTCCACGGCGGCGCTGCCCCTGTGCAGGGCAGGCGACCTCAGCGGCGAGGGCACTGCCCGGGGTGGCCGGGTGTCCTCTCCATACACAGTCACGCTTCCTGATGGCCATTTGCTTCCAGTTCTCTGTGCAGCGATGGCCCACGGCACTGGAGTTCCTCACCCCGAGAAGCTGACGCCCACTCCCCTCCCACGTCTCCAAGCAGGACCTCCGAGTCTAGGTGCCTCCCTGAGTCGCCCGGGTCTGACCCTTCCCTACGGGCTGGGGCTGCGGTCTCCTTGGACTCCAGTCTCGTATTTCCGAACTGTCAGTGGTTTTCCCAGCTCATCTTTCATTAAATCAAAGAAATTCTCCCTTGGTTCAAACAGCAACAGGCAAGTGTTTATTGAAAACCAGTAAATACCCAGAGTCTGGGGCTGCGCTTAACTTTTTATTGGTCAGGTTCCTTCTGAAGCCTGTCCTTTCTCGCTCCTCTCGGACCACGAATGCTAATCATTTTTCTGTCTGCTCTGTGCCTTTTTGAAGTCAGGTTAGGAGCACGGATATCCTGCTGCACAGAAGAGCCACCGACCTCTCATCCGCTTCTGCAGGGATTACAAGCTACAGGCTCTCCAGAAATGTCTGTCGAATTTAATTCTGGCATGAAAAAAGTCCATGATAGAAAACTGACATTTCAGATCTGCAGGTGACCTTGAGAGTCATTTAAAACAGCTGTGTCATTTTTAAAGGGGAAATCATGACTTTGGAGAGAGTGAGGTACCAGATGCCAAGTAGTTCCTGTCCTTGGAAGGATGGCCAGGGAATGGGCCTGGGCTTGAGTGGGGCCCCTCCCCACCCCGTCCCTGCAGCTCAGGATGTGACCCTGTTGGAAAAGGGGTGGGTGCAGCTGGAGCTATTTTGAGATGAGACCATCCTGGAAAGGGGGAGCCTCTAGTCCACATGTGGCGGCACGTTCTCCAAGCCCGAGGGCCAGCCTCTACCTCTGAAAGCCGAGCCCTGGCTCTCGGCCTTTTCCCTGCCCCTCCAGGGCTGCTAGCAGCGCTTTCTCCTTCCCTCACTGGGATGAAGCCTTCGACCTCTGAAACAGGAGGACTTACTCCCCTGCCCACCGCTCGAGCTCACGTGCGTCTCCCTGAAAGCCGCTGCTTTCTTTCAAGGTGCTGCACAGTCACTGTGGAAAAGATGCGACATTTGATAGGTGAGGATAACTGGCGCGTGTTTTCATTTAACCAGATCATATTGATGAATTGAGTCACAGAACACTGGTCAAGAGTGCATGCTGGTCGTGCCCACTCACACTCTGGGCTGGCCGCGGTCAGAGGGGATCCCAGCAGGTGTAAAACCTGAAACGTGGAGATTCCTGTTCAGTTGCCTAACGCCGGCCTTGGGCAGTGCCGGCAAGTCCCCTGGACGCAGCCCCATTCAGCCACCTGCTTGAATTGGAGCCTGGGGTGACTGTCGTGGCCTGAAGACCCTGCCCCCGGGTTGGAGTTGGCCAGTCTGGGCCAGTTGTGGTCTCCAGGTGGTCAGCAGGTCTTAGACACGGAGTGACCTGACTTCTGACTCAGGACTGAGTCACAGTCACAGGCAAGGAGGCCAGGAGACCACGAGGACCTCTTTCACAAACGAGTCTGAGGGACAGAGGTGTCCCAGGTTCTGCAGATCCCAGAACCGATCACTGGTGTCCACGGCCATAGAATGTGCCTGCACTTTAGCATACGCAGCAGGTTATGGAAAACCTTACCCGGGATGCAGCAGAGGGTGCAAAGACCAAGCTCCCCTGGTGTTCTCCCGGCTGCCCTCCTAGGGGCCTGCTGCCCCAGCACTGCAGACACCTGGCCATGAGGAGACCATACCTTATAGTCGTTTTAAGAAACAGAGAGGGGGCCTGGCACAGTGGCACACACCTTTAATCCTAGTGGTTTAGGAGGCTGAGGCAGGAGGATCAGAAGTTTAAAGCCAGCCTTAGCAACTTAGTGAGGCCCTAAGCAACTTAGCAAGACCCTGCCTCTAAATAAAATAATGAAAGGGCTAAGGATGTGGCTCAGTGGTTAGGCACCCTGGGTTTAATCCCCTGTACCAAAAAGAAAAAAAATACAGAAAGGGACTCAAGTCAGTTAAAAGCAATTTGATTTTCATTAAAATATTCTTAGAATTTGTTGTTCTGTCTGAAGAAATGTAAACCTGAAAGTTTAAACTCTAGGGGGTCATGTCTGTTCACACAGGAGGTAGGATGGAGTCTGTCTCATCTGCATGTTCCTTTTTGCTATGAAACATTAAAATACTGATTTAAAATTGTGTATGTTAAGGGTCTGACTTTGATGTTGTAGTCTGTGAATTAAAGAAAGGACATTTTAAGACCTAGGAGGTGGATCTTCTTGGCACACCCTCTTTGTTATTCAGGGAGTTTAAGGTTTTTTCTCTGGTAAATGCAAGGATGAGACCTTATCTGAGTTCCTCGGAGTCCTTAGGATTGTGTTCCCGCGCAGTGGAAGGGGGCAGGAGAGGGTGAGGTGAGGGTCCTACCGCAGGACCCGCCCGAGTGCCCAGACAGCAACCTCTTGCCCCGCAGGCCTGTGCTTGATCTGCACCTGCAGTCACGAAGCCCCAGTGACAGCCAAGCAGACGGATGCCAGGGACAGGCAGGGTCATCAGCACACAGATGGGAATCCCAGGTCCCGAAAAGTCGGCACACGCAGGAATTCACACCTGAAGGCACAGCGTGAAAAGCGTCTCAAAGAACAGGGAAGATACTGTATCTATGACACAAGAATCAGGTGTTTTAATAACAGTTGCAAAACAGAAACGGAGCTCTTGAAAAGTCTGTAGATGAATCTAGATCCATGCAGTCGGGGAAAAGGTCATCAGCAACAGGGGAAGGTGCAGAAAGATCTAGGAGCAAATCATCAAAATATGAACACACGTTAGACGACAGGGCAGGAAATAAAGCTCAATAAGGTATTAAGGCACAAAATACGTAAGCTGATTGCAACAGCAAAGAGAAATTATGCTAATACTATGCTGTTTAACTACTGTGCTTTGTAATATACTTTGAACTCAGGAAGTGATTTCAGTTTTGTTCTTTTTTCTCAAGATTATTTTGGCTATTTGGACTCTTGTGATTCCACAGGATTTTCAATTTCTTAAAAAACTTTTAAATATCTTACTACATCTATAAAAGATACAATTTGGATTTTGATAGGGTTTGCATTGTTTTGGGTAGTATGGGCATTTTACCAATATTAAGTCTTCCAGTCCATGAACATGGGATGTCTTTATATCTATTTGTGCATTCTATGATTGGTTTAATCCATATTTTGTAGTTTTTAGTGTACAGTTTCCAAGACTTTTATCACTTTAGTTGAGTTTATTCTTAAATATATTCTATTCTTCCTAAGGCTACTAAAAGTGGAATTGTTTTCTTGATTTTATTTTCAGTTTACTCATTGATAGTATCTAGAAACATGCTTCTTCTCATGTGTTGATTTTATATCCTGAAACTTTACAGAATACATGTATTGGTTCTTACAGTTCACTTGACTGTTGGTTGGTTTCTGAGTCCTTAGGTTTTCTCCCTGCAAGATCACGTCATCTGCAAACAGATAATTTTGCTTCCTCCTTTCTCATTTGGATAGCACTGATTTCTGAGTGGCCTGGCTGCTCTGACTAGCATTCCCTATACTGTGTCATTTAGAAGAAGCAGAAGTGGGAAGAAATTCCAGGTCTTTAGAGAACCTTGTTGTTCGATATGGAGCATGATGTTAATGGTGAACTCCTCATATGCATCTTCATCATATGAGGGTTATTTGGTAAAGTTTTTACCATGAAAGTGTGCCATCATTGTGTCAAATGACTTTCCTCCTTTTATTGAGATGACTGTGCAGTTTTGTCCTTCACTATGATCATGGTGTATTATATTAATTGTTTTTCATATGTTGAACCATTTTGCATGTCAGGAATAAATCCTATTTAGTCATGGCATGAGATTCTTTTAATGTGCTATTAAACTTACCTTCATACTTTTGTTATTTTATTTTTGATTAATATGTGTTAATTATACATATTATGGGGTTCAGCATGATATTTCCATGTATGTATATACCACGAGTGATCAACTCCAGCCTCCCTGTTTCACACACTCCCTCACCTCTAGTATTCACTGTTCTCCATCTTCCACATAAAGAATATGAAGCATCTGTATTTTTGTATGTGGTTTACTTCACTCAATGAATGTCCTCCATCTCTATCCATTGTGCTGCAAATGACAAGATTTCATTCTTTTTTGTGACCATATAATATTCCATTGTGTACATATACTACATTTTTTCTCTCTGTTCCATAGCCAAGATAATGGTCATGTAGGCTGATTCCTTATCTTAGCTATTGTGAACAGTGCCATAAAAACATGGGTGTGTAGTATCTCTTTGGTATGTTGATTTCATTTCCTTTGAGTATATACCCAGATGTGGGATAGCTGGATCATGTGATAGATCCATTTTTAGTTCATTTAGGAACCTCTAAATGGTATTCCATAATGACTTTACTAATTAACATTTCACCAACAGTGTGTAAGAGTTCCTTTTTTCCATATTCCTGGCAGCATTTGTTAATTTTTGCTCTTTCAATATTAGTTATTCTAACTGAGGTGAGATGACATCTCACTGTAGTTCTTATTCGCATTTTCCTGGTGGTTAATGATATTAAGCATTTTTAAATATATTTGTTGGCCATTTGTATTTATTTTTAGAAGTGTCTATTCAGATCGTTTGCCCAATTTTACTTGGGTTACTTGGGTCTTTTGTTTTTAAGTTGTTGGTTTATTTAGCTCTTACATATTATGGATATTAATCCTTTGACAGTTGAATAGTTGACCAATATTTTCTCCCATTTCATAGCCTGACTCTTCATTCTGTTGCTTCCTTTGCTCTCCAGAACATCTTTAGTTTGATATAAACCCACTTGATAGTGTTTTACTGAAGATTTTTGCTTCTGTATGTATTAGGGACATTGATCTGTGATTTCCTTTTCATGTAGTGTCTTTTCTGGCTTTGGTATAAGGGAATCTAGATCTCATAAAGTGTGTTTGAAAGTATTTAATCCTCTTCAACTTCTTGGGGGAAATTGAAAAGGATTGATATTAAATCTTCTTGAAGTTCTTGATAGTATTTGCCAAGAAATCAACCTGGTCATGAGCTTTTTTTGTTAAGAGGTTGCTGATTACTAGTTTAGAATAGAGTCCAGCGTAACTACTGAGATCTCAACTAAGAAAATTAAATGAACGTCAAAGATGCTGACATCTTCAGCAAGCAAACAAGGATAAACAAATTGCAAAGATATGCTCACAACTTGGATGACAGATTCATGAACCCACTGAAGTAATTTTAATTAATACAACCTCAGAATTTGTAGCTAGTGGGAGAGTAGTATCATGTTTGATAGAGCATTTCGAGTTTGCACAGACAGATCCATATTCAATTTTTTTTTATAAAAGGGGACACATTTTAGCCAAGTGGACAGGTGGCTAACCTAGGCATCAGGCGTCTTACCCCACCCCTGGCTAGACGTGAGCTCTGCAGAGAATCTACGAAGACTTAGGTGGAAGAGTTTTGGGAAGCTTTATTTCTTCAGGATAAAACATGCTCTAAGATCATACCTATTCATCTTTTAAGTCATCACAAGCCTTATTTACACCTCTGTTCCAGACCTAGGATGGCTCGGGGTCAGTATCTCACAGAAGACAATAGCACGCTCCTGTCACTGAGCCCTTCGCCTGTTCGCAGAAGAACTCCCGCCAGAAGTGTCCGGAGGTACATCTGCATCCTCCTCCTCCCCAGAGGCTCTTGGGCTCCTCCTTCCTGGACTCTTGGCCCACCAGTCATTGAGGATTTCTTGGTGCGGTCTCCCCGTCCAGGGGCACGTCTGTGGTCACGTCTTCCTCAGCCTCCGGGATTGTTTGGACAGAGCTGAGACGTGGCTCACACTCTCCTCCCTCCAGAACCGTGTGCTCTTGGATGCCTCTCTGCCTCTGATGATTTCCTGACTTCTCTGCTTCTTCCTCTTCCCAAATCTTCATCTTAAGCCATTTGTGGTTCACAAAACTGGATTCCTCTGCATCTCTCCATGCATTCTCCACCAATTGCAAGAACGTTGGGCCGTCGCTTTTGTGCTGAGGATTTTCAAATTCAAGTTCCCACTCAGGCACCTCCTCTGAGAACCCTGTGTACATAATGCACGTGCTTGCTGGACCTGTCGGCATCCTTCCTAAAGTACTCAATTGAATCATCCTCTCAGAACGGCATTCTTGATGGGCTCCACAGATCTGACTCTGCACCGCTTCTCAGCGCTTCCGTCCCCAAGTCATTTGACCAGAAGTCCCTGGCTCCACCCGCATACACCATCCACTGCCTGTCCTTGCGATCCTCCCTAAATGCGTCTTGAAGCTTTCTCTCCCGTGTGGTGGTTCAGCGCACTTCACCTCTCAGCCGTGTCTGGAGCAGGCGTCGGTCTTGCCCAGGACTTGCACTCGCTGATGCTTGTAAGATAGGGAGCAGGGTCGACACCCCAGGGCCAAGGCTGGACCTCCTGACTTCATTGCACGGGGACGTGTGCCGGTGAGCTTTCCCTGCACGCATCCTCTTCACGCGTAAACCCCATCCTGAGCTGTCCACTCTGATTTCTAAAGAGGAGCTCTTGTAGCATGGGTCGTACCTCTAAACTGCATGTGCTTAATAATGACTGATTTCGTAAAGATTTTATTAACTGAGAACGTACGTAGGAAATGGGTGCTAAGTCATAAGTGTACCTCTCAGGTCCTCAGCGCACTGGTCAGTGGGGCTTCCTGGCCCAGCTCTGGGACTGGAACAGGTCAGACCCAGAAGCAGCATCAACAGCAGTAGAAATTCCTGTGCTCCCCAGAGGTGACCGTGGCCTGGCCTTGAACTCCACAGGGCACTTCCCTGTGCCTCGGTTACGTCATTCATGTTTATGGGCCCGTCCAGTGTCTGCTGGGGCTGCAGCCACGACTCTCGTTTCTGTGCAGGATTCCACTCTGGGTGTGCCTCCAGCCACTTGGCCCTTCCACCCTGACCATCGTTTGAAAAGACTATTGGGAATGGTGTTTCCATGAGCGAGTGGGCCCCTGTCTCTCGGTGAGCTCACATACGCATTTCTCTTGGGTATGCACCTCGGAGAGGAATTCCAAGGCATGAATTTCTGGAGAATGCATGTTTTCTGTTGGTGAATGCTACTGATGTGCATGAATCCGCATTCCCACAGTAGGGTGGAAGAGAAATTCCTCACACCTCATTGTCTATCTCCAGGTCTCTCTCCCTTTTTCTCTCTCTTTCTCTTTTCAGGGCATCCTGGGAAGGAATGTAAATGGTATCAGGTGTTTCTCTGATTTAAAATATTACATCAAAAAACTTTAAGAGTGTTTATTGCCTATTTTTCCAAAACACCTAAGTCAAGCCTTTCTTAGTTTTTCTAACTGAATTATTTATCTTTTTCTTATTGGCTTTTTGGAATACTTTATGTGTTCAGAATAAGAATTTCCTGTCAAAACAAAAATCATAGGTGTGCATGTGTATGTATATATAATTTGATAATCAAAACTCATACATTTCAATGAATCCTTTTTCCTTTTATGATTAACAACTAAAATTTGTATTTTTCTTTCTATGTTACTTTCCTTTTTATTAGTTTCTTTATTTTCAAGCCGCCCAGATATTGGGTCTCAATTAATTGTAGCATATAGCATATTTGGGAATGATAAACATGAGTCCTTAAAGTTTGTTTTAGTTTTTATTTATTTGTTCATTTGGTACATGGGATTGAACCCAGGGGTGCTTATCTACTGAGTCACAGCCCTAACCCTTTTTACTTTTTGAGACAGGGTCTCACTAAGTTGCTTAGGGTCTTGTTGACCTCAAACCAGCAATCCTCCTGCCTCAGGACTATAGACATGCACCAATGCACCTGGCTTCTTTTTGTTTTTAAAGATTGCTTTGGATATTTTGTATTCCTTGAATTTTCATGTGAATTTTAGAAGTATTTTGTCAATTTCTGCAAAGAATGGGACCTGGGATCAAATATGTATTGTGTTGAGTACGCAGGTTAATTTTGGACATATTGTCATCTTTATGCTGAATCTTCTGATCCACGATCAGATGACATATATTCATTTATGAAGGTTTCCTTGAATTAATTCAACGAACTTATAATTTTCAGAGATTAAGTTTTATACTTATTTTGTTAAATTTATTTAAATTATTTTATTTTTTCAATGGTATTTGAGAATAAAATTGCTTTCTTCATTTCTTGATTTTTTGTTGATGGCATAAAGAAATGTAATTGATCTTGTATCAAACATTTTTATTCTGATGAATTTCTAGTGTTTTCTTGAGATTTCACATACATATAATTGTGCAAAGCACAAGTAGATCTAGGCTACTGCCTCCCTTCTCATCGGGTTTTTCTGTATTGTCCAATTGCCTGGCCAGACCTCCAGGTGAAAGAACTGGTGAGACCAGAGAGGCCGAGGCTCTGGCGAGGGTATCTGAGCCTGATGCTGGCCGCACACCTTCACAGACGCCCATGGCAAAGCTGACTTGCTCCTGAGGCTACAGGAACGTGCTGGCTCTTTCACGAGGAAGGACCATGCCCGCTGAGAGACCTTACACGCCCGTGGCAGTGCTCGGACTGTCCTACGGGGTGTGAGCAGGCACCAGCTGTTCCAGGGGCCCTCTGCCCAGCTGTGCTCAGCATTTCATGTTAGTGGTGAGCTTCACACATGCCCTTGCCACACTGAGTGGTTCCCAATGTTAGCAGGAGGAACTGGAGGCTTCATACTTACGTAGGAAGCTAGTTGGGAGCTCCACAGATGCCCTTTACGAAACTGGGCCGCCTCGGAGGTTTCTAGAAAGAACTCAGTCCTTCACGATTTCATGAGGCTCCTTGAGAGCTCCACAGATGCCCTTTGCCAAGTTGGGCTGCCTCAGAGGTTTCTAGAAGAACTCAGTCCTTCACGATTTCATGAAGCTCCTTGAGAGCTCCAGAGATGCATTTTGCCAAGTCAGGCTGCCTCGGAGGTTTCTAGAAAGAACTCAGTCCTTCACAATTTTGTGAGGCTCCTTGAGAGCTCCACAGATGCCCTTTGCCAAGTTGGGCTGCCTCGGAGGTTTCTAGAAGAACTCAGTCCTTCACGATTTCCTGAGGCTCCTTGAGAGCTCCACAGATGCATTTTGCCAAGTCAGGCTGCCTTGGAGCTTTCTAGAAAGAACTCAGTCCTTCACGATTTCATGAGGCTCCTTGAGAGCTCCACAGATGCATTTTGCCAAGTCAGGCTGCCTCGGAGGTTTCTAGAAAGAACTCAGTCCTTCACGATTTCCTGAGGCTCCTTGAGAGCTCCACAGATGCCTTTTGCCAAGTCAGGCTGCCTCGGAGGTTTCTAGAAAGAACTCAGTCCTTCACGATTTCATGAGGCTCCTTGAGAGCTCCACAGATGCATTTTGCCAAGTCAGGCTGCCTCGGAGGTTTCTAGAAAGAACTCAGTCCTTCACGATTTCCTGAGGCTCCTTGAGAGCTTCACAGATGCATTTTGCCATGCTGAGTTTATCTGATGTTAGCAGAAAGTGGTTCATAGTCAGTGTGCTGGGCGTTGTCCCCTCTCACAGATGTCCATGCAGGCTGAGGGCCCCTGTGGCCCCCAGCCAGTGCTGTCTCTCACAACTGCACACGGAGCTGGTCCCATGTGTTGTGGGCACCGTGCCCATGCTGAGCTGCTGCTGGTCCTACAAGGGTGCTCCGTCTTGCGTCGTTAGGAGTGTGGCTGCCAGCAGGCTCCTACCATCCCCGTCCCTATTTTAAGGGCTCCTGGCGTCAGTGGAAGGAACTCGAGCTTCCACCATTACATGCGAGGCTGTTCATGAGTTGGTAGAGCACTTTGTCTTCCTAACTAAGGACCCGGTCACTGGGGCCTCTCAGACGCCCTTTCTTTCCCTTGCCAACTGGAGATCCTCCTGAGGTCAGGAGAAAGCAGTCAGTCTTCACAATGACACACTCACGGTGGCCGTTGACAGGCGCCACGTGCCACCTCGAGTGGCTCCTGATTTAGTAGAAGGCAGCCCCTCCTTTATGACTGAATACGAGGCTGGTTGTGAGTCTTCCCACCTGCCGTCACCAAGAGGGGCCCGTCCCTGCCCACCCTGTGGCGCGGGTCTTCTCCTCACGAAAGGTGCCTTTTCTCCTACTTTTCCATCTACTTTGCCGTCAGGTCTCCTGTGTCCTTTGTCCTATTAGCAGGACGCATCAGAGCGTCAGCCTTTCACAGGCTGAACCAATCTTGCTTTCTTGGGACTCTTTCACGCTTGGTCATTGTGTGTAAGCCCTTTCTGTGTTTTGAGACTTAGTTGGCTGCTGAGGATTTTACCCCCTAGTGCAGGTAGTATTTGCTTTCATCTCACTGATGAGATTAAGACTGGTGGAAGTCACCCCGTCTTCCCTCAGGTGGGAAACGGCAGCCTGCGCCGGAGCCTGGGATCCTGCCGCATTGCCGAGCCGGCATCTTGGATTACCACTCTTAGGAGCACTGAGTTTAGGTGGCATGTGTGGTTAATAGAACCGCAAATGCTAAGTCAGAATAAGCATGTTGCTGTTTACCATGATCTCATGAGGATTCTGTTTTCTTCTAAGAGACGTTTTTTCCTCAACTGATTTCTTCTGGAAAAAGAATATGTCAAATTGTTTACCAAAAAACCTAATGTGCTAAAAAAAAATATCAGTCGAGCTTTCTGCCTCGCTTGCCACAGGTAATCATCTCACACTGTTTGCACCGTTTGAAGAAGAACCTCACTTGGATGTCTTAAGTCCACACGACCTTAGCTTGTCAGTGGCACCTCCACCACCTGGGGACAGAGACAGTGCCACCACGGAGCTACACAGGGAATCATGTACTCTTTGTCCCACGAGCACCAGGTGGCCTGTGGAGAGGGGTTGGAACATGGTCCAGCACTGCGGGTACTTGGCTTTGAATAAAACTTTTCAACAAAACTTTTGTTTGGCTTTATTTCAAATAGTCAAGCCAATGTCGTTTTTTCTTAAATTCCCTTGGCATCTGGCAGTGCTGCATATAAATTAATCTGATTAAAATTTTTAAATTGATATGAAATTAATGCATAATTTCTGAAACAGCATACAAGTGTGAGATGACAATAATGATAAAAATACTACTAGACATCTAGAACGTATGCATCAGATTTAGGGACGGAATGCGATTCTCCTGTTTTTCCGGCTCTTCCTGTCTCAGAGTCCCACTTAGGTGGATGTCAGAACACACATTCCGGCTGGGCGCACCATTTACCGAAGAGCACGAGGAAGTGTGAAGCAGAGACTGGACACTTGCTGACCTAGAATGCAGTTGCATGCGAAGTCCCAACTCAAGACCACTTAGGGGACGCTCTCAAACGAGCACCCCGCAGCAAGGTGACCACTTCCGCCTGGTCACCCCGTGTTTCCACCACTTCAGGGAGGACTCAGTTTTCTATGCTTCTGTGGGGCCCTCCCCAGACTGCTGTGTGTCCACTCACCTGTCCTCATGGCTCGTGATGACCGTCACTGCAGACACTGTAAGTGGACAGGAGGGAGGCCACATCTCACTGACCCCTCACAAGAGCAAGGCCAGACCCTGTGCAGCCACATCCTTCAGCCATCTCTCAGGTCTGCCCGTCCAGGACCGCATCAGATGCCCAGCCTGTGCCCTTCAGGCGAGGGGTCTAAGAAGACCAGGGGTGGCTTAAGTCAAGGTGGACAGACACAGCCAGCAAAATCAGGAAGAAGCAGGCAGGATGCTGGGTAGAGAGGCCAGAGCAGCGCCTCAGAAGGAGGACAAGGTTAGCGTTGGGGACCAGCCTGTGAGTGGACTCCCTGCATCAAGGGCAAAGCCCATACCAGTGCGCTGCCACCTAGACCCGTTGCCTGTCCCCGGTCCCCTTTCTGATTGCCGCAGCTGTTCATGTCATGCCTGCATCGAACGTGAATTTTCCGCTGCCAGAGTCGATCCTGCCTTCTCCTGACAAGATGGCAACAGCTCGGCTGCAGCCATTCGGATGACCGTCAGCTCTGGAGGCCAGAAAGGGGCTGGCGAGTGCTGTCATGAGACAGGAAAGAGCCAGACCCACGTCTAGGTGTCCTCACGTGGGTCACGTCCATGGTTGAGATGGGTGTCACCACCACTCCAGGGAGGAACAGGCCAGGCAAAGTGCCCAGTGCCCAGGAGTGGAGGTGGTGCAGGCCTGACCGCTCAGGCTCTCTTGGGACAGCATCCCATCCAGAAGAAACTCAAGCCTGATTCCCAAAACCTTGAGGAGTAGCACAGCTGGACTCGTGTGCTGGGAAATGGCGTTGCCCTGGAGCAGAACTCCCGTGGGCACGGCTGTCTTCCTCTCCCACTGGTGGCCCCCAGCCGCACTCTCCTGGAGGGACGCTGAACCCACAAGGCCTGCCCAGTGGCCGGCTCTTCCTGAAAGCTGGTGGCCACACCTCCTCTCCCACGCGGCTCTCTGGATGGGATTTCTCAGCCTTCGCGCCCCAGGCCTTCGTCCCTGAATCTTCAGACTTCTCTGTGCATCTGCTCTGTGGAGGCTCCTGCGGGGACTGTGGCACTTGACGCCTCGATGCCCACAGAAGCCCCGTGAGATGGCACGCCCACCCCGCTTAACAGACGAGGAGACCGAGGACCGAGGAGGTGACCCTTGTGCCGAGGCATACGTGGAGTGGAGTCGGGTCCAGTCTTTGCCTCCGTCCACCACAGCCGGCCTGCCTTCAGCCACTGTATCAGTCGGAGTTCTCCAGGGGAACAAAATCAACAGAAGCATGATTATAAAGGGGACTTATTAGATTGGCTCACACGACAGAAGCTGGATAGTTCACAATGGCCATTAGCAGCTAGAGAGCTGGAAGAACCAACAGCTGCTCAGTCCAAGAAACAGAAGCCTCAGAACAAGAAGGATCAACAGTGCTACCCTAGTCTGAGACCAAGGCTTCTGGAAACTACCTGGAGAATCACAGGCAGAGTCCACTTTGGAAGAGTGAAGTGAGTCCTATATCAGATGATTGAAGAGCCGAGCTCGCATCTGCATCTGCTTCCTTGTTCTTCCAGCTTTTATCCATCCTGTTGGGTGGTGGTGCCTAGGCTGAGGGAGGGGCTCCACTTCAGTTCACCATCCCACATGCCAGTCGCTCCTAGACACGCCCTCACGGACACCCAGAAGCCTCCTACTCATCGGTGTCTCTTAATCCCATCAAGTTGACAATTCAAATTAACATGACAATCACACTGTCCATTTCAAGAGCCTTTACAAATGTGCCTGTGTTTCTCCTCTTTTGTGGCAGGAAAGATACACCTGGATATCTGTTTTCAAGGTGCAGTTCAAGGGACATGTATAAAAAGCACACCAATCATTTGCACAAAGTTCAAGGAATAACACCCAAGTGATTGCACACACTAAGCCAGCTCCAGGATCGAGGGAGAACATAAACCGAACGCCCAACCCACCAACCCACCCACACTGCCTCCCTGGCCTCCTGCTACTGGCAGCCTCCACCATGCCCGCTGTACAGTAATAGAGAGCCTTCAACAGGCGCATGCCCACCTGAGGCCCTGGGGTGGCGGGGGCGACTCTCCTCTGGCTTCACTGTGAGCACCTTGTTGAGAGATCCTGGTGTCCCCGTGTGTCCCCGGCCACGGCAGCCTATTGGGGAGTGTCCCCCAGGCGGACCTACAGCTCCTATTTTGGCAGGACGTTTGTAGACTCCATCTGGGTCTGAGAAGTCCCGCTCTCTCACGTGCACTCTCCTCCTTTCTGTGGCTGCTGGCCCCTCTGTTGCACTTGCCAAGTGCGTACACATTTCCACGTGCACGCTGCGGCTTTCCAAAGTGTTTCCCCTTGTACCAGCGCGATTGTGGTTCGCTTGCTCTACTTGTGTCTGGTTTTGCCTGCTGTGAAATGCCGCCGCTTCCTTCTCCCTGCACTCCCCAAGTTTTTGGTGCCATGCGTGACCACTTCTTATGAGCATCTGAGGTAACCGGCGGGGCCAGTAGTTCCCTGGAGCAGCCACAGGGCCATCAACGTGTCAGAGCTCCCAGCTGACCCGGAGCCTCATGACCTTCTGAGGAGGAGATGCACGTCCGTGTGTAAATGCCCTCCCCAGGTACCTGGGAGGCACCTGCGGTGGTGGTCACCAGCATGGACTCTGCCCCAAGTGTGCAAGCTGTCACTTAGATTTTAACACTGCTCTCTCAGCTTCTCCACGTGAAATACGGAAAGGATGATAAACACTTCATAAGTCACTAACTCAATGCATGAATTAGCAGATGCAAAACATTCAGGACACTACCTAGCATAGTACATTATGCACTAAGTGTAAAATTTGCCATTATTATTCTGATATTTGTCTCCATGTAAATATAGTCAATATTACTTTGTAGATCCTCAGTAAGTACTTTTTAAATTTGATTAGACTGCTAATTTTTAACTTGTTAAATGAGATCATTGTAAAATTTTTGTTGTTATTGATAAAGAAGCAGAGGTTTTATGATGTTGTCCCCAGGTCTCCCTACCAACATGGCTAAAACAATGATTATTTAAATTAATAAATTAAATTAATAAATACTTCTGTGCTGGTATCCTAGGGCTGCCGTAACAAAGTGCCACAAACTATGTGGCTTAAATCAATAGGCATCTCTTAACTCAGTCTGCATGCTAGTGGCCCAAAGTCAGGAGGTCGGCCGGTTGTGCTCTCTCTAGACTCCCCTGTATTTTAAAATCCTTTAACTCTCCCAAGGTCCTGGTGGTTTGCTGGCAATCTTCAGCATATCCAGCTTGCAGGTTCCTACCACCAGTCTCTGCCTGTGTCATTACAGGTGTTTTCTTTCTGTATCTCTGTTTTCTCCAATTTTGTAAAGATATCACTCATACTGGATTGGGTTCAATCTCATTTTAACATTACCCTGTTTCCAGAGAAGGCCACATTCAGATGCACCTGTAGGGCACGTAGTTTGACGTCTCTGGGGACAGCACAGCTCAACATAGGCATTATTATGTCTATGGATGTTCCACAAATCTCAGTACAAATCTATGCCTATGCCCAGGGATCATTCTTAGTCTTTCTCCTAATAACGCGTGAGTTACGCTGCCCTTGCGACCCTTCCCCGGCTAACCTGTTGCCGTCGATGCTCAGTTGCTCTGTCTTCCCAAGCCCTGTTGAACTAGAGACTGCCTTCCATTCCACTTTGTGCTCATCCTGCCTAGACCTACCTCATGATTGTCACACAGAAACTTGGTCTTGACAAATTTTCTGTTAGTGTTTCCTGAATTCTTTTCCTTACTTTTTCTAGATTTATTTGCAGTATTCACCAAAATAAATTCTTCATTATCTTACTACAGAAGAAAACATGATATCAAATTTTCTAAATCTTTGAATTTTTGAGAATTTTCTTATTCAATTTCCATAGTCATTTGACAGCTTAGCTAGGTATAAAATTCTATATAGAAACATTTTTATTCCTTCAAAATTTGAGGACAAGTCTTTATTACTATTATCTAGCATAAAATATCTTCCTTAAAAGGACTATGTGTTTCAAATTTGTTTATCTCTTGTATAAGATTAATTTTTTCCTCTGTATCTAGGGAAAGTCTTTAGTAATTCCTTTGGAGACAGATATGGAATACACTTTTAATTTTACTTTTCATATTCCTAATTTACATGGCCTTTTTTGTCATCTGAGTGTTCCTTGATCACAGCATCCCATTTTATAGGTGTGATGTCTTTTCCTAGCACATTAAGCTTTAGAATTATAATTTTCTTTTCCTTATTGCAGTATCTCCCTTTTCTCCACACTCAATCCTTTTACTTGTCTCAATTACATTTTCCTTTCAAATGTTAAGTGAGACCTATTTATATTGATAAACAACATGGTAGCACACTGACTGGAATTTCACATTGTGTGTGTGAGTTGAGTAGACTGTCTGACATTATCGCAGATTGATCAGCCTGAGGCAGCCATTTCATTTCAGGACCTTGAATGCCCATGGGTGAAACTGGGATGATGTATTTTCACCAGAGATTAACACTCCAGGCTTCTGTGTGACAACATGCATCCTAGGAACTGAAGAGTTAATTCTCTTATGAGCTGACTTAATACAATATTAAAAGACCACCTTGTTCTAAGCTCTCATTTCATTTCCTTGTACTATTACAACATAAATCTACATCTATTCTCTAAGGTGTGACTTCTCCATGTACACATTCAGACAATGCACCTGTTTTTCTCATTATCTAGCATTTCATTACCAATGATTTCTTCGATTTTTACCTGAGCTACTTGGCAGATCATCTTGCTTCTCTTTCATATCACCCTATGCAGATGTTTTCTTTATATTTTCTTCTCTGTTAATAAATTATGACTTCTTTATTCGCATGTCCCATTTAGTATTTTGGTTGCTATGGATTTATAGACTTTTAAAATCCTTGGCAAGACATAATGATTGTAAATATTTATGCCCCCAAAAATGGCACATCCATATACATCAAACAAACCCTTCTCAATTTTAAAAATTAAATAAACTACGACACAGTATATTTGGGTCACTTTATTGCACCACTGTCATTACTGCATATATCCTCCAAACATAGATGTAGGTTTATGTTGTAATATAACAAGGAAATGAAATGAGAGCCAAGAACAAGGCGGTCTTTTAATATTGTATTAAGAATGAAGAAACTATAGAATTAAATGATACAATCAATGATTTAGGTTTAATGGACATATATGGAATATTCCATCCATCATCGAGTGAATGCACTTTCTTCTCAGTAGCTCATGGATCCTTCTCTAAAATAGATCATATGCTATACCACAAAGCAGCCCTTAGTAAATATAGAAAATAGAGATACTACCTTATGATCTATCAGACCATAATGGAATGAAATTAGAAATCAATGATAAAATAAAAAACAGAAACTACTCCAACACCTGGAGACTAAATAATACATTATTGAATGATGCATGGATAACAGAAAACATCAAGGGGGAGATAAAAAAATTTTTAGAGGTAAACAAGAACAACACTACAACATATCAAAATCTCTGGTACACTATGAAAGAGGAAAGTTCATTGTATTGAGTTCATACATTAAAAGAATAAAAAGTCAACAACTAAATGACCTAACATTACATCTCAAAGCCCTAGAAAAAGAAGAACAGATCAACACAAAAGTAGTAGAAGACAGGAAATAATTAATATTAGAGCAGAAATCAGTGAAATTGAAACAAAAGAAACAATTTTAAAAATTGGCAAAGCAAAAAGTTGGTTTTTTGAAAAAGTGAACAAAATTGATAAACCCTTAACCATACTAACAAAGAGAAGGAGAGAAAACACAAATTACTAGAATTCATGATAAAAAGGAAGGATCATGACAGACACCATTGATATATATAACATAAATAAAAGCTATTCTTAAAATCTATACTCCAACAAAATAGAAAATCTCAAAGACATTGACAAATTTTTAGAGACATATGATCCTCCCAAACTGAATTAGGACGACATACACAATTTAAACAGATCAATTTCAAGCACTGAAATAGAAGAAGCCATCAAAAGCCTACTAGCCAAGAAAATCCCAGGACCAGATGGATTCTCAGTCTAGTTGTTCAAGACCTTCAAAGAAGAACTGATACCAATATTCCTCAAAGTATTCCATGAAATAGAAGAGGAGGGAACCCTTCCAATTCATTCTATGAAACCAGTATCACCCTGATACCAAAACCAGACAAAGACACATCAAGGAAAGAAAACTTCAGACCAATATCCTTGATGAACATAGATGCAAAAATCCTTAACAAAATTCTGGCAAATTACATACAAAAACATGTTACAAAGATAGTGCACCGTGATCGGGTTTTATCCTAGGGATGCAACGTTGTTTCAACATCCGGAAATCAATAAACGTAATTCATCCCATCAATAGACTTTAAGTTAAGAATCGCGATTATTTCAATAGATGCTGAGAAAGCATTTGGTAAAATGCAGCATCCTTTCATGCTCAAAACACTAGAAAACCTAGGGATAGTAGGAACACACCTCAACGTTGTAAAGGCTATCTATGCTAAACCCACGACCAACATCATTCTAAATGGAGAAAAGCTGAAAGCATTCCGTCTAAAAACTGGAACAAGGCAGGGATGCCCTCTTTCTATTCAAATTCATCCTTGAAACACTAGCCAGAGCAATTAAACAGGCCAAAGAAATTAAAGGAATATGAATAGGAAAATAACTCAAATTATTACTATTTGCTAAAAACATGATTCTGTATTTAGAAGATCCAAAAAAAATCACCAGAAAACTTCTAGAATTAATAAATAAATTCAGCAAAGTAGCAAGATATAAAATCAACATGCATAAATATAATGTATTTCTCTTCATAAGTGATGAATCCTCTAAAAGAGAAATTAGGAAAACCACTCCATTCACAATAGCCTCAAAAAAAAAAAAAAAAAAAAAAACTTGGGAATCAATCTAACAAAAGAGGAAAAAGACCTCTATAATGAAAACTACAGAACACTAAAGAAGGAAATTAATGAAAAGCTTTGAAGATGGAAAGATCTCCCATGTTCTTGGATAGGCAGAATTAATATTGTCAAAAAGGCCATACTACCAAACGTGCTATACAGATTCAGTACAATCAAATTGAAATCTAATGATGTTCCTCGTAGAAATAGAGAAAGCAATCATGAAATTCATCTGGAAGAGTAAGAGACCTTGAGTAGCCAGAGCAATCTTGAGCAGGAAGAGTGAAGCAGGAGGTATCGCAACACCAGACCTTAAACTATACTACAGAGAAATAGTAACAAAAACAGCATGTTATTGGCACCAAAATAGACAGGTAGATCAATGGTTCATAATAAGACACAGAGACAAACCCACCTAAATACAGTTACTTCATACTAGACAAAGGAGTCAAAAACATACAATGGAGAAAAGATAGCCTATTCAACAAATGGTGCTGGGAAAACTGGAAATCCATATGCAGTAAAATGAAATTAAACCTCTATCTCTCACCTGCACAAAACTTGACTCAAATGGATCAAGGACCTAGGAATTAGACCACAGACCCTGCATCAAACAGAAGAAAAAGTAGGTCTAAATTTTCATCACGTTGGCTTAGGATCAGAGTTCCTTAACAAGACTCCCAGAGCGTAATAAATAAAAGCAAGAATCAATAAATGGGATTGATTCAAACTAAAACGCTTTTGCTCAGCAAAGGAAATAATCAGTAATGTGAAAAGAGAGCCTACAGAGTGGGAGAAAATCTTTTCCACACACACTTCAGCTAGAGCACTAATCTCCAAAATTTATAAAGAACTTTAAAAAATTTACACCAAAAATACAAAGAACCCAATCAATAGACGGGCTAAGGAACTGGGCAGACACTTCACAGAAGATATATAGGTGATCAACAAATATATGAAAAAGTGCTCATCATCTATAGTAATTAGAGAAATGCAAATCAAAACCACCTTAAAATTTCATCATACTACAATTAGAATGACTATTATCAAGAACAGAAGCAATAATAGGTATTGACGTGGATGTGGGGAAAAAGTCACATTTGTACATTGCTGATGGAGTTGCAAATTGGAGCAGCCACTCTGGAAAGCAGTATGGAGATTCCTCAAAGAACTTGGAATGGACCCACCTTTTGACCCAGTTATCTCACTCCTCAGTTTATAACCAAAGGACTTAAAATCAGCATACTACAATAACGCCATTACATCAATGTTTATAGCAGCTCAATTCACAATAGCTAAACTATGGAACCAAACTAGATGCCATTCCATAAATGAATAGATAAAAAAACTGTGGTATATACACACATGGAATATTACTAAGCCATGAAGAAAATAAAATTATGGCATTTGCAGGTAAATGGAGGGAGTTGGAGAATATCATGCTATGTGAAATAAGCCAATCCACAAAAATCAAAGGCTGAATGTTTTCCCTGATAAGTGGATGATCATACATAATGAGGGTGGGAGGGCAAGGGGTAAGAGAAGAATGGAAGACCTTTGGATTAGGTAGAGGGAAATGAGACAGGGGAGGGGTTGGGTTATGAAAGATGTTGGAAGAAGTCAGACATCATTGCCCTAAGTACATGTATGATTGCATGAAGGGTGTGAATCTACATCATGTACAGCCATAGACACGAAAAGTTGTACCCCATTTGTGTACAATGAATCAAAATGAAGTCTGTAAAAATTTTTTAAAAATTAAAAATAGTGTTTTCATTTTGATATTAAGTTATATAAACTTGGAAATTATAGAAAAGTACTACAGAAACTTAGAAAAAAACTACCAGGCCCTAGAAACTAGCCTCCTCCCCTGTGCTGCTTGTCTGTAAAGTTGTGTGTGCTCAATTTGAACCTAAAACTAGAATCGCTGCATTAGTGCTGCAGAGCCCTCTCTGGTCAATTCAGATTGCATGGTGAGCTTTGATGTTGAGTTAGTAACTGCTGTACAGTGTGATCCTCACTGCGCAGGAGCATTTAATCTTAAGACATGCCAGCATATATTTCTTTAAAAGGTTTGACACCCTGGGTGTGAACCAGGTTTAGCTTGTCTATTTACAGTTCGAGCACTCTCCCTGAGCTCAGGCTGTGGTTGTCCATGTCTGGTTGGGTTGTCTGTTTCCAGTTCAAGCACTGTCCCTGAGCTCAGCCTGTGGTTCTCCATGTCTGGTTTGGTTGTCTGTTTCCAGTTCAAGCACTGTCCCTGAGCTCAGCCTGTGGTTCTCCATGTCTGGTTTGGTTGTCTGTTTCCAGTTCAAGCACTCCCCCTGAGGTCAGGCTGTGGTTCTCCATGTCTGGTTAGGTTGTCTGTTTCCAGTTCAAGCACTGTCCCTGAGCTCAGCCTGTGGTTCTCCATGTCTGGTTTGGTTGTCTGTTTCCAGTTCAAGCACTCCCCCTGAGGTCAGGCTGTGGTTCTCCATGTCTGGTTAGGTTGTCTGTTTCCAGTTCAAGCACTCTCCCTGAGGCCAGGCTATGGTTGTCCATGTCTGGTTATGTTGTCTGTTTCCAGTTCAAGTACTCTCACTGAGCTCAGGCTGTGTTTCTCCATGTCTGGTTAGGTTGTCTGTTTCCAGTTCAAGCACTCTCCCTGAGCTCAGGCTGTGGTTGTCCATGTCAGGATGGGTTGTCTGATTCTAGTTCAAGCTCTCTCCCTGAGCTCAGGCTGTGGTTCTCCATGTCTGGTTTGGTTGTCAGTTTCCAGTTCAAGCACTCTCTCTGAGTTCAGGATGTGGTTCTCCATGCCTGGTTGTGGTGTCTGTTTCAAGTTGAAGCACTTTCATGAGGTCAGGCTGTGGTTCTCCATGTCTGATTGTGTTGTCTGTTTCTAGTTCAAGCAGTCTCCCTGAGCTCATGCTGTGGTTGTCCATGTATGGTTTGGTTGTCTGTTTCTAGTTCAAGAACTCTCTCTGAGCTCAGGCTGTGGTTCTCCATGTCTGGAAAGGCTGTCTGTTTCCAGTTGAAGCACTCTCCCTGAGCCCAGGGTTTGGTTGTCCATGTCTTCTTAGGTTGTCTCTTTCTAGTTCAAGCAGTCTCCCTGAGCTCGGGCTGTGGTTCTCCATGTCTGGATAGCTTGTCTGTTTCCTGCTGAAGTACTCACCCAGAGCTCAGGTTGTGGTTCTCCATGTCTGGTTTCATTGTCTGTTGCCAGTTCAAGTACTTTCCGTGAGTTCAGGCTGAGGTTCTCCATGTCAGGTTGGGTTGTCTGTTCCTAGTTCAAGCACTCTCCCTGAGCTCAGACTTTGGTTCTCCATGTCTGCTTAGGTTGTCTGATTACAGGTGAAGCTCTCTCCCTGAGCTCAGGCTGTGGTTCTCAACGTCTGGTTAGGTTGTCTGTTTCCAGTTCAAGCATTTTCCCTGAGATTATGCTGTGGTTGTCAATGTCTGCTTAAGTTGTCTGTGTCTAGATCAGGTCCTCTCCCTGAGCACAGGCTGTGGTTCTCAACGTCTGGTTAGGTTGTCTGTTTCCAGTTCAAGTTCTCTCACTGACCTAAGGCTGTCCTTTCCATGTCTGATTGTGTTGTCTGTTTCTAGTTCAAGCACTCTTCCTGAGCTCAGGCTGTGGTTCTCCATCTGTGGAAAGGTTGTCTGTTTCCAGTTCAAGAACATTCCCTGAGCTTAGGCTGTGGTTGTCAATATCAGGTTAGGTTGTCTGTTTCCAGTTCAAGCACTCCCCCTGAGGTCAGGCTGTGGTTCTCCATGTCTGGTTAGGTTGTCTCTTTCTGGCTGAAGCACTCTCCCTGATCTCAGCCTGTGGTTCTCCATGTCTGGTTAGGTTGTCTTTTTCCAGCTGCAGCCCTCTCCCTGAGATCAGCCGGTGGTACTCCATGTCTGGTTGGGTTGTCTGTTTCCAGTTCAACCACTCTCCCTGACCTCAGGCTGTGGTTCTCCATGTCTGTTTAGGTTGTCTCTTTCAGCCGAAGCACTGTCTTCAAGCTCAGCCTTTGGCTCTCCATGTTTGGTTAGGTTATCGGTTTCCAGTCAAGCACTCACCCTGAGCTCAGTCTGTGGTTCTCCATGTCTGGTTGGGTTGTCTGTTTCTAGTTCAAGCACTCTCCCTCATCTCAGGCTGTATTATTCCATGTCTGGTTGGGTTGTCTGTTTCTAGTTCAAGCACTCTCCCTGAGCTCAGGCTGTGGTTGTCTATGTCGGGTTTGGTTGTACGTTTCTAGTTCAAGCACTGTCCCTGAGTTCAGGATGTGGTTCTCCATGTCTGGAAATGTTGTCTGTTTCCAGTTCAATTACTCTCCCAGAGCTCAGGCTTTGGTTGTCGATATCTGGTTTGGTTTATGTTTCCAGTTCAAGCACTCTCCCTTACCTCAGGCTGTGGTCCGTGTCTGGATAGGTTGTCTGTTTCCAGTTCAGGTACCCTCCCTGAGCTCAGGCTGTGGTTCTCCATGTCTGGTTTGGTTGTCTATTTCTAGTTCAAGCACTCTCTCTGAGCTCAGCCTATGGTTCTCCATGTCTGGTTGGCTTGTCTGTTTCTAGTTCTAGCACTATCCCTCAGGTCAGGCTGTGGTTCTCAATGTTTGGTTAGGTTGTCTGTTTCCAGTACAAGCACTCTCCCTGAGCTTGGCCTGTGGTTGTCCATGTCTAGTTAGGTTTCTCCTTCCAGTTCAGGCACTCTCCCTGAGCTCAGTTTGTGGCCCGTGTATGGTTAGGTTGTCCCTTTTCAGTTCAAGTAGTTTCCCTGAGATAAGGCTGTGTTTGTCCATGTCTGGTTAGGTTGTTTGTTTCTAGTTCAAGCACAGTCCCCAAGCTCAGGCTGTGGCTGTCTGTGTCTGGGTAGGATGTCTGTATCTATTTCAAGCACTGTCCCTGAGCCCAGGCTGTGGTTCTCCATGTCTGGTTGGATTGTCTGTGTCTAATTCAAGCACTCTCCCCGAGCTCAGCCTGTAGTTCTCCTTGTCCAGTTAGGTTGTCTGTTTCCAGCCAAAGCCCTCTCCTTGAGCTCAGCCTTTGGTTGTCCATGTCTGGTTTGGTTGTCTCTTTCTAGTTCAGGCATTCTTACTGGGTTAAGGCTATGGTTCTCCATGTTTGGTTATGCTGTCTCTTTGCAGTTCAAGCACTCTCCCTTAGCTCAACCTATGGTTCTCCATGTCTGGATAAGTTGTCTGTTTCCAGCTGAAGCAAAATCACTCAGATCAGGCTGTGGTTCTCCATGTCTGGTTTCGTTGTCTGTTTCCAGTTCGAGCACTCTCCTGGAGCTCATGCTGTGGTTTTCCATGTGTGGTTAGTTTGTTTCTAGTTCCAGCACACTTCCTGAGCTAAGCCTGTGGTTGTCCAAGTTTGGTTGGGTTGTCTGTTTCTAGCTCAAGCACTCTCCCTGAGCTCATGCAGTGGTTCTCCATGTCTGCTTAGGTTATCTGTTTCCAGCTGAAGCGCTCTCCCAGAGCTTAGGCTGTGGTTCTCCATGTTTGGTTAGGTTGTCTGTTTCCAGTTCAAGCTCTCTCTCTGAGCTAAGGCTGTCGTTGTCCCTGTCTGGTGTGGTTGTCTGTTTCTGTTCAAGCACTCACCCTGTGCTCAGGCTGAGGTTCTCCATGTTTCGTTAGGTTATCTGTTTCCAGCTGAAGCAAAATCTCTGAGATCAGGCTGTGGTTCTCCATGTCTGGTTTCATTGTCTGTTGCCAGTTCAAGCTCTCTCCCTGACCTAAGGCTGTCCTTTCCATGTCTAATGTGGTTGTGTGTTTCTAGTTCAAGCACTCTCCCTGAATTCAGACTGTGGTTCTCCATGTCTGGAAAGGTTGTCTGTTTCCAATGCCAGAATGTTCCCTGAGCTTAGGCTGTGGTTGTCAATATCAGGTTAGGTTGTCTGTCTCCAGTTCAAGCACTCTTCCTGAGCTCTGGCTGTGGTTGTCCATGTCTGGTTAGGTTGTCTGTTTCTAGTTCAAGCACTCTCCCTGATCTCAGCATGTGGTTCTCCATGTTTGGTTAGGTTGTCTTTTTCCAGCTGCAGCCCTCTCCCTGAGATCAGCCGATGGTAATCCATGTCTGGTTGGGTTGTCTGTTTCCAGTTCAAGCACTCTCCCTGAGCTCTGGCTGTGGTTGTCCATGTTTGGGTAGGTTGTCTGTTTCCAGTTCAACCACTCTCCCTGACCTCAGGCTGTGGTTCTCCATGTCTGCATAGGTTGTCTCTTTCCAGTCGAAGCACTGTCCTTGAGCTCAGCCTTTGCTCTCCATGTTTGGATAGGTTGTTGGTTTCCTGTCAATCACTCTCCCTGAACTCAGGCTGTGGTTCTGTCAGATGTTGTCTGTTTCCAGCTGAAGCACTCTCCCAGGGTTTGGTTGTACGTGTCTGCTTAGGTTGTCTCTTTCTCGTTCAGGCAGTCTCCCTGAGCTCGGCCTATGATTGTCCATGTCTAATTAGGTTTCTCTTTCCAGTTCAGGATCTCTCCCTGAGCTCAGGTTGTGGCCCGTGTATGGTTAGGTTGTCTGTTTCCAGTTCAAGCACTCTCCCTGAGCTCAGGGTGTGGTTCTCCATGTCTGGAAATGTTGTCTGTTTTCAGATCAAACAATCTCCCTGAGCTCAGGCTGTGTTTGTCCATGTCTGGTTAGGTTGTCTGTTTCCAGTTGAAGCACTCTCCATGAGCTCAGCGTGCGGTTGTCCATATCTGGTTAGGTTTCTGTATCTAGTTCAAGTACTCTCCCTTAACTCAGTCTGTGGTCCGTGTCTGGATAGGTTGTCTGTTTTTAGTTCAAGCACTCTCCCTGAGCTCAGGCTGTGGTTCTCCATTTCTGGATAGGTTGTCTGCTTCCAGGTGAAGCCAAATCCCTGATATCAGCCTGTCATTGTCCGTGTCTGGTGTGGTTGTCTGTTTCTGTTCAAGTACTCTCCCTGAGCTCAGGCTGTGGTTCTCCATTTCTGGATAGGTTGTCTGCTTCCAGGTGAA
Source organism: Sciurus carolinensis (assembly GCF_902686445.1). Lineage (NCBI taxonomy): Eukaryota > Metazoa > Chordata > Mammalia > Rodentia > Sciuridae > Sciurus > Sciurus carolinensis. The sequence continues at coordinate 93,569,445 of NC_062225.1, forward strand.
GCCAAATCCCTGATATCAGCCTGTCATTGTCCATGTCTGGTGTGGTTGTCTGTTTCTGTTCAAGTACTCTCCCTGAGCTCGGGCTGTGGTTCTCCATGTTTGGTAAGGTTGTCTGTTTCCAGTTCAGGTACCCTCCCTGAGCTCAGACTGTGGTTCTCCATGTCTGGAAAGGTTTTCTGTTTCCAGTTCAAGCACTGTCCCTGATCTCAGGCTGTGGTTCTCCATGTCGGTTGACTTGTCTGTTTCTAGTTCTAGCACTATCCCTCAGGTCAGGCTGTGGTTCTCAATGTCTGGTTAGGTTGTCTGTTTCCAGTATAAGCACTCTCCCTGAGCTTGGCCTGTGGTTGTCCATGTCTAGTTAGGTTTCTCTTTCCAGTCCAGGCACTCTCCTTGAGCTCAGTCTGTGGTTCTCCATGTCTGGTTAGGTTGTCTGTTTTCAGATCAAACACTTTCTCTGAGATCAGGCTGTGGTTGTCCGTGTGTGGTTAGTTTGTTTGTTTCTAGTTCCAGCACACTCCCTGAGCTCAGCCTTTGTTTGTCCATGTCTGGTTTGTTTGTCTGTATCTAGTTGAAGCACTCTCCCTGAGATCTGGGTGTGGTTCTTCATGTCTGGTTGGATTGTCTGTTTCTAGTTCAAGTACTCCCTCTGAGCTCAGGCTGTTGTTGTCCATGTCTGGTTTGGTTGTCTATTCCTAGTTTAAGCACTCTCCCTGAGCTCAGGGTGTGGTTCTCCATGTCTGGATAGGTTGTCTGTTTCCAGCTGAAGCCCTCTCTCTGAGGTCAGGCTGTGGTTCTCCATGTCTGGTTTGGATGTCTGTTTCCAGTTCAAGCAGCATCTGCAAACTCAGGCTGTGGTTCTCCATGTCTGGTTATGTTGTCTGTTTGTAGTTTAAGCTCACTCCCTGAGATCAGGCTGTGGTTGTCTGTGTCTGGTTTCATTGTCTGTTTCTAGTTCAATGACTCTCCCTGAGCTCAAGCTGTGGTTGACCATGTCTGATTAGGTTATCTGTTTCCAGTACAACCACTCTACCTGAGCTCAGGCTGTGTTTCTCCATGTCTGGTTAGGTTGCCTGTGTCCAGTTCACACACTCTACCTGAGCCTAGGCTTTGGTTGTCCATGTCTGGTTAGGTTGTCTGTTTCCAGTTCAAGTACTCTCCCTGAGCTCAAGCTGTGGTTTTCCATGTCTGGTTTTGTTGTCTGTTTCCAGTTCCAGCACTCTCTCTGAGCTCAGGCACTGGTTGTTCACGTCTGGTTTGGTTGTCTTTTTCTAGTTGAAGCACTCTCTCTAAGCTCAGGCTGTGCTTGTCCATGTCTGGTTAGGTTGTCTGTTTGTAGTTTAAGCAGGCTCCCTGAGATCAGGCTGTGGTTGTCCGTGTCTGGGTTGCTTGTCTGTTTCTAGTTCAAGGACTCTCCCTGAGCTCAAGCTATGGTTGTCTGTGTCTGGTTAGGTTGTCTATTTCCAGTACAACCACTCTCCCAGAGCTCAGGCTGTGGTTCTCCATGTCTGGTTAGGTTGTGTGTTTCTAATTCAGGCACTCCCCTGAGCTCAGGCTGTGTTTCTCCATATCTTGTTAGATTGTCTGTGTCCAGTTCAAATACTCTACCTGAGCCTAGGCTGTGGTTGTCCATGTCTGGTTACATTGTCTGTTTCCAGTTCAAGTACTCTCCCTGAGCTCAGGCTGTGGTTTTCCATGTCTTGTTAGGTTGTGTGTTTCTAGTTCAGGCATCCCCTGAGCTTAGGCTGTGTTTTGCCATGTCTTATTAGGTTGTCTGTGTCCAGTTCATACACTCTACCTGAGCCTAGGCTGTGGTTCTCCATGACTGGGTAGCTTGTCTGTTTCCAGTTCAAGCTCTCTCCCTGAGGTCAGTCTGTGGTTCTCCATGTCTGGTTGTGTTGTCTGTTCCTAGCTCAAGTACTCTCCCTGAGCTCAGGCTGTGTTTGTCCACATCTGGTTTGCTTGTATTTTTCTAGTTGAAGTACTCTCTCTAAGCTCAGGCTGTGGTTGTCCATGTCTGGTTTGCTTGTATTTTTCTAGTTGAAGCACTCTCTCTAAGCTCAGGCTGTGGTTCTCCATGTCTGGATAAGCTGTCTGTTTCCAGCTGAAGCACTCTCTCTGAGGTCAGGCTGTGGTTCTCCATGTCTGGTTTGGATGCCTGTTTCCAGTTCAAGCAGTAACCGTGAACTTAGGCTCTGGTTCTCCATGTCTGGTTAAGTTGTCTGTTTGTAGTTTAAGCACACTCCCTGAGATCAGTCTGTGGTTGTCCGTGTCTGGTTAGGTTGTCTGTTTCCAGTACAAGCACTCTCCCTGAGCTCAGGTTGTGGTTTTCCATGTCTGGTTAGGTTGTGTTTGTCTAGTTCAGGCACTTCCCTGAGCTCAGACTGTGTTTCGCCATGTCTTATTAGGTTGTCTGTGTCCAGTTCAAACATTCTAACTGAGCCTAGGCTGTGGTTCTCCATGACTGGGTAGCTTGTCTGTTTCCAGTTCATGCTCTCTCCCTGAGCTCAGGCTCTGGTTCTCCATGTCTGGTTGTGTTGTCTGTTCCTAGCTCAAGCACTCTCCCTGAGCTCAGGCTGTGGTTGTCCACATCTGGTTTGCTCATATTTTTCTAGTTCAAGCACTCTCCCTGAGCTCAGGCTGTGGTTGTCCTTGTCCAGATAGTTTCTCTGTCTCTAGTTCAACCACTCTTCCTGACCTCAGGCTGTGGTTCTACATGTCTGGATAGGTTGTCTATTTGTAGCTGAAGCAGTCTCCCTGAGCTCAGGTTGTGGTTCTCCATTTCTGCTTAGGTTATCTTTTTCCACGTCAAGGACTCTCCTGGAGGTCAGGCTTGGTTGTCTATGTCTGGTTTGGTTTTTCTTTATAGTACAAGCACTCTCCCTGAGCTCAGGCTGGGGTTTTCCATGTCTGGTTTTGCTGTCTGTTTCCAGTTCCAGCACTCTCCCTCAACTCAGACTGTGGTTCTTCATGTGTGGATTGATTGTCTGTTTGTAGATGAAACTCTCTCCCTGAGCTCAGGGTTTGATTGTCCGTGTCTGCTTAGATTGTCTCTTTCTAGTTCATGCACTCTTTCTGAGCTCTGGCTGTGGTTCTCCATGTGTGGTTAGGTTGTATGTTTCCAGCTGAAGCAAAATCCCTCAGATCAGGCTATGCTTCTCCATATCTGGTTACGTTTTCTGTTTCCAGTTCAAGCACACTCCCTCAGCTTAGCCTGTAGTTGTCCATGTCTCATTAGGTTGTCTGTTTCCATTTCAAGCACTCTCTCTGAGCTCAGCCTGCAGTTGTTCGTGTGTGGTTAGTTTGTCTGTTTCTAGTTCCAGCACAATCCCTGAGATTAGCCTGTGTTTGTCCATGTCTGGTTAGGTTGTCTGTTTCTAGTTCAAGCACTTTCCCTGAGGCCAGGCTGTTCTCCATGTCTGGATAGGTTGTCTGTTTCCAGTTCAAGCACTCTCCCTGAGTTCAGGCTGTGGTTCTCCATGTCTGTTTAGGTTGTCTATTTCCAGTCAAAGCACTGTCCTTGACCTCAGCATTTGGTTGTCCATGTCTAGTTTGTTTGTCTGTTTCTAGTTCAAACACTCCATAAGCTCTGGGTGTGGTTCTCCATGTCTGGTTGGATTGTTTGTTTCTAGTTCAAGCACTCTCCCGGAGCTCAGGATGTGGATGTCCATGTCTGGTTATGTTGTCTGTTTCCAGTTCAAGCACTCTCCCTGAGATCAGATTGTGGTTCTCCATGTCTGGATAGGTTGTCTGTATCAAGCTGAATCCTTCTCCCTGAGCTCATGCTGTGGTTGTCCATGTCAGGTTAGGTTGTCTGTTTTCAGCTGAAGCACTGTCCCTGAGCTCAGCCTGTGGTTGTCCATGTCTGGTTATGTTCTCTTTTTCCAGCTGAAGCACTCTCCCTGAGATCAGCCAGTGCTACTCCATGTCTTGTTGGGTTGACTGTTTCTAGTGCAAGCGCTCCCCCTGAAGTCAGGCTGTGGGTCTCCATGACTGGTTACATTGTCTATTTCTAGTTCTAGCACTCTCTCTGTGCTCAGGCTGTGGTTGTCCATGTCTGGTTTGGTTGTCTCTTTCCAGCTGAAGCACTCTCCCTGAGCTCAGGCTATGGTTTTCCATGTCTGGTTTTGTTTTCTGTTTCCAGTTCCAGCACTCTCTCTGAGCTCAGGCACTGGTTGTTCATGTCTGAATAGGTTTTCTGATTCTAGTTCACATACTCTCTCTAAGCTCAGGCTGTGGTTGTCCATGTCTGGTTAGGTTGTCTGTTTCTACTTCAATCATTCTCCCTGAGCTCAGGCTGTGGTTGTCCATGTCTGGTATGGTTGTCTGTCTCTAGTTCAAGCACTCTTCCTGAGCTCAGGTTGTGGTTGTCCATGTCTGGATAGGTTGTCTGTCTCTAGTTCAAGCACTCTTCCTGAGCTCACGCTGTGGTTATCCATTTCTGCTTAGGTTATCTGTTTCCAGGTCAAGAACTCTCCCGGAGGTCAGGCTTGGTTGTCCATATCTGGTTTGGTTGTCTCTTTATAATACAAGCACTCTCCCTGAGTTCAGGCTGGGGTTTTCCATGTCTGAATTTGTTGTCTGTTTCCAGTTCCAGCACTCTCCCTCAGCTCAGGCTGTGGTTCTTCATGTGTGGATTGATTGTCTGTTTGCAGGTGAAGCTCTCTCCCTGAGCTCAGGGTTTGATTTTCCGTGTCAGCCTAGGTTGTCTCTTTCTAGTTCATGCACTCTTTCTGAGCTTGGGCTGTTGTTCTCCATGTGTGGATAGGTTGTGTGTTTCCAGCTGAAGTATCCTCCCTGAACTCAGGCTGTGGTTTTCCATGTCTGGTTACATTGTCTGTTTCTAGTTCAAGCACACTCCCTGAGCTCAGCCTGTGGTTCTCCATTTCTGGTTAGGTTGTCTGTTTCCAGTTCTAGCACTCTCCCTGAGGTCATGCTTTGGTTCTCCATGTCTGGTTATGTTGTCTGTTTCCAGTTCAAGCACATTCCCTGAGCTTAGGCTGTGGTTGTCGATATCTGGTTACGTTGTATCTTTCCAGTTCAAGCACTCTCCCTGAGCTCAGGCTATCGTTGTCCATGTCTGGTTAGGTTGTCTGTTTCCAGTTGAAGCACTCTCCATGAGCTCAGCCTGTGATTGTCCATATCTGGTTAGGTTTCTGTTTCCAGTTCAAGCACTCTCCCTGAGCTCAGGCAGTGGTTCCCCATGTGTGGTTTGGTTGTCTGTTACTGGTTCAAGCACTCTTTCTGAGCTCAGTCTGTGGTTGTCCATGTCTGTTTGGGTTTTCTGTTTCTAGTTCAAGCACTTTCCCTGAGCTTAGGCTGTGTTTCTCCATGTGTGGTTAGGTTGTCTTATTCCAGTTCAAGTCCTCTCCCTGAGCTCATGGTGTGGTTTTCTATGTCTAGTTATGTTGTCTGTTTCCAGCTGAAGCACTGTCCCTGAGCTTATGCTGTGGTTGTTCATGTTGGATAGATTGTCTCTTTCTAGTTCAAGCACTCTCCCTGAGCTCAGGCTGTGGTTCTCCATGTCTCGAAAGGTTTTCTGTTTCTAGCTGAAACACTCTTCCTGAGCTCAGATTGTGGCTCTCCATTTCTGGTTAATTATCTGTTTCTAGGTCAAGGATTCTCCCTGAGTTCAGGCTGTGGTTGTCCATGTCTGCTTTGGTGTCTGTTTCTAGTTTAATCACTCTTCCTGAGCTCAGGCTGTGGTTGTCCATGTCTGGTTTGGTTGTCCTTTTCTAATTCATGTACTTTCTCTGAGCTCAGACTGTGGTTGTGCATTTCTGGTGGCTTTTCTGTTTCCAGCTGAAGCAGTCTCCCTGAGCTCAGTGTATGTTTTTCCTTGTCTGGTCAGCCAGCACTTTCCCTCTTTTCACTGAGTGGACTGTGCCTTTGCTTTTTTCAGTCATTCTTTGGGATCTGGTCCGCTCTGTGTCCAGCCATACTCTTCACCATGCCCCGTAGCACCATGGTGGGCCCGGCTCTCCAGGGCAACTGACTTAGTGTCTCTGCCCTCGGCCTTTCCACTGGTCCTTGCCTTTGTCTCAGATGCCTCCTCCGCGTGGTCCCCAGTCCTCCAGGTCTTTAGATGCCTCTTTCCAGACGAGGTTTGCCCTTACCTCTTAGACTCACGAGTTCTTTCTTTGCATTTCTAATCTGCTTTTGCCCCACTTTCTGTTTTCTTGTTTCTGGTCACAGCTTCGGGTTCACACACACTGTATGCCTCACTTCTGTTCACACCTCCAGGAGGACAGGATCACCCTGGCGCAAGTGCCCACCTTCGTGGTGCCTGACACACAACAGATCTCAGGTACCCTTTTTGAACTAGGGAGGCACACTTTATTCTTCTTCTGAAACACCCTATGCTTGTATCATGCATTTGTTCCTCACTTTCTGACTACTTCGCCTAGGGTCCTATGCAGGGGGGAGTTGATGTCTGCTGCCAGCCTCACAGCCATGGAGCTCCCAGCTTAGTCAGGAGGGTGAAGGCAGAATCTGCAGCTACAGTGCGGAGTGCTCCGTGCCACCTGCAGTCTCCAAGGTGCCGCGGGAGCATGACGTAGGAGTAGGCATGCAAGTCCAGGGTGTGAGCTTCACTGCAGTGGGGCTGAGCATGAGATAGCGGGAGAGCAGGGCATGAGAGGGCAGGGCTCATGCCGAGGACCATGCTGCAGCCTCCATGGGGTCCTCGCTGTACTGGTGCTCGCTCCAAGAGTGACGATGTGTGAAGCCTTTCAAATTCAAGATGACAAGAATCCTGCATGCTTAGAGGTCCCTGTGTTTTCACTCACAACTGGAATGTAACAATTCCAGCTTCTCCTCTGAATATTAATTAAAATTTAAGACTCATTAAGCTGGTTTCAGTGATTTATTTCATCCTGTAATTAGATATTCTAATTAGATTATATCTATCAGATTTTCAACTTTCGTTTAATAAGAAATTGTTCAATACATACAGATAAAAATGTATCAAATTATAACACATCACTTGAGCTAGATTATAATTACAGTTCTCCAATAGTTGGATAATAGCGTGATGACAGTGTGGGATTTTTGTTTCATTATGACCATGTATTTTCTAGGTGTGAGGTGTGCCGGGACACTATGGAACATTTCTAAGTGATGGCTGTTGCAAATCTAGCATGACCTTCAGGATTACAAGAACTGACTGAATGATGCTGTACCAGGAGCACCATTGAACTTCCTTCCTGACATCCCGAGGGAGGTCAGAACAGGGAGATGTGTGGGAAGTGGATGAGGACCACAGACCACCACAGGTCCTCTGTCACTGCAGAGTGATGTCCACACAGGGTCACAGGATAGATAGAGATGAGCTGATCCATGACAGCTGGAGCCTGCTGGACGGCATCCATGTCCTGTGTCACTGCACAGGTCACTGGATGAGTAGAGTTGAGCTGATCCATGAGAGCTAGAGCCTGCTGGACGGCCTCCATGTCCTGTGACACTGGACATTGAAGTCCACACAGGTCACATGATGAGCACAGATGAGCTGATTCATGACCGCTGGAGCCTGCTGGACGGCCTCCACGTCCTGTGTAACTGCATAGTGACGTCCACACAGGGTCAAAGAATGAGCACAGAGGAGCTGGTCCTTGAGAGCTGGAGCCTGCTGGACGGCCTCTATGTACTGTGTCACTGCATAGTGACGTCCACACAGGGTCAAAGAATGAGCACAGATGAGCTGATCCATGAGAGCTAGAGCCTGCTGGACGGCCTCCATGTCCTGTGTCACTGCACAGTGACATCCACAAGGTGACAGGATGAGTAGAATTGAGCTGATCCATGAGAGCTAGAGCCTGCTGGACGGTCTCCATGTCCTGAGACACTGGACATGGATGTCCTCACAGGTCACATGATGAGCACAGATGAGCTAATACATGACAGCAGGAGCCTGGTGGAAGGCCTTCATGCTTGTGTCACTGCACAGTGATGTCCACACAGAGTCACAGGATGAGCACAGAAAAACTGATCTATGGGAGCTGGACCCTGCAGGATGGCCTCCACGTCCTGTGTCACTACACATCGACATCCACACAGGTCACACTATCTGCACAGATGAGCGGCTCCGTGACAGGTGGAGTCTGCTGGATGGCCTGCATATCCCATGTCACTACACAATGATGTCCACAAAGGGTCACAGGATGAGCACAGATGAGCTGATCTGTGATAGCTGGAGCCTACTGGACAGCCTCCATTCTTGTGTACCTGCACAATGACGTCCACACAGGGTCACAGGATGAACACAGATGAGCTGATTCATGAGAGCTGGAGCCTGATGGACAGACTCCATTCTTGTGCACCTGCACAATGACGTCCACACAGGGTCACAGAATGAACACAGATGAGCTGATCCATGAGAGTTGGAGTCTGCTGGATGGCCTCCATATCCTCTGTCACTGCACTTTGACGTCCACACAGGGTCACAGCATCAGCACAGATAAGAAGATACATGAAAGCTGGAGTCTGCTGGATGGCCCTCCACGTCCTGTGTCACTGCACAGTGACAACCACACAGGGTCACAGCATGAGCACAGATGATCTGATGCATGAGAGATGGAATCTGCATGACGGTCTACACATCCTGTGTCACTGCACAGTGACGTCCCCACAGGTCACAGGATGAGCACAGATGAGCTGATGCATGAGAGATGGAATCTGCATGACGGTCTACACATCCTGTGTCACTGCACAATGACATCCACACAGGGTCACAGGATGAGCACAAATGAGTTGATCCATGACAGCTGGAGCCTGCTGGACAGCCTCCATGTCTTGTCTACCTCCACAATGAAGTCCACAGGGTCACAGGATGAACACAGATGAGCTG